>NC_073302.1:195108357-195457407 GCF_027595985.1 Sorex araneus | reverse complement strand
GTGCTCAGTGAATGAATGAGTGAATGAATGAGTGCTCCTTGAATGAAGATTGAGTGCTCGGTGAATGAATGAATGAATGAATGAATGCTCAGGCAGTGAATGGCTGGGCAGGAAGAGCTGCTGTGGTCCCGGTGTGAGCCCTCCAGCCTCCGTCCAGGACACACTGGGGCACCTCAGGGGGCTTCCACCTCCAGAGATGCTGGTCCTGCTGTTGACCTGCCCAGGAGGGCGACCCTGCCCACTGCCTGTCCTGCCTTGCCACACACAGGGCATACGGGCCTCCAGGTAGGAAATCCGCACAGCAGGGTGGATGTAGGGGCTCTCGCATCACAGGGAGGGAGGGCCTCTGACATCACAGGGAGGGAGGGCCTCTGACATCACAGGGAGGGAGAGCCTCTGACATCACAGGAGGGTGGGCTCTAACGTCACAGGAGGGTGGGCTCTGACGGCACAGGAGGGAGGGCCTCTGACATCACAGGGAGGGAGGGCTCTGATGTCACAGGAGGGAGGGCCTCTGACATCACAGGAGGGAGGGCCTCTGACATCACAGGAGGGAGGGCCTCTGACATCACAGGGAGGGAGGGCTCTGACGTCACAGGAGGGAGGGCTCTGACGTCACAGGGAGGGAGGGCCTCTGGCATCACAGGAGGGTGGGCTCTGACGGCACAGGAGGGAGGGCCTCTGACATCACAGGAGGGTGGGCTCTGACGTCACAGGAGGGAGGGCCTCTGACATCACAGGAGGGTGCGCTCTGACATCACAGGAGGAGGGCCTCTGACATCACAGGAGGGAGGGCTCTGACGGCACAGGAGGGAGGGCCTCTGACATCACAGGGAGGGAGGGCTCTGACGTCACAGGAGGGAGGGCCTCTGACATCACAGGGAGGGAGGGCTCTGACGTCACAGGAGGGAGGGCCTCTGACATCACAGGGAGGGAGGGCTCTGACGTCACAGGAGGGTGGGCTCTGACGTCACAGGAAGGTGGGCTCTGACGTCACAGGAGGGTGGGGCTCTGATGTCACAGGAGGGAGGGCCTCTGACGGCACAGGAGGGTGGGTTCTGACAGCACAGGAGGGTGGGCTCTGACATCACAGGGAGGGAGGGCTCTGTTGTCACAGGAGGGTGGGCTCTGACATCACAGGAGGGTGGGCTCTGACAGCATAGGAGGGTGGGCTCTGCCGTCACAGGAGGGAGGGCCTCTGACATCACAGGGAGGAGGGCTCTGACATCACAGGAGGGAGGGCTCTGACGTCACAGGAGGGTGGAGACTCTGACGGTACAGGAGGGAGGGCTCTGACATCACAGGAGGGTGGGCTCTGACGTCAGGGTGCGGGTGGGGGCTGTGTCTGCCCTCAGATCTGAGGCACAGCTGGTCCTATGGTCCTTCCCACAACTTCACACTTTCCCCTGACCCGAGCCCTGCACACCCACAAGCCCCCTGTGTACCTGCACTGCCCATACACTGGGCCCCTGCTCTGGCACCTCTGCGCCCCTGCACCCCGCACTCCTACACACTCGCATCCCTGTGCGACTGAAACCAGTGGCCCTGATACCTCCTCACCCCTGCACGCTTACACAGCTGTTCCCTATACTCCTGCACCCCTGCACGCTTACACACCTGTTCCCTATACTCCTGCACCCCTGCACGCTTACACACCCTGTTCCCTATACTCCTGCACCCCTGCATGCTTACACACCTGTTCCCTATACTCCTGTACCCTGCACCCCTGCATGCTTACACACCCTGTTCCCTATACTCCTACACCCCTGCACGCTTACACACCTGTTCCCTATACTACTGTACCCCTGCACGCTTACACACCTGTTCCCTATACTACTGCACCCTTGCACGCTTACACACCTGTTCCCTATACTCCTGCACCCCTGCACACCCCTGCACACTTACACACCCTGTTCCCTATACTTCTGCACCCCTGCACGCTTACACACCCTGTTCCCTATACTCCTGCACCCCTGCACGCTTACACACCTGTTCCCTATACTCCTGCACCCCTGCACGCTTACACACCTGTTCCCTATACTCCTGCACCCCTGCACGCTTACACACCTGTTCCCTATACTCCTGCACCCCTGCACGCTTACACACCTGTTCCCTATACTCCTGCAACCCTGCACACTTACACACCTGTTCCCTATACTCCTGCACCCCTGCACGCTTACACAGCCTGTTCCCTATACTCCTGCACCTCTGCTCCTCCCTGCACCCCTGCAGCATCCCGCCCCTGCAGTTGGCTGTGGTGACGATGAATATTGCTCACAGGCTGGCCCAGGCCATGGCGGGTGCCCAGCCAGGAAGAAGAGGACAGAGGCCGCTGTCCGCTCACCAGCCCAGAGGCAGAGGACCCCCAGGGCCTCCCTCCTTGGGGGCAGTGCCCCACAGTGTGCTGTCAGAAAGAGAAGCCAAAGCTGTCCTTGGGTGGCACAGTGGGCAGGGCCAGCGGGCAAATACCCTGGCGTGCCCACCCAGCCCGGGCTGCGGGGGGCGTGGCCGGAGTGGAGGAAGACCCAGACCACCAGGCCAGGAGGGACGCTGGGCTCAAGGCAGCGAATCCTCCAGTCTCCACACCTAGGCCCGCCTGCAAGAGGTGCCGGGCAGCCCAGCCCCGCCCAGACAGCTGACACCGGGCTGCCACACGGGCCCCTGGTATGCGGCTCCACCCACGCCGGCCCCGGCACACGCTCCTGCCCGCGGGGGCCCCTGGCACACAGTCCTGCCCGCGGGGGGCCCTGGTCCCTTAGTCGAGGAGCTGGAATCATCCCCTCCCTCCCAGGGGCCTCCTAGGGTCACCCATGTCTCCCACCCTCGGTCTCGCTGCTGTCGGGCCCGTGGCTGCGTCACCACCGGCCCAGCCGCAGCTCCCTGCCTGTGCAGGGTCCGAGTGGGGCCAGGTGTGCCCCCTGGTGCGGGGGCAGGACTGAGCCCTGGGCACCCGGTGCTGCCAGCGCGAGGAGCAGGGACGCCAGAGACGCGGCTGGGCCGGCCCTGCCTCCCCGCCCGCGGCCAGGGCGGTGTTGGTGCTCGCTCTGGCTCGCGTCGGCCGGCCCGAGTTGTGTCTAAGCTGGTGTCACGCTAATGGCGGCTGCGCGGGCTGATGCTTATTACGGCGCATTATGCAGGAGGCTGAGCCTGATGGGGCCGGCAGCCCGCTGTGAGGACGCTATCAGCGCTTCTTTTAAGGCCCTTCCGCAATTGTCAGCAAAGTATTTTGTAAGGTTAAAAGGTGTAAAATTATTCTGAAAGGCTTTTCTGACCTGTCGCCGCAAAGAGCTAGAGTTCGTTTTTTTCTGAAATTGTAGTTTTGAAATGCAGGAATATCAGGAGGCTGAGCCCCTGCTAGAGGCAGTGCCGGGCGCGGGGCCTCCCCTCCCGCCCCCGCCACGGCCCGACGCCCTCGGGACCGCCTGCCCCTCGCCGCCAAGGTGTCCAGCTGCAGCCACCTGCTGGACGAGAGCTGCCGGGGCCCGCAGAGGGCACTGTCTCCGGGAGGGCGTCCCCAGGGCCCGCACACACACACCCCCCGCCCACCCTGCAGCCTCCGGACCCCACTCACGTGGCTGCTCCGTGAGGGGTCGGGACGCCGTGGAGGAGTCCCGCCTGCAGGGCCGTTTCCACAGAGCTGACAGCCACCCTGGGCCGCCTCCCGGGGGACAGGACAGGTCTGGGGTCAGCAGCCTGGCGTGGCTCTGGGCGTGCCCATGTCTGGACTGGGGCAGTTGAGTGTGGCTCTGGGCGTGCACAGCCCCGGGGGTACACAGCTCCTGATGTGAGCGATCCCGGGGTGTGCAGCCCGGGTGTGGCTCAGGGTGTGATTTGGGTGTGGCTCCGCGTGTGTGTGTGTGTGTTGTGTGTGTGTGTGCGCAAGTGATCCAGGTGTGGGTCTGGGTGTGTGTGTGTGCAAGCACTCCAGGTGTGGCTCCGGGTGTGTGTGTGTGTGCGTGTGCTCCAGGTGTGGGTCTGTGTGTGTGTGTGTGTGCACTCCAAGTGTGGGTCCAGGTGTCTGTGTTTGTGTGTGTCCATGCACTCCAGGTGTGGCTTCAGGCATGTGTGTCTGTGTGTGTGTGCTCTGGTGTGGCTTCAGGTATGTGTATGTGTGTGTGTATACTCCAGTGTGGCTCTGGGTGTGTGTGTGTGTTCCGGGTGAGGCTTCAGGTGTGTGTGTGTATGTGTATGTGTGTGTGCACACTCCAGTGTGGCTCCAGGTGTGTGTGTCTGTGTGTGTGCTCTGGTGTGGCTTCAGGTGTGTGTGTGTGTGTGTGTGTGTGTGCGTACTCCAGTGTGGCTCTGAGTATGTGTGTGTGTTCCAGGTGTGGCTTCAGGTATGTGTGTGTATGTGTGTGTGTGTGTGCATACTCCAGTGTGGCTCTGGGTGTGTGTGTGTCTGTGTGTGTGTTCCGGGTGTGGCTTCAGGTGTGTGTGTATGTGTATGTGTGTGTGCATACTCCAGTGTGGCTCCGGGTGTGCGTGTGTGTGTGTGTGTGTGTGTGTGAGCTCCGTGTGGCCCCGGTGTGCGTGGCCCAGTGTGGGTCCCGGCCCTGGTGCAGGACCCTGCTCTGGGGGCCGCTGCCTCCCTGCCCCCAGCAGCCTGTTCTCCAGAGGCCCCTCCTGGCTCTGAGCTGTGTTTCCAGAAGTGCCGCCGAGTGGAGTGTGAGTCGGTGCCCTCGGGAGGGGTCAGCTCTGTGCCCTCCTGCTGGGGCGCAGACCCCCACATAGGCGCCATCCAGAGCCCCCGTCCACACAGTGACTAGGGTAGAGGGAAATGATCCCTCTGGTAAGAACTGCACCAGAAACAGTGAAGGAGCAAACACCACGGCCTTGCAGTATCTGTATTCAAACCGTAATGCCCAAAGGGGGGGGAGGGAAGGAGGGGGAGGGGAGGGGGAGGGGAGGGGGACGGGGGAAGGGAGAGACGGGGGTGGGGACGAAGAGAGAGAAAGGAAGAGGGAGAGGGGTCAGAGAGAGGGAGTGAAAGAGAGAGGGGAAAAGAGAGAGGGAAAGAGAGGAGGAAAGAGAGAGGGGGAGAGGGAGTGGGGGAGGTAGGGAGGGGGTAGGGGAGGGGGATGGGGGAAGGGAGAGACGGGGGTGGGGATGAAGAGAGAGAAAGGGATAGGGAGAGGGGGGCAGAGAGAGGGAGTGAGAGAAAAGAGAGAGGGGGAAAGAGAGAGGGAAAGAGAGGGGAGAGGGACTTAGAGGGAGCGAGAGGGGGGGAGGGAGAGAGGGAGAGAGGAGGGGGAGGGACACAGAGAGACTGAGGGGGAGAGACAGAGTGGGGGGGACGTCCCCCCCCGAGGCAGGGGGGAGGTCACCTGCTCTGACTCTGCCTCTCCTGGTGATTCCGTTAGAGGCGCAACATCCGGGTCCAGGCCTCGGGCTGGGCTGTGTCCACACGAGGCCCTGGGAGGCGGCTTCCTGGGACCCGCCCAGGAGGCCCCGCCCAGGCGCCAGGCCCTGCCCTCCTCTGCCCTGTCTGCACTGCGCCCCCCCCCGCCCCCCTCTCGGGCGAGGCCTGTGGCTGACACTCATGTCCGGGGGCCCAGCTGGCCGCGAGGCGGGACGGCGGCACGTGTGGGGAGCTACCCACAGCGACAGGGACCCGGACGCGGGCTGGGGCACGTTTGTCACCTGCTCAGACACTTGCTGCCCCTCCCCCTGCCTGGGCACAGGCCCACAGGCCCGACTGCTCGTCCCGGGTGGGTGCTGGTTTCACCGGCCGCTGGTCCTGGGCCTCCGGGCACCGCCTGCTGCCCTGTCCCCTCCCGGCTGCTCCCGCCGGGCCTCTGCGAGCACTCGCCCTCTGACGGCCTCTGAGGGCCTGACCCCATCCGAGTGACCCTCCCTCCTTGTCGGACACCAGCTGGACATGGCGGCCACCCCCGTGTCCCTGGGCCGTGCCCGCTGTCCCCGCTGGTCCCTCAGGGGCAGGGAAGGGGCATCCTCAGACCCTCGTGCGTGCCGCGCCCCTCCCTCACCTCCGCCCTTAGAGGGTCCCGGTTGCCTGCCGCGTCCTGCCCACCGGCTGCTCTGACACGGGGCCAGCTCCTCGCTGCGTCTGACCTGCGTTCCCAGGGTGACCGGCTCCTTCCCGCGGGCCACAGGCCTGCCCTGCAGGAGTGTCCGTTCATGAGTGGACACCGGGTGCGAGTGACCCTAGGGAGGAAACCTCGGGCCAGGCGTCGTGTCGGCTTCTTCACTTACGAGCAGGATCTGGGGTCTGAGACGCACAGGCCAGCCGGCCACCTGTGTCCCCGCGCAGCGTCCTGCGGGGGCCGTGACGCAGACCTCCGCGAGGACGGGGCATGCGTGAGGCCGTTCCCGGGGCCTGGCTTCCAGCTACGTGTCTGCGAAGGGGGTGATGCCGGACTCTCCGGAAGGTTCCAGCCCGCCGAGCCAGCGAGCACACGTGTCCAGCGGAATGGCCCTGGCCCCCTGCAGGCCTCTCTACCCAACAGCAACCCCGGCCAGCTCAGGAGCCAGCGTGCCCTCTGCAGGCCCGGGGGAAGGGCCCTCCCCCACCGCCAGCCGCCTCCGGAGACACCCCCACCCTCCAGCCCTGCACCCGCACGCCGCACGTCGTACCGAGACGGGACAAGAGGTGAAGCAGACACGGCGGGGGGCCATGGGCACCCTGCAGGGAGGCATGGGGCCCTTCCACCAAGGCCACGCGCTCTGCCACGACCAGAACCAAGTCCCCAGACCGTGCCCCTAAGTCTCAGACTGGGAAAGCAGAACCCGCCCACGTGTCCCTGCGGTCAGCGCCAGCCAGAGGGACAGCACCACGTGCCCTGAGTCTTGTCCAGCAAGGGCGTGTGGCCACGGCCAGTCACACAACGGACAGCACCACGTGCTCCGAGTCTCGTCCAGCGAGGGCGTGTGGCCACGGCCAGTCACACACCCGACACGCCAGAGGGGGGGCCAGCCCGAGAGCCAAGACCTCGGTGCCCGCTGACCCCTGCCCCCGCCCACCCTGGGGGCACTGCAGGACAGGCCGCGAGTGCGAGCGTGTGGACTCGTGGTCCCGGACATGCCTCTGTCCAGCCCGAGTCGCCCGCAGCAGAGCTGGGCCTGCGCCCGGGGCCCCTGCACGTCTCTCCGGCCGGGGCTGAGTCACGCGTGGCCCCAGGCCTGTCCCCACGCGCCGTGCGTGTGGGCCTCGCCACGGCGCTGCTCTGGACCTCTCTCTCTCTCCCTCCCTGAGTGGCTCATTCTCCTGGACGCTTTAACTAATGTTTTCCTCATTTGACATTTGGACCCACTAGACTTTTAAAAAGTCACAAATTGTCCCTAATAACAGCACAGATGACGGAAGCCGTTGACTGCAGCCGCCTCTCGCTCTCGGGGCTCCGCGCAATCATGCTCATTAGCCCCTCAGACACGCACGCAGCATAACAATCAGTTCCCGAGCTGACGGGGGAGACGGGCCCGCCGCCAGTCAGCTGGGCGGGGCAGGGCGGGGCAGGGCCGCTCCTGTGCCCCGCCCGGCCCAAGCGAGATGGCCAGGCCCTCACCAGCAGGTGGCCCGTTGCTGACTCCCAGGCCCCCACCCCGGGCTGTGTGCAGGGAGGATGGGACCCGCTGCCCCGTGGGCCCCAGAGCCCCCAGCCCCCACACCCAGCTCTGGGCCGCAGACCTTAATCCAGGCACCACCTGCGAGGCCTGCGGGGGCTGGGGACCGCAGTGCCCCGCGCTGGCCCCTGCGAGTCTCTGCGGTTTCCTTTTTAGAAGCGCCTCTGACCCTGGCCACTGGCAGGCCACGTCCCTCCGCCTGTGACGGGTCTAAAATAGTCCCGGAACCCGCCCGCCGCCCTCGGCCCGGCCCACCGTGCGGCCGTGTCCATTTCCAGAGACGCGTCTTCACGGGTCTCGGCCCCCGTCAGCCCTGGAATCGGCTTTGTTCTTGCCCAGCGACCGTAGCTGTGGGGCTGAGGCGGGGCGGGCGGCCGCAAGCGAGGCTGGGCCGGCCCCGGGCCCAGGTGGAGCTGCCCTCGGCCGGCGGGTCCCTCGGTGGACAGCAGGTGGACGGCGCCCGGCACGCCCCGGCCTCTGTGTCCACAGCCACTGCGCGCGTGGCACCACCCTGCCGCTGACCTTCGCCCTCCAGGGCCCCGGCGCCCGCCCGCCCGCCCGCCCGCTGCTCAGGCCTCTGTGCTCATGTCGGGGCTGGTGTTGGAGACAGTGCTGGGCCCCCAGCTGGGCCTCGGGTGCGAAGCTGAGGTCAGGGGCCACGGTGGGAAGGGGCCCGGCGGGCGGTCCTGGGAGGCCACAGCTGGGGTCGGGCCGGGGGAGGGCCCTGGGGCGTGGGGCCTGGTGCCCCCACGTGCCGCTCACACGCACGGTCCTGCCCTCTCTCAGCCCCGCCCGTCCTCCCCGAGGACCCCACACGGGCAGGTCCTCCCTCCTGGTCCAGTCGGGCTGCTCTGGGCGCCTCGGCCGGGGGCTTCCCACCCTCCAGCTCCTGCAGGATGAGGCGTGGGAAGACGCGGATGGGAGCTCAAGCCACGGGGTTTCTCGGCCTCGTGCAAGTCAGTTCCACGGCCGGCCCCACCCTCAGCCTGGCTGCTGCCCGAGCAGGGCTGTCCCGGAGAGGGCAAGAGGGCCCAGGCCACGGCAGGACCCACGGGACGGGGGAAGGGGGGGTCCAGGCGGGAACAGGGACAGAGGTGGGGGTGACAGGGCCGGGGCAGGCCGGGCCCCGGGGCTCCTGCCCCTGCTGCCTCTGAGCTGCCTTCTGGGAGGACGGAGCCGGTGCCCGTCCCTGCAGCCCCCCACCCTGCGGCAGCCGGGGGGCGCCTCGCTCCCACAGGGACTCACTCGCAGCCCTCAGCACCGACGGTCAGTGGCATCTGGACACGGCCTGAGTCTGGTGGACGTGGGTGTGTCTGGACTGGGTTCAGAGTCCTCAGCTGCCGGCCTCCCGGTGCTCACACTCGTCTACACAGTGCTCACACCCGGCCCTCGGCGCCCGCACACCTGCACAGCCCAGGGCGTCTTGGACGTGGCTATGTGCGGCAGCGCCCCGGAGACTGAGGGGTGCTTGCGGGGAGGGTGCGGGCTCCGTGGCCCGCAGGGAGGACACGAGCTCGCACCCAGGACCAGGGGCCTCCTGTCTGGCCAACAACACCAAAGGCAATCGGGAAGGGAAATATTCGGGGCTTCATCTCCTGTGGCACGAAAGAGACGGAAAACTGTGACCGTCACAACACGCAAGGTTCCCGCAAGGCCTGGGCTGGCCGGGTGGTGGCGGGCACGAGGCCTGGGCTAACCGGGTGGTGGCGGGCACGAGGCCTCGGGCCGGGGTGCGGGCTGGGCCGAGGCCTGGCTTCCTGCTGATGCTCATCTGCATCCGGCTTCTGGGCGTGGGTGCCCGTCTCCCGCCGTGTGTCCCGCTTCCTGCTCTCCGGGGGCTCGTGCTGCGGGGGCCCAGGCTCCGCTGAGAGGCAGCGCCCCCCACCCCCGCCCGAGCCTTGCCTGCCCCGAGGGGCCTCGCCGGTGCTCGGGACAGACTCTCGCCTGCTGCTCTCTCGGCCGCTGCCCAGCTCTCCGCTGGGCCCTGAGCCTGCGTCTGTGGAGGCCGAGCCAGGGCCGGGCTCACCACCACCCCGGCTTCTCGGCCCAGCCCACGGAGCACAGAGGCTCTCGGGGCTCCACACCGTCCTCCATCCCTCACCCGCTGCCCCTGCCCGCCTGGACCCTGGACCCCCACGGCTGCTCCCCTGCCCCTTCTCTGCCCCCTCTGCTCCGTTGCCGCTCCCCTGAGTGCCTGGCCACTGGCCCGGGTGTTCTTGATGGAGACGGGGGGTGGTGGGGCATTCCCAGGGGGCTCCAGAACCAGGCTCTGTGGGTGCGGCAGGGTCCTCACAGGCCCGGCCATGGTGGTCCCAGGGGCGCAGGGCCCACACCTACGTGGGCGCAAGTCCCAGATGCCCTCTGCTACAAGGCCACGGCGGGGCAGGTCAAGGTGGGGAAGCCATGGGGGAGGCCACGGCAGGGAAGGGCATGGGGTGAAGGCACAGCGGGGAAGGCCATGGGGGGGCCACGGCGGGGGAGGCCATGGGGGAGGCTCCGGAGGGGAGGCCAAGGGGGGGCCACGGCGGGGGAGGCCATGGGGGAGGCCCCGGAGGGGAGGCCATGTCTGTGTCTGCAGGATTTCCTTTGAGATTGGCCTATACTTGTCAGAAGGAAAACAAAAATTCTTAGATATTTTTTGTTTCTTGAATTTAATGAAAAGATTGATATCTAGTCATTATTTATCTATTGTCAAATTTTCACAAACAGCTGTAGTGGTAATTGCTGAGTTTCTGCTCCGCTCGGAGGGCCTGTCTGGCACAAACATGGAATCGTGCTATTATCTGTAAATATACAGACTCGGAGCCGGTTGTCAGTAAACACACAAGGGCGCTGATCACCACCACCACTGTTAACACACAGAAACACACAAAAATAAACCCCGCAGCGCGAGTCCCGGCGCAGCTCCAGCTGCCTCCGCTCCGGCTCCCTGGCCTCGGTCTCCTGGGTCCCGTGGGCTCGCAGTGTCCCGCCGGCCTGGGAAGCAGCTGTGGGCGTGAGGGGCGCTGTTCCCGGCCGGACCCTCCCCAGCGCCCCCAGACTCGCTCGTGGAGTGCTCAGTCCTCCCGGGAGCTGGCCGCCTCGGGCACACAGCAGGGGCAGGCGCGGAGGGTGTCGGGGTAGGCGGGCGCCTGAGGGTGGCTGTGCCCATCCTGCTGCTGGGCCCCTCCCCCTCCAGGCTCGACTGGACAGGGCTCCGGGGCCCAGACGGGGAGTTGGCTGCACCCTGCGGCCGTCAGCGTCCCTGGCCCCGGGAGCCTCCCTCACACCGACGCTGCCGAGGCCGGCCCTGGGGCCCTACCGTGGGGCCTGCCCCTCCCACACCCACGGCCAGAGACCCTCCCGGGAGTCCCACATCCCAGCAACGGCACCCAAGGCCCCGGCCCCCCCAGCTCACCACCCTGTACTTTGTCGCCCAGCCCTGCCCCAGCCGTCCTCAAACTGCCCTGCTTCAGCCCAGCGCTCCCTGCAGCCACCGCTCGAACCCCCCACCTTCCCCCGCCACCCGGCAGCTCCCATGTGAGGGACAGCTCAGACGGTGCCCAGAGACAGACAGGGGCCCGCAGACATGGGCACATACAAACACACACAGTCACGGGCCCACAGACATGGACACATACAACACACAGAGTCAGGGGCCCGCAGACACGGGCACATACAAACACACACAGTCACAGGCCTACAGACACGGGCACATACAAACACACACACAGTCACAGGCCCACAGACACAGGCACATACAAACACACACAGTCACGGGCCCACCGACATAGGCACATACAACACACACAGTCACGGGCCCACAGACACAGGGACATACAACACACACAGTCACGGGTCCACAGACACGGGCACATACAAACACACACAGAGTCATGGGCCCACAGTCACGGGCACATACAAACACACACAGTCAAGGGCCCACAGACATGGGCACATATAAATACACACAGTCAGGGGCCCACATGTCCATGGACACACACACAGTCACGGGTCCATGGACACAGACAGATACATGCCTGTGCAACCCATACATAGGTATGTGCCCGCAGACAGGGCGGAAACCAGGCCAGAGCCAGGTCTTCCCTACAGCCCAGGACCCAGGGCGCTGGCGGATGACGAGTGCAGGCGTGCATTCATAAGGCGACACGTGTCCACAGGTGTGCACAGATGTGCGTAATGTGATGAGTGCCATAAGTGTGACAAGTGTCCGGGAGAGCGTGAGTGTGCATTTGTGTGCGCACAATGAGTACATGTGACTCGTGTTATTACACATGAGTGTGACTAATCTGCATGAGTGTCCATGAGTGTGATGAGTGGCAAGTGCCCATTAGTGTGCCTGTGTGACACGTGTGTGACAAGTGTGTGTATGTGTGATAAGTGTCCATGTGTGTGACGAGTGTCATGTGTATGACAAGTGCCGTGTGTGTACGTGTGACAGTATGTGTATGAGTGGGATGAATGAGAGTGGATAAGAAGATGCATGCATATGAGAGTGTGATGAGTTACATGAATATGCATATGTATGGCAAGTGTCCATGAGTGTGTCCGTGTGTGTAAATGTGCACGTGTGACAAGTATGCATGCCTGTGACAAGTGTAACTGCATGAGTATGCGTGTCCAGGGGTGTGAGATAAATGCCCGTGAATGTGTGTGCATGCATTACTGTGACGAATGTGTGACAAGCATCCATGTGTGTGATGAATGTGACATGTATGTTGAGTATCTGTGTGTGACAAACATGTATGTGTGCATGTGACACCTAAACATGCGTGTGACGAGTGTGGGTGTGTATGGGTGTGCAATCTGTGTGCCCATGTCCTCTGGCATGGAAGCAGGCCCTGGCCCTGCCCGCCCCTCCGCTGCGTCTCTCCCTCGCTCCTGCCTTCTCTGGCCAGAGACTTCAGCCGCCCCGACCCTCCCCTGCAGGCCGGGCACTGCCCAGACTGCCCAGTGCAGAGTGGAGCTGCCACCCGGGCCTCGGGCACAGTCTGCTCTGGCCTTGGTGCCCTGAGGACCAACCCGGGCGGCTCCAGGCAGCCGTCACGGTCACGGGCCCAGCCGCCCCGGCTCCCGGCCGCGGGGCACCAGGGTTGGGGCTCCCACTGACGAGGAGGAGGTCTCCGGGGGCAGGCCGGGGCTTGGGCACCAGTGCCGGCGCAGACCGTGTCCTGCGGTGTCTGTGCAAGGCCTCCACACCCCACCCAGGAGCCCGGGAGGGGGATCTCCGGCGCGTCCCGCTTCCCCAGACCAAGGAGGGCGCCCCGAGGGGTCGACGACACGCTCCACCGGCCAGGCCAGGAAGCGGAGTGCTGGCCCCTGGCACCAGGACAGCACCTGCTCCACGCACCTCCCCTGGCACCCAGGGGGGCAGGAGGGGCCAGGCAGGTGAGCCGAGGTCAGGCTCTGGCACACAGTGGACACGGCTCAGCTCCTCCAGTGCCCAGCAGTGCTCGCCTGAGCCACTGACTCACTACAGTGCTCGGTCGGGCCCCTGGGAGCTCAGTGCAGTGCTCGGTTGGGCCTGACTGCTGCTGGAACATGTGAATCTCCAAGCACACACAGCCAGTGAGGATGATGCAAAATCATCACACACACGTGTGAGCATAACAGATATCAAGGCATCGCATGATGGACACACACGTGCCTAGGATGTGGCCTGGTCGTGTATAAGCAGGACACAGCCTGGGTCACATCTGTGTGCATCCGTGGCCTGTGTGTGTGCTCCTACAGAGAACACGTGACACCACATGATGGACATGTGATGGACATGAGTGAATTCTGTGTTCACATGGGCCACATGTGCAGGGTCAGCCCTGGTGTGAGCATGTGTGTGACACACGTGCCAGGGACGCTCACCCCACCGATGGCACAGGGCATGGGAGAGTGCCAGCGCTCGCACACGAGGAGCCTCGGGCACGTCACCTCGGACCCCTCCCCTGGCAGGCCGGGAGCCCCCTGGTCTGCGTCTGCTCCGGAGCCCCCGGCTGACGCTGGCATGACCTGGATCCCCTTCATGGCGCCCCCCAGACACAGGCCTCATGAGGTCATTACCCTGGCGACACGCGGCCTCCGGGTGCCCAGTGCTGCCTGAGCCCCCCCCCCCCCCGCCAGCCTTTCTGGGCGGCACACAGGCTCTGCGCGTGCGGAGCCCGTGTGGCCCCTCAGGGCCATGCTCTGCCCGCGCTCGAGGCCCGTGACTGAGGCCGGAGCGCCATGGGGGGGACAGCAGCCGGCACGGGGCACCAGCCCACCTCAGGGGCAGGGGCCAGGGACACCAAAGGCCGAGGACAGGCTTGAGGTCCTGATGGCCCAGCCAGGGTCACTGTGGGCCAAGCACCCCACTGGGGGCACCGGCTCGCCATCCTCCCCCGAGGCTCCCTGGGCGCCTGCCCCCAGCCCCCACCACTGTGTCCCTGTCACCCTGGGCCCATCACCCGCCTGGGTCCTGTCACCCCCCTGGACCCGTCACCCTGGACCTGTCACCGCCTGGGTCCTGTCACCCCCCTGGACCCGTCACCCTGGGTCCTGTCACCCGCCGGGCCCGTCACCGCCTGGGTCCTGTCACCCGCCAGACCCGTCACCCACCGGGCCCGTCACCCTGGGCCCCTGCCCAGCCCACGTCCGCTCCCCTGGCCCTGCGGGTGCTCTGGGGGGCTCTAGCCCAGGGACCGCACATCGCCTCCAAATGCCCCTTGACCTGGGCCCAGGCCGGGACCTTCCCGGCCACAGGGCAGCCCTGAGCCCTGAGGGCCGGCAGACGAGGCAGCCGTGGGCAGCAGTGGCACTGCTCCGAGTGGCAGACGGGGCAGAGCCGCGGGGACAGCTGAGGGCAGCCGCAGAGACGCGCCGTGCGCGGGCCGGGTCCCGTCCTTGGGCTGGTGGCGGCCGGCTGTCCGGACTGGGGCCTTCAAAGCCGAGTCCGAGGGTCCCGGGAGACAGAGCCCCATCGCCGCCCAGTCCCAGGGGGGGCCCCGAGCACCTGACAACTTGGGCTTCTGGTCACGATGACCACGGGCTGACCCAGGTGGCCGTCACTCAAGGTGGCGTGACCCTCTGCCGAGCGCGGCAACGTCCACGTCTAGCCCGGCCTCCCACGACGCAGCGAAGGCACCACAGCTGCTGGCGTCCCCCACGGGGCCCGAGCCCGGGCCCAGGCCCCACTCGGTCTGCACACTGCGGGCGGGTCTGTGCCAAGGCCCGGCTTGGGGGCTTCATCTTCCCCCACAGCTTCCCTGCCCGGCTCGGAGCCGTGGACCTGACCCGGAGCACTGAGGACCACTGGGACCTGCCAGGGGCAGCTGCTGGGCAGCCGAGGCTGGGGCACGGGATCCACTCGCGGGATGTACACATGGGATCCACGTGTGGGCTGTGCACACAGGATCCACATGGAGGCTGTACACAGGATCCACACATAAACTGTACACATAGGATCCACGTGCAGGCTGTGAACATGGGATCCACATATAAACTGTACACAAAGGATCCACATGTAAACTGTACACATAGGATCCACATGGAGGCTGTACACATGGGATCCACATGTAAACTGTACACATAGGATCCACATGGAGGTTGTACACATGGGATCCACATGTAAACTGTACACAAAGGATCCACATGCAGGCTGTGAACATGGGATCCACGTGGGCTGTGCACATGGGACCCACACAGGCTCCACACATGGGCCCCTTCTCTGCAGGATTCTGGTCCAGACGCGCACGAGGCTCCTGTCCCCTCCTTCAGAGGCCCCACGTCCTCTCACCCCAGCAGCACCCCGGGAGCCAGCCCCGCTCCTTGAGGAGGAGGCGTGGGTGGAGAACAGGCCACAGAGAGCCCGGGCCTGGCGGCTGCACCAGAGCAGCAGGCTCGCTCAGGGACACCCACAAAGCAACTCGGGGTTCTCCCTCCGGCCATGTGCCGAAGCAGCAAGCTGGGGGCCCCGTGCCCTGGGCTCTACCCAAGCCAGACTCGCTGCCCGGGGAAGACCTGGCTCTGGGATCAGGCTCTGGGGCCACCCTCCAGGGAGACTGCAGGGCCAGACACGTGTCTGTCCCAGGCTTGAGCTTCGCTGGCTCCTCCCGTGGACGCTTGGCCACCGCTCTGCGTCTGTGCCACCACGTCCGTCCTCTCTGACCCACTCACCCCATCGCGGCCCCTCGCAGGCTGCAGCAAAGCCTGGGAACCGCCGTCCGTGTGCTGCCTTGCGCTCCGCCGTCCCGGCCGTGGCTCCGCGTTCCACTCCCTGCACCTGGCGGCACGTGGTGACTCCACAGCCTGGCCTCTGGGCCGAGCGTGGCCGATACACCGGAAAGCGTGGGTCTTTCTGAGTGACTCTGCGTTTGGGGGGCAACGGCCAGGAGCGGAGCTGCTGGGCCTCTGGGGAGCTCTGGTCTGATGGTCCGAGGGGCTGCGCCCACACGTGCTGAGCAACTCTAAAGGGCCTCGCGTCCGCTGTGCGTGGCCCAGTGCAGGCCGCACAAGTGTCCACGGGAGAGAGGACAGCTGCAGCAGGGGCAGAGCCGCGTGTCTGGTCACGAGGGAACGCGGACGTGAGGAAACGTCACAGAAGAAGTGAAGTCTGTGGAGAGGCTGGGGCTCTCACGAGCGCAGACAGCACTTGCTTCCAGTGAGAAGAAATGAACCTTCCGGTAAAAGATGGAGACACCGAGACAGAGGGCCGGCTCTGCCCCCGCGTGTGGTGAGGGTGGTGCATATGCCACGGCCTGGCTCACTGGGCTGAGGGGGACACGCAGCCACACTCCACGCAACAGCTCCCCTGGGCGTCGCTGCACCGTCTGTGCTGGGAACAGCTTCTGAGAAACCCTCCCAGTAGGTGTCGGGGAGGAGGAAGCCAGAGCCTGAGCACAGGCTGCACCTCGGGGCCCCCAGTCACCATAGCGGTGGCCCAAGAAAGCAACGAGGAAAACACAGGCTCGCCATGGAGCCGCCAGGACACCCCAGAGAAGGACTGAGGCTGCCGCAGTGTCCACGAGCCCAGCAGCGGCAGCAGGAAGAGCAGACGAGGCGGGGATGAGAATCGGCCGGTTGGACCTCATCCAGCAGAGAGCCACAGCAGGTGTGTGGGCCAGAGGGCACGGGCGTGTGGGTCAGGGGGCACAGGAATGTGGCGTATGGGCACTCCGGACAGGGCATGGGGTCAGACACGCTGATGTGCTAGGACGTGCCCGTCTGCCCAGAGAAGAGCGTGTCAGGCACTGCTTCAGTGGGGCAGGCCTGGTGGGGCTCGGGGGGCTCGGAAGGGCCTGGCTACTCTCCGCACCCCACCCTTCAGCTGAGCTCCCCTTCCTTGTCCCCAATAGCTCCCAGCCCCCTGATTCACACACACACATGCACACACATACCTGCATGCACATACATGCACACATACACACATACATGCATGCACGCATGCACACATACATGCATGCACACACATGCACACACATACCTGCATGCACATGCATGCACACATACATGCATGCATACATGCACACATATATGCATGCACACATACACACATACATGTGTGCACACATGCACACATGCACATATATGCATGCACACATGTATGCACACATGCACACATATACACATGGACACATGCATACACACATATACACATGCATGTGCACGCACATACACGCACACATGCGCACATACATGCACACATGCACACGTGTGCACATGGACCACAAACACATGCACATGCATGCACACATGCACATACACATATACACGCACACACATTGTTTCCTCTCCACCACTCACAACGCTGGGACAGCTGACCCTTGTGGAGGTGACACAGGCACTCCAGGTGGTGACCCAGCTCAGGTCCCACCACAGGGGCCCGGGGAACATGGGTCCACAGTCCCACACCTGCACTGAGTGTGCCACTGCCAGCCCAGGGGCACAGCACAGGCCCAGGCTGTCTGCACAGGAGGCATTTGCCCATTGGCACAGCCAGCATGGCACAGGCCAGCACCTTTGCAGGACGCAGACCTGACTCTAAAATCACACCCAAGGGCTGGAGGGATAGTACAGTGGGGAGGGCACTTGCCTTGCACGCGGCTGACCCAGGTTCGATCCCCGGCATCCCCTGTGGTCCCCAGAGCACCACCAGGAGTGATTCCTGAGTGCAGAGGCAGGAGTGAGCCCCGAGCGTCTCCAGGGGGTCGACCCAAAAACTAAAAACAAGAAAATCCACCCAGTTGCAGCAGGTCACATGGGGCACAGTGGGAGCCTGGAAGGACGGGGAGGGGCCGTGTGGCAAGACGGGGAGGTGGGGGGTGCCAGCGCGGCCCGCGTCCTGCCCTCCCGCCCCAGCTCAAGCCGAGTGAAGGCAGCCCGTGGCCCTCCCTCCCGCCCGCCCTAATGGCTTCTCCACTACAGAGCCACAATTGAATGACCATGTCAGCTGTCTTCGAGACGGGAATTAAATGCACCTAGAGAGAATCGATACGAAGGGCAGCACAATGAAGAGCCCAGCTTCGTTTTGCAAATCACTTTGTGCAAAGCAACTTTGCATCGAACCCCGGGGCCACCTGGAGACCCGGCCCAGCTCCGGGCCCCGTCAGGTGCACTAATGGGATGGAGCAGCTCTCGTGGGCAGACATTAATGAGAGGATCCATTAAAATGGAATTAAAGTCTGGCCTGCTCACCTCTGGGAGCGACCAGATAACTCGATTAGAGAGCTCGCGTCGCTAATCGGGAGAGGCGCCGTTTCCAGCGGGAAGCGGGGCCTCCACGGCCGCCACGCGCCCCACGGAACTCACGGCCCGGCGGGTTCCAAGCAGTGCTCAGCTCGGACGGGGACCGGGAGCTGGAGGCACATTGTGGAGCGCGCCCCGGGGTCACCACCAGGCGCTGGGCCTCTCGGACCCTCACCCCTTGCTGCCCAAGTCCTTTCTAAGCTAGGTAGCGGCCCAGTGTGCTGGCTGTCAGCCCCGCGGCCCTCCCTGCCGCCTCTGGGAACGGGCCGAGGAGCGCCCGCTGCGGACTCTGTCGCCATCTAGGCCTGGCTCTGGGCACTGCAGGCGGCCCGCGGGGAGGGCACCAGCCCCCGAGGCCCCCCTGGGGTCTCCGGGGGAGCCTGGCTGTGCTCTGGGGCCAGCAGGGAGGGGCGAGCACTGGCTGTGGGAGCCTGGACACGACAGTGCCTGGGCCCCAGGCGGGAGGGGTGTGGGCGCGGGGGTCTCCCCGGCAGCCTCCCTGCCCCTCCCGGGGTCTGCGCTGGGCGGACGACAGGCCTCCCTCGTGCCGCGCCCAAACTCCTGCGGCTAATCAGGCCTCTCGGGGCCACACGCGGCTCTCAGGGCGGGCGCCTTCTGCACTTTGTTCTGATTCTTAAGGCACCTTGACTAATTCCCTTTTCCGTGCCGCTGATCCCAGCCGTTGGGCCAAGTATAAAGCAAGTGACAGGGATGAGCAGACTTGGGCTCGAGTGCTCATTAGCTGCACGCTGGCATGTTAACTACGGGGTGCAGCTCCAATTTTCTCTTTCTTGTCAGGAGCCAACACTATCCCCTTTCCCCCAGCAGGCGCGGGGGGCCGGGCCCTGTGCTCACTCACCCACCCGGACAGGCCGGGAAGGAGTGGGGTCAGGAGGAGCTCGTGGGCCCCGGGCCTCTGGCAGAGCTGGGCCCTGGCAGCTCAGACACTCAGGGGGTCCCAGCTCTGACCCCCCGGAGCCCGAGTCCCCTGAGCTGCGTAACTTAGCAGCCCTTCTCCACCTCCTGCACCCAGAAAGCCGTAGGCTGCCGTGTCACTCGACGTGTCCCTGCTGTCCCCACAGCTAACTGCACCCGGGGAGGCACGCCCCACTCAGCCCCTGGCCCCCCGGCAAGCAGGGCCGCGTGTGGGGACCACCCGACACCCCAGGGCCACGCCCGGTGCTGCAGGGTCAGATGGGTCAGCCGCACGCCAGGCAAAGCTGCCCTGTGCGCCTCCCTGCCCAGGGACGGGCACTCCGGCCTCTGGCCTTCCTGCGCGTCCTAACTCAGCCCATTGCGTATGAGGGGGTCCCCTCGCTGTAGGGCAGTCGCAGGCTCACCCAACCATGCGATTTGTAGGTGTGATTTTGCCAATATTATTCTTTACTGAATCACTGTAATCTACAGTTACAAAGTTGTTCATGATCCAGTGTCAATCATACAATTCCAACACCCGTTCCTTCACCAGTGCTCATTTCCCACCACCACTGTCCCGTTTCCCTCCTGCCACTGCCTCCCCCTCCCCAGTCGGCAGGCACTTTTCTCCTTTCTCTCCTCTCTCTCCTCTCCCTCTCCCTCTCCCTCTCTCTCTCTTCTCCCTCCCTCTCTCCTCTCTCCCTCTCTCTCTCTTCCTCCCTCTCTCCTCTCTCCCTCTCCCTCCCTCTCTCTCTCCCTCTCTCACGTCTCTCCCTCCCTCTCTCTCTCCCTCTCTCTCTTCCTCCCTCTCTCCTCTCTCCCTCTCTCCCTCTCTCTCCTTCTCTCTCTCCCTTTCTCTCCTTTCTCCCCCCTCTCTCTCTTTCTCTCTTTCCCTCTCCTCTCTCCTCCCCTCTCTCTTCTCTCCTCTCTCTCTTGCTCCCTCCCTCTCCTTTTGGGCATTATGGCTCACAATACAAGTACTGAGACGTTACCATATTTGTTCCTGAACCTTCTTTCAGCATGCAGTTCTTATCCAGTGTGATCCTTCCAACTATCATTGTCACCGTGGTCCCTTCTGTATCCCAACTGCCTTGTCCCACCACTTGAGGCAGACTTTCAACCGTGGACCAACACTCCTGGCCCTGTTTGCACTGTCCTTGGGACTTAAGTCTCATACTAGGATTTTTATATCCCGCCTGATTGCGGTCAGTGTGTCCCTCTCCGCTGACTCATTTCACCCATACTCTCCAGGTCCGTTCATTTATAAGCAAATTTCATGACTTCATTTTTCCTAGTGAATGTAATTTTTTTAACTAGGAGGAAAAGCCAAGATTATGTCTTAAAACAACATTCCTTCCCTATTTAGATCACACAGCAGAATATGGGGCACATGGACGTTGTCTGTGGCCTGCCCAGATTCCCTGGGCCTGTCCACGTTCCATGAGCCAGTGCCAGCTAGCTTTGTGGGGAATAGAAATCTACAAGAGTGGGGGTGGCTCAAATGTAGAGCACCGGCCTAGCGTGTATGAGGCCCTGGGCTTATCCCCCACCAATGAAAGGAAAGACATCCCCAACAATCGGATTCCCTGTAACGCAGCAGTGAGCATGGTCAGCTCAGAAAACACCTTCTGGGTAAAGACAAAGTAAATGGATGTGCGGGTGGGTGGATGGGTGGATGGATGGATGGATGGATGGATGGATGGATGGATGGATGGATGGATGGATGGATGGATGGATGGATAGATGGATGGATGGATGGGTGGATGGATGGGTGGATGGATGGATGGATGGATGGATGGATGGACGGATGGACTGGTGGTAGATGGATGGACAGATGGGTGGGTGGGTGGGTGGGTGGATGTATGGCCAGATGGGTGGATGTATGGACATATGGGTGGGTGGATGGACAGTTGGGTGGATGGATGGATGGATGGATGGACGGACGGACGGACAGATGGATGGATGGATGGAATGCTGGGTGGATAAAAAAATGGAAGATAAATGGATGCATATATTTGTATGGATATAAAGATGAATGGAAGGATGGAAAATGAATGGATGGGAAAATGGAAGGAAGGATTCATTAATGTATAGATGTATGATGTGTACATGATGGATGGATTCGGGATGTGTGGAAGGATGGATGGATTCCGGATGTGTGGAGGGTGGATTCAAAATGTGGATGGATGATTCAGGATGTGTGGATGGAGGGAAGGATAAATTGAGGGGTGAAAAGATGGATGAAATAATCCAGCAGGAGTGGGTGGATGAGAGGCTAAACTGAGACATGGGGGATGGTGGGATCGATCACCCCGTGAATGGGTGATGGGTCAGAGGGTGGCTGGAGGCCGCGTGGCTCTCCTTTGCCCGGTTTCTCAGGACATCTCTAGAGAGATGGCCTTTCCTCCTGGTACTGCGAGAGCCTCAGAAAGCAGAGCTGTATGCTCTCACCAAGGATGACGCCTGCCTGGGGCCTTAGGCGGGCGAGCAGCAGGAGCTGAGCCCAGCTGCTTCCTCGGGTGCAGAGAAAGGGCTGCCCCAGCCCCGCCGCAGCCCGCCTCCCTCTCGTCGCGAGACTCTCTGCAACTAATCTGCAGAGCACCAGAACTTTTTGAGTCTGACACAGCTAAGTGTTCCCAGTAACTCTATTTAAAGCTTCCTGAAGACAAAAGTAAGAAGACAATTATACAGATTGCAGAGACCAGAGAAAGAGGAGCGAGCGAAAGAGAAACTCTGAGAGCCAACAACAATATCACATAAACAGCTCAGCAAATAATAGTGCGGCGTCCCCGCTAATAGAGCCTCCAACACCTGAATCCATTCACACGCCTGATTAAACACCAACAACACACACCCATACAGGAAGATTATAAGTTGTAATACGTCTTTGCGAGAAGCAGCGCATTAACCACTGTTTGTGTACTTCTCCAATTACATTCCTTTAATTCTTTCATTTGGAAAACAGTTTACATTATAATAGCCGGCAGCACTTCTGTTTTTAAAACAATTGATTATATGTATATTGCCAAATTAGGGGCCTACCGGCTATTTTCATAAGCGAAAACAACTGTGAATGAGCGTGGAACCTGCTTGTCCCCAGTCTCGCCTGTTCCAGCCCTGTGAGCCGGGGGAAGCACCCGGCCCCCTGCAGCCTGAGGCCAGGGGTCAGCTCCGGCCTGGAAGGCCCCAGGGCATCCCCACAGCCCCTGCCACTGGCCAGTGTGGCCTCGCCCCCAAATCCAAGCGGTCAGAGGCAGGCTGAGCGGCACGATCCCCCTGGGCCCTCCAGGCAGCCAGGCACCTTGGGGTGGGCGCCCCGTGGCACGCGGGACTCCCCGTGGGAACTGCACGGGGGCTGCAGGCCTTGCCCCAGCGTATCCGGCACAGGGGCCCCGGGCCAGGAGCTTCCCCTCTCCTGCCCGCTGCACAGTGAGAGGCCTCGGGTCCCTAAGCCAGGACCCCATGGACCGGCTGGATTCTCCCCAGGTGAGGAGGAGCACATAGCCAGAAGCGCCCGCAGGCCAGGCAGGAGAGGCCCCTCCAGCCAGTCGAGCGGGGGCCACGAGAAAAGCTCCTGAAGCGGAGGGAGCACATCTGTCCCAGACCTGTCCCCGGCCAGCCAGCAGGACCCACAGGGCCACAGTAAAAGGTGCCCGAGCCCTCAGGAGGAAGGCAGGTGGCAGAGCTGAGAGCCCGGCGGTCTCTCCACACCCCACCTTTAAGCAATACCGGCTCATCAAAACATTCCCCTGAATGGTCACATCCCCCCTTTATTGAAAAAAACAAATGTGGAGGCAAAAAAATCTGCAACAATTTTCAGGGAAAGGCAGTATGAAGGCACTATCCCTCCTCCGCACTGCCCCCAACCCACCGCTCAACAGAGGCTGGAGACAGGACGAGGAGCTCAAACAAGACCAGTGCGCACAGCAGAATGCACGTGTGCAGGTGTCAGACACGGTCACACAGGGCCAAATGCCTCGGCGGGCGGCTCTCTCTCGTCCCGCAGGGGCAGAGGCACGAGGCAGGGAGGAGCCGGAGCATCAGAATGCTTCCTACACCAATACCCAGGGGCAAGCGAAAGCGGACAGAGGAGGTCACAGCAAATAAACAATATAGAGAACCCAATACATGTGTTAGAACTAGAAAACGTCCATCTGAAGTATGAAAAATTCACTAGACAAATCAAAAACAGAACGGAGACAACAGACAAGGACCTATTGTTAGGTTTTGGCTTAGGGGACACACCGGCCACGCTCAGGGCTTGCTTTGTCTTGGCTCTGTGCTCAAGGATCACTCCTGACCCTGCTCAGGGGACCCTATGTGGTGACGGAGAGCAAACTGGGTTGATGCACGCAAGGCAAGTACCCTTCCTGCCATACAATCTCTTCAACCCCTATTCTTATATAGAAAATGAAACGATGCTTCAATGTAATTGGTCCTATTAGCAAATTTCTCAATTAAGAATCTCTTGTTCTGGGGCCGGAGCGATAGCACAGCGGATAGGGCGTATGCCTTGCACACGGCCAACCCGGGTTCAATCCCCGGCATCCCATATGGTCCCCCACGCACCGCCAGGAGTAATTCCTGAGTGCAAAGCCAGGAGTAACCCCTGAGCATCGCCGGGTGTGACCCAAAAAAAAAAAAAAAGAATCTCTTGTTCTGACTAATTTTGCGGAAAACCTTTGACAAAGATTCTCAAATTGGTGTACAGATTTGGCACAACTATCACCAAAATCCAAGCAAATTTTTGCAGATACAGATAAGATTATCTATACAAAAGGCAAAACAAAAAGAAAATCTACAAAAAATCTTGGGGGAAAAAGCCCCACCTGTAGGCAGGATCCCTCCACTTGTTCCCCACACTTAACTATCTCTGGCGTGGCATGAGAGGGTTGAGCAGAGTATAAATTCTTTCACGTGCAGCGGGAGAATCAGATCAGAAACCCCATAGGGATCCCTGCACAATTCCAGCCAACTGGACTCTAACAAAAGGGCAAAAGCAAATCCAGGGAGGAATAGCACGCTTCAAACTGTGGTACAGTCACTGAAATCCAAGGTGGACTGTGCCTCACACCTCACCAACAGCAGCTCCAAGCTGATCACAGCAATCACAGTGCCAGACTGACTTCTGCCAGGAGGAGGAAGAGTATCTCCAGACGCTCAGGTGCTGCGGGAGAGTAACCTGGAGGGAACTAAAGGGAGGCGCCAGAGTGGGGGCAGGGTCAGACCTCCACCGAACATCTAAAGCGTCTTAATCTGCATATGCAGTCTAATTGGTGTTCCCACAAAATATTAGCATACTGGTCTAGGGGATCAATTTATAAACCCTTACCGGTGCAATTCTATTGGTCATCTCACTCTTTGGCATGTGTTACCTGACTTGTTGCTCTAATTAGATGACCCTTAGGGTGAAACCAACTAAACAGCAAAAACAACTAAGAGGTGGGACTATAATGCATATAAAGCCAGGTCAGTCTGTCGTGAGACCCTGGGGTGGAGTAAAGAAGGCAGCACGGCATGAAGTAGAAGAGAGAAGCAAGGCCTGTGGTGAATATCCAACGGTGAGCAGAGGGGTGCTAAGGGAAAGAAAGGGAAGAGCAATCGGGTTTGCTATTCCGGATGCAGTTTCCGTTTCTGTGGTTGCCAGAGTGTTCCATTCAAGGATGGTTGGAATGCTAATCTTATACATGGACTACAGAACCCAGAACTGGGTTTCGCCACTGTAACAGAAACACTTAGGCCCTGGGCCTGAACAATGGTACCGCATAGGGCCAACCCGGGTTCTCTCCTCAATAGCCCATATGGTCCCCTGCGCATGGCCAGGAGTGAGCTGTGTGGAGGGCAGGAATTAACCTTGAGCACTGCCAGGTCTGGAACAAAGACAAAAAACAAACCAGAGAAGGAACTTAGGCCCTAGGGTCAGTGAAAGCTGGCAAACCTCGGGACAGTCAGGGCTGGGGGGAGGGTTCCAAAAGCTCCATTCCAAGAGGAAAACTGGGTACCCCAGGTGTGGGCAGAACAGAAGCCAGCTCGGCTTCTAGACGCACACGGAAAGATCAAGGGCAAGCAGGAAGGAGTCAGGCTCCTGATCCTCCAACAGCTCTCGCGATCAGAATGGGAAACCAACCCTAACGTTCAAGAGTGAGACAGGACAGCCACGATAACTATAGTCTTTCAGAAAATAGCAGAAGACCGTGGTCTGCACGGCAGTGCCCCCCCGCCCCGTGGGGCGTGTGCCGGGTCCGTGCTCCCCAAACCCGTGCACATGGCCTTTAAGGGGCCAGGGGTCAGGCTTGTCAGAGGTCCACGTTAGGGGGAGTCCCAGTTCTCACTCCGCGAGGCCCGGGCACAGCAGACATGCCCAGAGCCGAGCCCTGGAGGAGGCTGAGTCTGGCTCGAGGGGGTTGGCAGGCGGAAACCAGGGAAGGCACAGCTGCCACGGAGCCCCTCTCATACCGGACAGCCACAGAGAGGGCAAGGGGGACCCCAGAGGGCACTCAGATAAAGCCTCTCATTTCAAGGACCCTCACCCAGGATACACCTCCCAAGACCCCTCACAACCACAGGGGCTGGACAGTGCTGAGGCAGGCAGAGGAGAGAGAACTCGAGACCCAATGGAGGAGGATCCCGGTTGTCCAGGTTGCACCCCAACCAGTGCTCATGGGACCTCACAGGGCCAGTGGCGAGGTGCCAGGTGCAGCCACCTGGGAACGTTTGGACTTTCTCCAGAGGCCTGGTCTGCACGAGCCCTGCACAGACCTCCTGGCCTGGGTGAGTAGACATGAGAGCCCCTCGGGTCTGGCACGGCCAGGGGGGTCCCCAGCTCTGGTCTGTACTCAGTACAGCACCGCCATCTCCTGCAGAGTCGATAGCCTCAGTTTCCAGCTCGTGCTCAGAATGGGCTAGAGGAGAGCAAGGAGAAAGCACCCTGGGTTCGAGAGCCCAGGGCTGCTCACAGTCTTCAGTGAATGGGAGCATCTGGCCAGATCCCAGCAGCAGGAAGGGCTCCAGGGGACGATGCCAACACGGAAGATATAAATATGGAGGGAAGGGGCTAGGGAAGTGACTGAAGCAGCAAGAGGGAATACAAGCAAGCAGACAGGAGCAAGCACTCACCAGCACAAGCCAGGAAAGCTGAGACGTGTGTGTGTACACGTGCACACACACACACACTCGCGCACACTCAGGAACTGGAGGAAACAAAGTGAGGAGACCAATTCAGGATCCAGGGGCCACATTGTTTCTTGATAGGAAGGCCAAGAAACAAAGCAGATGCTCTAGAAATTAAGTCACTGCCCTGGAGAAAACAAGTGAAGATGTAACACAGATAACAAGTGGACTATGCCCTCTGAGGCTCCAGCAGTCTCCACTCCCGCCTGCCATCTCTATGGACTCACGTCCACACCCCAGACGCTTCTCTTGCTTATTCACCCTTTAATCCACATCTACACCCGCAACCATGACCCCGTTCACTGCTGCCTGTACCCTGAAAGCTCTGCTTACGGTGCCTCACGCTGAACACACTTCTACCTCCAGCCACTGGGAAAGGATCCGCAAGGAAGGAAAAGAGTAATTCAGCCATCAGACTCCCAGGACCGAACTACAAAGACTCGCCCTCAGCACACCAGACCTGCTGAGTATACTGCATAGAAGCCCACCAATCCGTGAGTGAAGATGATGACATGGGAGACCCTATCAGGACCAGACAGGTCTGGAACTTCTCAGAGGATAACTCCAGTGACAGTGTTGAGGGTGTTTAATGAGCTCAAAGAAACAAGGGTACAGGCAGTCAGTAAAGTACAGGAGCCTATGGGAGTGGAAATGAGGAGTGAATGAGCAAAACATTTGAACGTATGAAACATTTGAAATATTCGTAGTAGAAGGTGAAACAAAAGACCTCAACAGAAGATCTAAGCAGCAGAGTTACAACAGCTCAGGGGAAATGGTGCTCCAAGATGGAGTTCAAGAAAACTCCAGAAAAACAGAAGGAGGGTGGGGAGTCTGAAAGGGAATGTGGGATGCATTCCAGAGGAACAATATTAAAGTCCTGAAGATCGGGGAAGCGAATTTGATGAAGAACCTCTAGTCAAAGAAATCACACATAAAACTTTTCCATAGATGAGGAATATAGGCACCCAGATCCAAGAAGTCTGAAGACAACCAGCAAAAGTAGACTCAAATAGAAAAACCCCGAGACATATTTGTACTCGGAATTTTATTTTTTTTTATTTTTTTTTATTTTTTTTTAATTTTTATTATATCACCATGTGGAAAGTTACAAAGTTTTCAGGTTTATGTCTCAGTTATACAATATTCAAACACCATCCCTTCACCAGTGCCCATATTCCACCACCAAAATCCCCAGTATACCCCCCGCCACAGCCCCCCCAACTGTATAACTGATGAATTTCACTTCATTTTCTCTCTACCTTGATTACATTCCATATTGCAAAACAAAACTCACTATTGTTGTTGGAGTTTCCCCCCAAGGAAGACAGCCCTACTAAGGAAGCATTTGATAATTGGTTTGTCATTAAAAGATTGTATGTTTTCAGTTTTTAGAAAAGGTTGCGCGGCCGCTAATGCGGCTGCGCGGCTCGGATGTGTTCCAGTCCCACAACCCGGAGCCGTGTTAGTTGCTATTCAGTGTCGCCAGGGCCCCATCCGGAGAAGGTGTACCAGCTGTACCTCCTCCGTCTGGATCCCTGGTGTTGTTGGCCCGGATTCGGGTCCGGAGCATTTCTCCGGCCGCGTTGCTCACCAGACTGCCTGGCCTCTTCTCTCTGTACTCGGAATTTTAAAAACCAAAGACAAAATACCGAAAGTAGCAAGAGCAAAAACAGGAACTTCTATACAAAAGAACTCTTTTATAAGATTCACAGTAGATTTATCAAGTGAGACTGGAGAAGAGGAGAGGAATATAATTTTTAAAAAACTCAATGAAATGAACAGCTCACCAAGAATATTCTATACAGCTAGATTATCGTTCAGATTGGAAAGAACTGGTATAGGATGTTGGATTATAGTTCTAAGAATTTTAGATTTGACATTGGGTTGTCCTCTCTTCTCCCACAGGGAGCTTAGTTACCCCCACCACTGTGCTCGGGAGGCTCACCCAATTACATCGGGGCATTCCCAGTCTTCTGTGTTTATCTTTAACCTCTCCTCTGTGCTCTTCTTCCTTAGTAATAAATATCTTCAAATCAGACATGGTAACTTGTAAAGTCAGACCTTCTGATGGCTCTGGATTTTGTACATCTAAGTGAAATATTGATTTTCTCTTTCCTTAATGTCCTTTGCATAGTTTTATTTTAAATTAATGTGCTTTCTTTATAGATAAAGGAATACAGTGCTATGCTTTTGTAATATGGGAGTTGACTCTGAATAATATTTACTCCTAGGCATCTGCCATACATACTTGACTTAAGCCTCAGTCACTCTTAGATTGACGTTAGTTCCCAACACCCCAAAAGCTAGATCCTACCAAGGAATTTAGAGCAAGCCATATGCCACCCAGCCTCGAGAAGAGGCAGGCTAACGGCCATAAGAAGTATGATAAGTTAAGAGCATGGTCATGGAACAAACTCTGTCTTGACCCAAAAAGAAGTAACTGAATAATGACCCTGCTGGGGTTAGGAAAGACTAACCTGGCCTGAGGACAGTGGCCTGTGAGATACAGTGAGATGTCCCCAGGAAGAGCCGACCTTTACCATGAGTCCAGATAGACCATTTAAACTTAACCTAGGGTATAGGTAATGACCCTAGATTAACTTGTTTATACAAAATGACCAGAAATATTATTAAAAAGAAAATTTAATATGGTTGTTTAAATGGGTTACTAGTAAAGAAAGGGAGAAAGCAATGTGCCCTTGGATGGGATTCTGCCCCTGGGTGGATCTCCTGGAAGGAATCTAGAGTGCTGGAGCCCCTAGGTGAGATTCCACCCTTGGGTGGATCTCCCGGAAGAACTTCCCCTGAAGCCGGGACTCTGTGCCTGTTCACAGTTTATGCTAATGTTCAACCACACCTATGTGCAATTGCCCCCCCCCCAACCCATCACGATTTCTCTGTAATAACACTGATTGTTTCGTATAAATGGTCACAAATCGCCAGTCTGTTGCCCCAGTCCTTGTCTACTGGCCAGAATGATGGGGCGTCAGCCCCGAATGCACCGGAGTACCTGGTCACCAAGGGACAGGGACGACCACATTGAGCTTCATGGACAGGCAACAGCCCAGAGAGCTCATCGCCTTGAAGCCAAATTTCAAGAAATTTTTTTTTTTGCTTTTTTGGGTCACACCCAGCAATGCACAGGGGTCACTCCTGGCTGATGCACTCAGGAATTACTCCCAGCGGTGCTTGGGGGACCATATGGGATGCTGGGAATCGAACCTGAGTCGGCCGCGTGCAAGGCAAACGTCCTACCCGCTGTGCTATTGCTCCAGCCCCTAAATTTCAAGAATTTTTTGAGAAGCTTCTTTAAGACAACTCTCAACTGAGTGTGGGCTCACCCAAGGGGTCACAGCAGCCCGCCATCGAACTGCAAAAGCTCTATTTATTACTAGCTTGAAAGAATGAATTCATGTTTCATGTATTTTCAATGGTCTATGTCTAGCCAGGAGATATTTTTATATCTATAGGGACTTTTAAATTTACTTGTTAATGTAGACACTTAAGCATCATTTATAATATAATGTTTTCTAACATGAAATATCATTACCTTTTAAGGATAAAATATACGTTTTTTTGTTTGGTTAGTTTTTTTTTTTTGCTTTTTGGGTCACACCCAGCGATGCTCAGGGGTTACTCCTGGCTCTGCACTCAGGAATTACCCCTGGCGGTGCTTGGAGGACCATATGGGATGCCAGGGATCGAACCCGGGTCGGCCGCGTGCAAGGCAAAAGCCCTACCCACTGTGCTATCGCTACGGCTCCAGGATAAAATATACTTTTATAAATTTATTCAGATTTTTCCTTACAGTTTCTCAATTCTCATTCTTGTTTAATCATATATTAGTAGGATTTATCTATTCCATATACAATTTAAAATACCTTAGCATAGAATTATTCATAACATTAATTTTTAATTTATACAGCTATAGAATGTATAGCTGATGACATCGTTCTCATAACACCAAACATTAGCCAAGCGGCACAAATGCTGGCTGACTGACTTTCACTGCGAGTGTGGAAAGGTCGGACTGCAGCTGAACCTCAACAAGATGATGCTCATGAAAAACGAACTAGTCCCTGACGCTCCATTTGCTCTCAATGAAACGAACGTCTCCGAATGCAGCAGCTATGTGTACCTGGGTTGAGAACTCAACATGAGGAATGACTTGGCGCCAGAACTGCACAGGAGGAAGAGAGCAGCGTAGAACGCCTTCAAGTGCATCAAAGAAGTGGTTAAGAGGACGAAGGACCTCCGACTCCGGGCACATCTTTTCGATTCTCACCGTCTTCCTGCACTAAGGTATGCCTCAGAGACCTGGGCCCTACGCAAACAGGATGAGAACTCTATTTGGGTATCCTAAAGAGGAATCGAAAGAGCTATGCTTGGAGTATTATGTTTCACTCGAGTGAGAGAAAGAATCTGGAGTTTCAACCTCTGTCGATGGTCAAGAATCACGGATGCTGTCTTGTTTGCCAAGACATCAAAAATCAGATGGGCCGGACACGTAATGGATTCAGAGACGACCGCTGGATTAGAGCTGTTACCAACTGGATTTCATGGGATGTCAAAAGACCATGTGGCCACCCACCAATTAGATAGTCAGACTTCTTCGTTAAAACCCTGAATGAATGGTTTGAGACTCTTCCTGTTCCTGGAGCGAGCAGATATCATTGGGCTACACTAGCATGCGACAGGAACAAATGGAAACGTTACTGGCGTCCACTCAAACAAATCGAAGATCAACGGGAAGACAAGTGATACAAGTGAAGTGATACAGCTAGAGAAAAGTTTCTGAGTCTTTTTATTAACTTGTCATTGATTTACAATTTTGTGGAATTTTAGTTTAGGTGTATTCACTCGGTGTCACTATCCCAGCCTCCAGGATCAATACATACAGCTCCGTCTCCTAGATCGCCTAAAGGAAGTGACAGCAAACAGCCAAGGGCATCCAAGCTGCAGTTTGTCTCCAGGACTGACCTTGAGCCGGGGCTGGCTGGGCGAGTCTTGGGGCCCAGCAGAAGGAACCAGCACTCTGGCGGTGGCTGTGGTGCTGGGACAATGCGTGCAGGGGAGTGCCGCTAACTACAGTCAATTATGGAATCTCCATAAAATGGGTGGGGGAGAAAGAGAGGGACGAGGCAATGGCAGAGAGGAGTGCTGAAGGACAGAGCGGCCAGGAGGACAGCCTGTCAGGCGGAGGAGCCCTGCCCTGGGATGAGATGAGGAACACTGAGGAGTCCATGAATTCCATCTCCGTGTGGGCTTCCTGCGGATCAAGCAGAGAGCAGCACTGCCAGGTGAACTCAACGGGAAGGCCACCCTGTGCCTGCCCAGGCGGACCCTACTCGGTCCTCTCCAGCTTCCCTGGGCCATGCTCAGTACTCAAAACCAGGAGCACCACTCCAAGGGGAGGAAGCAGAGCACAGACCTGCGGGGACGCAGACAGACTCAAGCAGGAAGTGGGACCCAGCGCCCTAGTCCCTCACCCAGGACCCCAAGAGCCTGGGGAAGCCGGCTCTGGGGTGACCCCGAGTGACCAAGCAGAGACTGGACTCTGTCTGCACATCAGGACCGCATCTCTGTCTTGGAGCACTTTCTCTTGACCCGCACTCTGTCCCAGCAGCCTCTGCCTAGATGCCTCAGGGACAGTCCCCTCCCTGAGACCCTCGGCTCTGCCCTACTGCCTCTCTGGGGTGTGGGCCCCTGGCTTGTGTGCAGAGCACAGGGTGAGTGCTTGGGCTAGCAGGGGAAACTGTACTGTAAATCATAATGCCCTAAAGGGGGGGGGGCGTGGAGAGAGCAAGGAGAGAGAGAGGGGAGAGAGAGAGAGAGAAGGAAAGTGGCAGGGGTGGCAGGAGGGAAACTGAGGACAATGGTGGCAGGCAATGTGCACTGCCACCATGAAGGGAAGGGACGGGTGTTGGAACATTGTGTGACTGAACCTCATCATGACCAACTGTCTGTGCATCTCAGAGACTCGAGCTCTCCTGCCATTGGCAGTCGAGAGTTGGGTGGGCCCCAAGTGTCCACGAAAACACTGTCCTCGTTCTGCGTCCAGTGGTGCAGGCACTCTCCCATGCCCGCGCCGTTCCTAAATGGACATGGGAACAGACCAACAAGGTAGGTTACTGGTTGAGGCCACAGAGTTCCGTGGCTTCAAAAGCTTCTAGACAAACTTCAGCTGAGCTTGTGGACTCTGCCCCAGTCTGCACAAGGCTCCCCTGCACCCGTCACCAGGGCCTGTGATCCCCACACTGATGCCAGTGAGAGTCTTCCTGAACATTTGGCACATGCATGGAAACTTGCCCGAGACAATCCCTGTGTGGGCCCAGACTGGAGCCAGACGGGACCGATCCTTCCTGTCACGAGAAAGATGAGGTGCAGACAGCTAAGTCTTGGGCTGCCAGCTAAAGACTGGGTGCTTCATGCTAGTTCTGCACACAGGCTTCTGAGGGGAGATGTGGGCCAGGATCTCCAGGTGGCTCTGGTGACTGAGCCTGGGGGGCTGCACACACTGACAGCTCCTCAGTTCCCTCAACTGCAGTCACCTGCTCTCAGCCCAGCACTAGGCCTCCGCCAGCTCAGCAGAAGACCCGGCACAGGGCAACAGAGAGGGCAGCAGCGGTCACAGCATTGGGGTCAGCTGGGGAGGTGTGGGGACACCTCTGTTGGGTCACCTGGGGAGATGCAGGGACACCTGAGTGGGGTCACCTGGCGAGGTGTGGGGACACGTTAGTGAGGTCACCCAGGACAGTATGGGGACACCTGCATTGGGGTCATCTGGAGAGGTGTGGGACATCTGAGTTGGGGTCATCTGGGGAGGTGTGGGGACACCTGAGTGGGGTCACCCAGGACAGTATGGGGACACCTGCATTGGTGTGGGGAGACCTGGGTTGGGGTCACTCAGGGAGATGTGGGGACATCTGAGGGGGGTCACCTGGTGGCTGTGGGGCATCTGAGTGGGGGTCATCTGGGGAGGTGTGGGGACACCTGAGTGGGGGTCAACTGGGGAGATGTGGGGACATCTGAGTGGGGGTCATCTGGGGAGATGTGGGGACATCTGAGTGGGGGTCACCTGGAGAGGTGTGGGGACACCTGAGTGGGGTCACCTGGAAAGGTGTGGGGACACCTGAGTAAGATCACCCAGGGCATTGTGGGGACACCTGCGTTGGAGTCAGCCGGGGACACCTGAGTGGGGTTACCTGGGGTGGTATGTGGACAGCTGAGTGGGGTGACCTGGGTGGTATGTGGATACCTGAGTGAGTTCACCTGGGGAGCTGTGAGGACACCTGAGAAGGGCTGGGCCTCAGCAAATCTCTGGGCCAAGGGGTCAATGGAAACCAGCTCTGCATCTGTGTGACCTTGGGCGTCCCTGAATGTGGGAGAATCTCACATGGACAGTCTAGCCCCGGAAGCCCAAATCCATCTGGGTGAATCGCATGGTAACAACAGAACCCCACGCTTTTGACAGAACTGGCAGTCACTTCCTAGTGGGCCTCAGTCAAACCACAGCACATACTCCCAGCCCAGACCCTATCTGAGGGGCAGGTTTCCCGAGCTTGTTTAATGCTGCGGGAGGGAGTCCCCTTCTAAAGGGGGTTCCTTCTGGCTGAGGGGGTCCCCGTTTGAGAGTTGTGTCCCCGTCACCTCCACATGGTGCTCTGCAAGTGACCCCAGCAGAGCTGGCTGATGGCTCCTGGCTGAGGGCTGGGCTCACAGCGGTCAGAGAATAGATGAGGTGGCACCCGAGATGTTGGTGTCATCTGTGAGGGACTTGGCCACCAGCTCACGCCGCCTTCACTGAACCGGATGTTTTCTGACCAAGGACTGAGCCCCAAAGAGCAGATCTGGCCACAGGGCCACTGTTACCTCTCTAGAGTGGAGTATACTAGGGGTGAGCCCAGCTGAGGTCTGAGGTGCAACTTTTCACTGGCTCTAAGTGAAGTGGAGACAAACTTACTTTCCATCCGGTTTGTCCTCTTGGGGCCAAATGGCTGCTGTGAGTCCTGCCGGCCAGCAGTGTCAGGGTCCCTTTCCTGTGTGTGCCGAGGCTGCTAGGTCAGGCCTACCGCAGTCTGTGTCTTCTGGTCATGACTCAGACATGAAACCACCTGCCCCACACAGCTCCGTACACAGCACGTGTTCGTGGGCACCAGTGAGCACCAGCTGACCACACTATCCACACCCCGCCAGGACAAAGAACCAAGTAGCCAGGACAGGCCTTTGTTCCACCACAGAGCTGGACACGACCATCATGTGCAGGACCAGCCACTTCCTGGTGTGACGTCACAGACCCATCATGGGCAGGACCTGCCACTTCCTGCTGTGACATCACAGACCCTGATGTTCCAATCTCCCGGGTACCGCGAGGTAGGCCGAGAGCCCCGCAGGAGAAGGTCCTTCAGCGGGAGGAACATGGAGGCGAGCACAGTTGTCCTGCCCGTCGTCCTGCTTCTGTCCTGCTGGCGACACGCTGGGCTCCAGCCGATCAACATGACTCTAGGTATGGTCTCAGAGGATTCTGTGCCCACTTGGGCATCCCTGACTTTCTCCGCCCTCCCACCCAGCACATCCCGGGGAGGACACCAGCAGGAAAGTTCTGACTGGAAAGCAGCGCCCACCTACCCCCGGGCCCCTTAGGATGGTCCCAGCAGGGAAAACATCACATAGGCCCTCCCTCCCGGGCAGCAGCACCGAGGGAGCTGTCCAGCCAGTGTCCGTACCAGCCTACCTCCAGCCAGCCTCCACAGATGCCTGTGTCCTGGAGAGGTCGGGTCACATCATTAAGCGAGGCACAGTCAGACTGAGGTGAAGCGGGCAGCCAGCCAGCAGCACCAGCAACGCACTTGGCCAGTGTGTGGGGCAGAGAGGGCCAGGAAAAGTGTCCTCAGTGGGAGCTGCCCAGAGGACACCCGTTGAGGGTCCCTAGCTCCTTAGGTAAGACCAGGGAGCAAGAAGGCTTGATGTCAGAGGCTCAGACCTCACAGCTGTTCCCTCTGCACAACACCATCTCTCACCTGCCAAAGGAGCCCCAGAGTCCTGCTCGGGGAGGGGCAGAGCAGAGTGTCCCTCCAGGTGGCCCCCCACTCCCAGGCTCCATTGCTCCTAAGCAAGGAGGAGCATTGTTCAGCGTCCTCCACACAGGTGACTTCCGAAGAGGGACACAAGGGCACTGTGCGCGCCCACCATTCTGGTGGGGAACTGCACAGGCTTGAACAGCTTCCCCCCACAAAGAAATGGGGACCGGGAGCCATACCCTCGAGCACAGCGTCCACTCAGCGCAGGGCACACATGCCGTTACAACCCATGCCCTGGGTCCGGACACAAAACCCTTCCTGGAGCCCCCACAGCCTCCCTCCCTGAGAGTAGGCTGGTGGGGTGCGAGCACCCGAGCTCTCAAGTCAGTGCAGCTGGCAAGCTCAGCAAAGCATCAGCTCTCACTCCCCCTAGGTTCAACTACTGACGTGGTCCCTTCAAAGAATCAGGAAGAAAGTGGAGCATTTGGTAAGAAACTTTCTCTTGAAACACTTAGCATGTGTGTGGATAGGCTGGGAGGTTGGCTGCTCTCTCCCCAGATAGCACGGAGCAAATTACAGGTGACAGAAGAATTGATTGACGAGTAGAACAGTGGATGGATAGGTAAATGGATGAGTAGTGGATGGATAAGTGGGTAGGTGAGTGAGTGGATGGGTGGCTGGTGGATGGATGATGTGTGGGTGAAAGATGGGTAGATAACACACATGGGGGGATGTGTGGATGAGTAAGTGGAAGATGGATTAATGGATGGAGAGGTCGATGGAAGGATGGACTGGTAGGTGGGTTGGTAGATGGGTGCATGGATCAATGGATGGTGGATGAATGGGCAGGTGGATGGATGATGATGAATGGGGCGAGTGAATGGCTGACTGGATATATGGAGGATGGATGATAGATGGATAATGGGTGGATGAGTAGGTGTGCGAGTGGATCGTGATGGATGGCTGACTGGATGGGTGGAATGGATGGGCAGGCCGGTACATCAATGATGGGTGGGTGGGTGGATAGATGCAGGTACGGTTATGTGGGTCTATGGTGGACAGGCGAATGTTGGGTGATGGGTGGATAGGTGGGTGGATAGAGATATAAATGGACAGATGACTATGGATGAATGATGGAGGGTGGAAGGGTGATTGGATGGAATCGGAGGGTGGATGTTGAGGGTGTTGGATGGATGAAATGGGTGAACTGGACACATGAGTGATGTTCCTGAGTGTCCAAACTGACACTGAGGTCTCTGCCTGCTGTGTTCCCTGATCTCCTGAACAGGCCCATGTCTATGAAATGAAGTGATGTTTCCATGCAGGGTTCCGGAGTAGAAAACCCCTTCAGGCAGAATTAGAGCCCCAAACACTGTGTGGTCAGATAGAAAGTTCAAGAAGAGCAGACCCATTCTTCCCAGTAGCTGGCCAGGAAGTCTTCGGGGCCCCCAGGCCTGGGAGCCGCACTCTGATGACCCCTGACCTCCCAGCGGCCTGACCGCCCTCTGTATCCAGACCCCAACTGCTCTGAACCCAGACAGACTTCAGAGAATTTAGAAAGCAGGTCCCCGGGAGCTGGGGCAGGGAGGTTCCAAAAATCGCCCAATGTGGATCTTAGTCCACTACTTGTCCCGGCAAAGCACTGAACGTGAGCACTGTTGGTCCTGGGCCGTGGCAGTAGTTTACGGCAAGGTACTGGCCCGGCAGGCAACCAGTGCCCATTGCTGGCATCGCATATCATACCTGAGCACCACTGGGGCAGCCCCAAAATAAACACAAAACAAAAGGTCTGAATCTTGAGTGGGACTGAGTGGAAGCACCTCAGGAGGCAGAAGCTGTGGGTGGAGGCACCCCGATCAGCCCTGCCCTGCCTCCGGTCTCTCTACCCCGAGGCCAGGGCTGGGCCTCCCGACCCTCAGAACCTGGGCCGTTTCTGGAACTCAGTGGGTGCTTCATACATGGCCCCTGCTCCCTTCCTCTTCCCTCTGGCCCAAGTCTAATCTGGAACAGGTTTTTCTGGAATTAAAATTGTTTCCTTTGTGGTGCCCCCAAGAGCCCAAGTCTTGGTGCGGGCAGTGTGTCCAGGGGCATGAAGTGCCCGGGGGCAGTAGCTGAGAGGGGCTGCAGGACATGCTGTGTCACCAGCGGCTCGGCCACGAGAGGCTGTCCCTGAGGTCATCCACCTCCTCTCTGTGGCCAGTGGTCATGCAGGTGTCCACAGTTGGTACGTCAGCCATCCCAGGGTAGGAAGAAGCTTGTCCAACACCCCTTCCTGGCCCCAGGAGAGGAGAGCTCAAGGGGAGCCTGGACTCCTGCACTGATTCTGGGGTCTCCAGATGTGCCATAGGATGTGCCACCATCCCCGAGTTCAGCATCCGCTTGTGAGGGAGGAGGAGGGGGTAGAGGAACATTCCTGTGTCCTGAGCTCCTGGCAATCAGGCTCTTTCGGGCCCTTCACTTGTGTTTGTCATGTGCACTGGTACTACTTCCCCGATGAGGTGCAGAGGCTAAACCAGGAAAGTTCGGGTCCCTCAGCACTGAGCCAGCAAGGAGTCTACACTGGGGTGCCATGCATTCAAGGAGGGGCACTGGCAGAGCCCTTTCCCCAGAACCCACATGGCAGTCTCAAAGACTCAGCTTCGTCGGAAGCACACACAGCTGTAGGGGACCAAGAGGAGGCCGGGGAGACCATGTGGCCGCAGAGAAACCAGGGCAGGGTCCTGGGGCCCGACTCCAAGTCCAGACTTGGGTTCAAAGCTCTTTGCAAGTCCAGGGGTCAGGAGGGAGGAAAGAATGTGGCTTTGGGGAGAAGTCGGGAAAGGGGTCGCTCAAAGTCAGGCCAGCTGAGGCTGTCGGGAGAAGACAGGCAGCGGGAGGGGGGTTATCTGAACTCTGGGGCGATGTTCACTGGGCAGTTAGATGAACTGTTCGGGGGTGCTGGTCTCCACATCCCAGACAGGGACCTTGAACCCCCCACCCTGTTCCCATCCCTGAATCTCAGGGGTGGGTGTTGTGGGGTCCTGCCTTCCCCCCACACACACACACTGATTTCACTTGTGCTTGTGTGCTTCTTCCAAGATGAAACTCTAGTCCGAGACATGCTGAATCAAAACAAGTCATCCATGAAAGATGCCCAAAAGGCCGCAGGGATGATGCCTACGAAACTGTTCAAGGCGAAAAGCAAGTATCACCTCAGATCTGTCTTGCCTGAAGGGCAGGACAGACACAATCCACCACAGTGTCCTTTAACATCCTCCCAGGCAGAGCGAAAGGGAGGAGACAGACGATTGTCCCAAACCCTCCATCAGATCTGACTGGTAGAGAGAAGGCCCCCTCCTCGGGGTCTCAGGGTGCACAGACCCGGAGAATCTTGCACTGGGGGACAAATGGGGCTCGGCCCCAGCAGGACCCTGGGGTTCAGGAGAAGTGGCAATGACTTGACCGTTACCACAGTGGGCAGGGGATGGAACTGAGGCCCGCATGAGGAGTTTCCTAGTCAACACCAGCCCTGGGCAGGCAGGGGTCAAGGGGCACTTTATGTGCCATACAGATGTGACCCAGCTCGAACGGGCACCGGGACCCCTGCAGGGGGGAAGCCCAGTCCCTTCCGGAAATGGTGCAGAGAGAAATTCTGAGCCCTGGGGTCAGCTCCCCATTCCACCACGGCCCACACCCCTGGGACCAGAGGGCGCAAGGAGGCCTGGCTGCTAGCAGACTGACTTAGCAAGCTGCACCTTCACTTGGGCTTGATGCCTGGAGTCAGGGACAGTGGGGCCCACAGCTGCCCACATGGGTGACCCAGGCCCCCTCACCGTCTGCCCACACTCTTTACAGAGGTCAGCCTTGAAGAGAACCATCCGGACAGCAGCACTGAGGAACTGCACCCTGTCCCAGAGAACCCCCAGGTCTCTGTGGGCAGCGAGGACCGGGTGCTCAACAGCGGTGAGTGCTGCCTCCACACCCCCACCCAAGCTGAGTTCCCAAGGCTGTCGGCAGGCTCAGCCAACCACACCCACCCAAGGGTCTGCCCTGAGGGAGAGGAAGTGGCCACCCCACAAACCTTAGAGGGCCACCTCTCCTGGGGTGGGGGAGAAGAGGGGCAGCAGGAGTGAGACATGCCCCTTGCACACATGGGTTTGCACAAGTGAACCCAGTGCTCAGGGCTCCAGATGGAGGTACTTGCCTATACACAGACATATAGTCACACCCAGAACACCCAGACTGTTCACACAGACACAGACACGATTACACAGACACACAGACATTATACACATAAACACATATAGTCACACCCAGACCATGCAGAGGCAGACGCAACCACACACATGCACATACATACAGATATATACATTCACACCCATACTGTGCACACACAGACACAATCACACACATGCACATACAGATATATATATATGCACACCCAGACCACACAGACACAATCACACACGTACATACATACGGACATATAGACATACACCCAGACCATGCACACAGATATACAGACACATACACACAGATACAGACATATACAGTCACACTCAGACCACACACACATACACACACATAGATACAGACCTATATAATCATACCCAGACCATGCACATAGACTCACAACCACAATCACACATATTCATATAGACATCTACAGTCACATACAGACTGTGCATATAATCACATATATGCATATACATATATACATTCACAGTCACTGTGCACACAGACACATACACATGGATAGACATATAGTCACACAGACCATGCATACATACATGCAGACACACATGCACATACTGACATATACAGTCACACCCAGACTGCACACACAATCACACACATGCACATAGATACATACAGTCACACTCAGACTATGCACATAGCCACACATACTAATCACACAAATCAGACACAAACACATACAGATGTATACAATCACATTTGTACTGGGCATACAGACACACACCCAGACACAACCACACAGATATATGCATATACATTCAGACACAGACAATCACACCCAGACTATGCACACAGACACATCATATTGGTGCTGACACGCACGTACACACAATCACAGACCAGCTGAGAGTCACACACATGTTCTGGGCTCCTGGGCTCCTGCCTTCCATCTCCATGGGAGTTGAGTCCGGGGACCCTCTGCACACTGACCCTGCTCCTCCAGCCCCTCATCCCTCTGTCCCCTGGCAGCTCAGCCCCACAACTACAGTCCGCTCACCAGCTTCTCCTAAGCTTCAGAACTGCCACCTACCCCCAAGTGTGTTTGAGTGTGCTGCGGTGCCCAGGCCTGCTGGCTCCACCTGGCTCTACAAGCCCTCCTGCCATGCCCAGGTCTTGGTAGTGGCAATGAGCCCCTCCAGAGTACCCCAATCTAGTCACCCTGAGTCCCCACCTGTCACCAGGGACTCCAACCCATGAAGACTCAGCAAGCCCATCGCTGACACGGGGGTTGTGGCCTTTTTCCAGCTGCGTTCCTGAGGCTGATGCACCTCGCGGGGCTGGGGTGGACCCGAGGCCCATTGTCCACATGGGAATAGTGCCTGACCCAGTGAGGCCTAATTCCACGTTCACTGCCCAGAGTGTCCAGGCTCTTTCAGGTGGAACTAGAAAACTCGAGCGGCTGTTCAGAGTCCCATGCGAGTCCCAGTGGCCTAAGTGTATAACCCGGTCTTTCCTGTCCCCACCCAGAGTCTGACATGGTGGAGAATTACCAGGCTGGTAACTCCGAAGATCACCACGATGGACCAGTGTCTGCTACTGGCAGCGGCAGAGGCGGCCTCGGCGCCAGCAGCCTCAATGGGGACAGCAGAGGCGGCCTCGGCGCCAGCAGCCTCAATGGGGACAGCAGAGGCGGCCTCGGCGCCAGCAGCCTCAATGGGGACAGCAGAGGCGGCCTCGGCAGCAGCAGCCTCAGTGGGGACAGCAGAGGCGGCCCCGGCAGCAGCAGCCTCAGTGGGGACAGCAGAGGTGGCCCTGGCGGCAGCCTCAGTGGGGACAGCAGAGGTGGCCCCGGCGGCAGCCTCAGTGGGGACAGCAGAGGTGGCCCTGGCAGCAGCCTCAGTGGGGACAGCAGAGGTGGCCCCAGCAGCAGCAGCCTCAGCGGAGACAGCAGAATTGGCCCTGGCAGCAGTAGCCTCAGTGGGGACAGCAGATTTGGCCCCGGCAGCAGTAGCCTCAGTGGGGACAGCAGAGGCCCTGGCAGCAGCCTCAGTGGCAGCGGCAGCAGCAGGTTCAGTGGCAGCAGCCTTGGAAGCCTCAATGGCAGCCTCAGCATCAGCGGTAGTTTCATGGGCAGTGGCCTGAGCACCGGCTTGGGCAGCATCAGAGGCGGCAGCAGTGGCATCAGAGGTGGCAGCAGCAGTGACAGTGGCATCAGCGGTATCAGAGGCAGTAGCAGTGACAATGGTGGCAGCATCAGTGCTATCGGTGGCATCAGAGGCAACGGACCGGACAGTGGTGTCATCGGTGGCATCAGAGGCAGTAGCAGTGACAGTGGTGGCATCGGTGGCATCAGAGGCAATAGTATTGGCATCAGCAGCATCAGAGGCAGCGGCAGTGACGGTGGTGGCAGCATCACTGGTATTAGTGGCATCAGAGGCAACGGACCGGACAGTGGTGGCATCGGTGGCATCAGAGGCAGCGGACCAGACAGTGGTGGCATCGGTGGCATCAGAGGCAGTGGCAGTGACATCAGCAGCATCAGAGGCAGCATTGGTGGCATCAGAGGCAGCAGCACTGACACCGGTGGCATCGGTGGCATCAGAGGTGGTATCAGTGGCCTCAGTGGCATCAGAGGCAGCAACACTGACAATGGTGGTAGCTTCAGAGCCATGAGCAGCATCAGAGGCAGCGGCAGTGACAGTGGTGGCATCAGTGGCAGCAGCAGCGACAGTGGTGGCAGCATCAGCAGCATGAGAGGCAGCAGCACTGACAGTGGTGATGATGCTGGTGGTAGCGGCAGCCTTGGTGACACACTGAGCAGCAGCTTCGGTGGGTCTGGTGGCATCAGTGGTCTCAGCAGCAGCCTCAGAGGGGCAGGTGGCCTAGGTGGTCTTAGCAGCAGCCTCCAAGCAGTGAGTGGCATCGGTGGTCTCGGCAGCATCAAGGACGAAGTTTCCAAACAAGGTGAATGCCCCTGGACTGGGTCACCCCCCTTGAACTCCAGGGCCTTTGGAGGGCCCAAACCTTGCCACATGGTGCCTTAGCTGTACTGCCACCAGGGGGAAGGGCCAGAGTCAAGGAGAGAGTCTGAGAGTGAATGTGAACGTGGCGGTGCCTCCCCAGGGCTGTGTTCCCTACAGGGTTCTTCCTCAGTCTCAGGGCCCTGGGGAGGCCCTGGGTATTGCCCCAGAATGTGCTGTGACAGCTGCTTCCACTTTCTCGGGTCATTTGGCTGCTTCTGATGGTCAAAGGTTTTCTCAAGCTTCATGGAGTCCCAATGGCCTCCAACCACGGCTACAGGGGTGTCGGGTGCTCATGAACTGAACTGCGTCTCTGCAGTGGCTCTGAGCCTTCCCGTCCCCCACATGGCTCCCTCGTGCCCGTGCTGAGGCCAGTCAGCCTGGCTTCACCCCAGACTCTGCACAGGAAGTGCTTGATGTCATGTGCTGGGGACGGTATCCAGCCTCAGTTGCAGAGGCTCACAATGCCCACTGAACATGTCTGAGCACTGCCAAGTGAGGTGTGGCTCTTACCCCGCATTACGATCAGAACTTGATCATTCATTTCTCTTCTCTCACAGGACAGAAGAATTTTAAAACTGACCAATATAAGCTATCAGTTTTGGACAAAATCCTTCAGAATTTTGCTAAATCTACAGGTAAACCAGAACAGGAGCAAACCAGCAGCTCCTCATGGGTCTCCCTAGGGGGCAAAGGTCAAAGATGACCCAAGTCATCCCTGGGAGTCCAAGTGTATCCATAGGCCACCCAGGAGGACTTCCCATGGCCACATGGAACCCACGTGTCTGACTTGAGGGCCACATCACCCCTGGCTCCCCAGAGCATGGTGCCTTGGGTCACCATGATGGCATTGGGGCGGGGGGAGGGACTTAGTCTCCCTGTCTTCCTGATGGGCACACGTGCACTACCATCTTACTGGAAACCCTGATTCTGTACCCCAGAGGCCGTCAGCCCTGACAGGACGCGGGGCACAAGCCCGCACTGGTCACGGGAGATGGCAGAGGATAGACTCCGGAGCAGGCAGGCAGGTAAGGCAGCCCGTGGCCACAGAGGACACTCACACACGTCTGTGGCAGGCTGGGCCGGGACCCCTCAGTGCCCACTGCATGGTACCAGGGTGAGGAGCTTGAAACCCCAGTGAATCGGGGATTGGGGCACAGGCAGGGAACTATGGAGTGAGGGTGGAGGGGCTTTCAGCCTGTTCTGCAGCCTTCACACCTGCACCCACACCTGCACCCTGATCTGGGACAGACTACAGCCACGGAGCCCAGAAACCACCCCTGATATAGCCCGGGTCCCCACGACCACCCACACGCAGTGGGGTCAGTGCCCCCCTCGGGCATGTGCAGGCCTGGGGAGGAGGGAGAAGCATCAATGTCTCAGCAGACCCTCTTGTTCCACACAGGAAGTGCTTTGCAGTAAGTGGAGCAGCCAGATGGAGTCCCTCAGAGCAGGGCCCCGACAGGAAGCCGCCTGCCCCCAGCCCACCTGTCCTGAGGATAAAGAACCTCTGAACCCACAGCCCTGTCCAGAAAAAAATGAACCTCTGAATCCACAGCCCCGTCCAGAAAATAAAGAACCCCTGAACCCACAGTCCCAGACTCTGTGCTCCCTGCAAGCCAGCAGAGCGTGCTGAGGGTCCGGGCATCCGTTCCTATAAGGAGAAACGCCCCTAGTCTGGAAGAAAGGTAGTGAGAAGCCGTGCTTCCTGTCAGATCTTCTCCCGGGAGGGAGAAAGCAGCTCTGCGCAGGCCCCTGGTTGCACATGGCCAGACTCAGGCCCCGGTTACGGTGCAGGAAGCATCCAGGCTGGTGACAACCCTTGTGGTGTTGGGGTCAGACCCAGTTCTAGGAGCCACGTGAGCACCTGTCTCAGCATGTGCTCCATCCCAACCCAGACGGGAGCAAGGGTGCATCAGGTTCCGGTCTCCGGAATCACGGCTTGACCACAAGGGCACCAGGTGCCTCAGGCAATCTTCTGCTAGCCCTGTCAAGCTACAGAGCCATAGCTGAGACCCATCTAGATGACACTAGTCTCAGCTGCCAGGTGCTGACTTAGCCCCTGATGGCCAGCACCATGACCTCCTGGGCCCTCACAGTCTCTGCCTTTCTTGGGGGTGGCCTCCCAAATTGAGGGGTCCATGAGCCAAAACTGAGTCTCAATCAACCCGAACCAGCAGCTCAGTGCACGGCCCCAAGGACTCTTCCCTGCTCAGGGGAGCTGAACAGGGTTAATGCAGCAGGGGAGGGGACCACCACACTGGCCCTCAAAGCTCATGAGTGACCACAGTCCTGTCATCTACTTTCTCCGATGTCAAGTCCATTGTCCCCGTGAATCCACCAGGGAGCCAGTCACAGTGAGCAGGACACAGGGCTTGCTGGGATTGGCACTAGATGCAGCCCACCTCCGTCTCCACCTGTCGGCAGCCCAGCAGGCATGGCTGCCTGTGAATGGTGCGTACCTCTTCATGTCACACACGGCTCTCCGTGCACAGGATGTGCTGGACCCTCACCACCGAGACAGCTGGTGACTGCACTCCTCACGGTCCATGCACTAACGGAGCTGGGCAAGGCAGGAGAGACTCGGGAAGAGACAAAAGCCTGGTCTGCTCTGGCCTGTGGCTCTGCACTGCTGCTCCCACGTGGAAAAGCACGAAGTAGCCACATCCATTGCCGCCCCACATCGCTGGGAGTGGGGCAGGAGACGCAGACTGGAATACATGCTCGCCTCAAAGGCAGCACTAGCCAGCCAGGGAAGAGAGGGCAGGGCCCCGGGCAGCACTCCAGGCGCAGAGCCAGCCCTCTCTGTGCAGTGGCTAGAAGCATGTCAGCACTGCTCCTGACCCCAACGGGTGACACGAACACAGCTGGCCTCCCCAGAACCTGACGCCGTCTGGAGCAGGCTCTAGAGAGTTGGAAGTGGAGGACAATGGGGCTCTGCATTCAAGGGCGGTGTCCCAGACCAGGCTGTGGCTCACACTGCCCTCGGGTGGAGGACAGGCGGGCCCAGGCGCCAGCAGAGGCTATGGTGTCATGAGCGCGAATACTGTGCTGGCTCCTGGGAACCGCCTGGTCCTCCTCCAGCTCCTCGCTTGGCTCTGCTCTGACGGGCTGCACGGCAGTTAACGCCTTCTCCACTCTGAGTCTCAGCTTCTTTGCGACAGTACAGCCACCGGATATGTTTTTGGGCCGGAAACAGATATTTTTTAATTCAGTCCACTTTCTTCTCTTAATTAGAGTATTTAATCCCTGCACATTAAATACAATTAGTGACATCGCCAGGTTGGGAGCTGCCTCTGTCTCACATGCCTAAAATGTTCTCCTTTGTCACCTTATTTGGATTAATCAAGTATTTCTCCAATCCATTTTCCCCTCGATTACACTGTTAATTACACATTCTCTTAATATTACTCTAACGGTTAAGTCAGATTACAATATGCATCTTAGACTTTCATAATCAAAAATCAATTAGCACTTTTACTACTTCCTGGGAATGTAAGGACAGTGGGAAAAGCATTTGCTAACTATGCTTTGTGCTGTCTTCACCACGAGTGTCACCCTCCTCCACATATTTCACATCCATGACATCCTGGGCTGGGTGCTTTGTGTGGTTTCACCTGGAACCACTGTCTATCCACATGCCTTTCTGGCCCCCCTCGTGCCCATTTTAGAGGCCGAGGACTGAGGACTCACATTCGGCTCCCACCTGGCCCACTGCCACGTGCTGAGTGGGCACAGTGCTCCTCTGGGGACGGCAGCCCACACCAGAAGCTCCCTTCTCTCTGGAGTCCAAGTCCGTCCTTTCAGGCCCACAACAAACTGGCCCACGATGTACAGGGTGCAGCACAAACTCCCCTGGGCAGTGAGAGCAGCAGCAAGGGGAACCTGTGAGGGAAGGGCCACCACACGCACCTGTTCTCTCCTGTCGGCATCTCAAAGCTGTTTCCGCCTCATCGAGGGGCCGAGTTGCCCGGTGCAGGCAGAAGTTTCCGGGCCCGTGGTCTCCCTCACAGACCCCATCTCCCCAAGACCCCTCCAGCCACAGAAAGGCGAGGTGCGGCGACCGCCAGACAGAGAGGACTCTGGTGACCGCCCCTCACCCCGTACTCGTGTGTGCTCCGGAAGGACCATGAGGACAGCGAGCAGTGCCTCAGTACGGGGCCTCTGAGCAGGAGAGGTGGGTTCACGTAAGCCCCTCTAGAAGTCCCACAGAACCTTCCAGAATCCCCACCACAGGATCAACTCCGAGAGTTCTCCCGCCGGGAGGAAGCCGGGCCTGGAGGGCTGCGCCGCCCGGTGCCTCGGGTGTGCTCCTCCCGGAAGGCCGCGCCTCCACACGCAGGCCGTCCGCAACCCCCCTCCCTCCCTCCCTCCCTTCCTGCTGCACGACGGCCCCGCCCCACGGGTCGTCCACCTGCGCCCTTACTGTCCCATCCCGGTGCCAGTTAGCCACGCGGCACTGCCGGGCCCACCAGCAGCAGGCCACAGACCATGCTGCCGGAGACCCCGGCTGGGCCCCGAGGCGCGGCTGAAGACACCTGAGACGTCCGGGTGTGACGAACCCGCGGACACGGCGGTCTTCGCGTCACAGCTCTGGCTGAGGCGCTCGCCACTGCGCAGCTCGCGTACGCGTGTCTGCAGGCGTCCGAGCCCCGCTTCTTCCCGCCCCCGCCTCTGACCCTCCCCTCTGACCCTCGTCGCTGCCCCCGCCTCTGACCCTCCCCTCTGACCCTCCCCTCTGACCCTCGCCGCCGCCTCTGACCCTCCCCTCTGACCCTCGCTGCTGCCTCTGACCCTCCCCTCTGACACTCGCCGCCGCCTCAGACCCTCCCCTCTGACACTCTGAGGCCGGCCGCTAAACTCTCCCCTCCCGCTCCTTTCTCCCGCAAGCGCCCTGTAGCTGGGCTTATATACGGTAGGTGATTCCCGCCCTTTAGTTGTTTCTTCTATGTGATTGGTTGTGCCCTATGAGGTGATCTGATGGCAACAACCAATCAATAATATATGCAAATGCGGGTGTGGGTTGATTATGGAGCGACCAATCAGGCTGCACATGCCCTTATAAGGCTTTCAACGGGCTTGCCTCTGCTTTGTGCAAATATGGGCTGTAGAGTGGCCAATCGGCTTGCAGATGCAAATTAGGGCCCGAGAGCCTCCCTCGGCTGCCCAGCCCGCGCCGTGGGCCGCTGGCTCATCTCCTCCTCGACCCACCCCTGGTGTTGTCGGGGGACGCGGACGGGTGGTCTGCAGAGACGGGCCTTGAGGGCCCCAACCCCTGTCCTGCAGCACCTGCGTGGGACTCACAGCGGCCCAAGGCCCCGTAGAACAGGCCGGGCCGGGACCCCCGCACTCCTGGCCTGGCCTGTGCTCCTTGCGAGGGTCCGACGCCGGAGGAGGCTAGCGGGCAGCGCCCACCGGAGCCGGGTCTGGTGGCCTTCCTCAGGTCAGCACGTCGGGCCCCGGTGTGCCAGGGACCCCGCGCTGTGTCTGCTGGGACCACCTGGGCCGGAGGAGCCCAGGGCGGGGGTCCCCGCCCTGCAGACCCGAGGGCAGCTGCAGCGTCCGGAGTTTCCCTCCGAGCTCCCAGCGCAGGGTGCGACGCGGGCACACGCTGGCACCGGCCCGGGCAGTGCCACTGCAGGGCGCTGCTGCCGGCTGGACAGGTCGCCGTTCTCCCGGTGTCGGTGTCAGATGGCTGCCCAGCCCGGCGGGCTCCGAGCCCACAGCGGACACGGGCCTGTGGCCCCACATCCGTGTCCCCTCAGCCCTAGAGGCTGCCCTAGGACACCCTCACGGTAGGGCTGGGCCGGGAGCAGACTCGCCTCTGCTCTTGCGAGGCCGGTGGCGGCTGGCCCGAACGCTCTTCTTCAGGGGCGCTGCTTTCCAGCGTCCAAGTAGACTAAAAATATTCGCAAGAAAACGGCTTTCCGCTGGTGACATTTAGAGCCAGTGCCCTCCCGCGGCTCCCGGAGTCCCTGCGAGAGTTCTGGAAGCTAGCGGCACCGCCCTCACAGCAGGCATGCTGACGGCGCCCGGCAGCAGGAGAGGTGCCCAGCCCTTGGCAGGCTGTGATTAAGACAGAAACCAAACAAGGGCGAACAAAGTCGGAGCCGGAGAGCTGACTGGTGGGCTGCAAGACGGAGCCCCGGTAGCGCCCACATGCCACGTGCAGAGTCCCCACTGCCACTGTGTTCCCCAAACCAGTGTGCACTCCCAGGACAAACAGGTAAGGAGGGAGAGAGGAAAAGCGGCAAAAGCGACGGAGCTGTCATAGTCTGCGTCAGAACTACATGCTGCAGATCACCTGCTTGTCAGAACTCCCGAGCCACCTGCACTGTCCCCCACAGTCATGACTCACCACCGCCCTACACTGTCCCCCACAGTCATGACTCACCACCGCCCCACACTGTCCCCCACAGTCATGACTCACCACCGCCCCACAGTCACCCATAGTCATGACTCACTACCGTCACACACTGTCACCCACAGTCATGACTCACTACCGCCCCACAGTCACCCACAATCATGACTCACTACCGTCCCACACTGTCCCCCACAGTCATGACTCACTACCGCCCCACACTGTCACACTGTCCCCCACAGTCATGACTCACTACCGCCCCACACTGTCCCCCACAGTCATGACTCACTACCGCCCCACAGTCACCCACAATCATGACTCACTACCGTCCCACACTGTCCCCCACAGTCATGACTCACTACTGCCCCACACTGTCCCCCACAGTCATGACTCACTACCGCCCCACACTGTCCCCCACAGTCATGACTCACTACCGCCCCACACTGTCCCCCACAGTCATGACTCACTACCGCCCCACACTGTCCCCCACAGTCACCCACAGTCATGACTCACTACCGTCCCACACTGTCCCCCACAGTCATGACTCACTACCGCCCCACACTGTCCCCCACAGTCATGACTCACTACCGCCCCACACTGTCACACTGTCCCCCACAGTCATGACTCACTACCGCCCCACACTGTCCCCCACAGTCATGACTCACTACCGCCCCACACTGTCCCCCACAGTCATGACTCACTACCGCCCCACAGTCACCCACAGTCATGACTCACTACCGTCCCACACTGTCCCCCACAGTCATGACTCACTACCGTCCCACACTGTCCCCCACAGTCATGACTCACTACCGTCACACACTGTCCCCCACAGTCATGACTCACTACCGTCCCACACTGTCTCCCACAGTCATGACTCACTCGCACCCCACAGTCACCCACAGTCATGACTCACTACCGTCACACAGTCACCCACGATCATGACTCACTACCGTCCCACACTGTCCCCCACAGTCATGACTCACTACCGCCCCACACTGTCCCCCACAGTCATGACTCACTACCGCCCCACACTGTCCCTCACAGTCATGACTCACTACCGCCCCACACTGTCCCCCACAGTCATGACTCACTACCGCCCCACAGTCACCCACAGTCATGACTCACTACCGTCCCACACTGTCCCCCACGGTCATGACTCACTACTGTCACACACTGTCTCCCACAGTCATGACTCACTACCGTCACACACTGTCACCCACAGTCATGACTCACTACCGCCCTACACTGTCCCCCACAGTCATGACTCACTACTGTCACACACTGTCTCCCACAGTCATGACTCTACCATACCAGTGTCACCCACAACTATGACACTACCACACCAGTGTCACCCACAATCATGACTCAATACCATGCCAGTGTCACCCACAATCATGACTCACTACTGCCCCAGGGTCACCCACAATCATGACTCAATACCACCACACACTGTCACCCAGTCATGACTCACTACTGTTCTACTATCACCCAAAATCATGACTCAATACCGTCACCCTCAATCATGTCACTGCTGTCTCAGGGTCACCCACAATCATGACTCAGTGCCACCACATACTGTCACCCATAGTCACGACTCACTACTGTCCCACTGTCACACACAATCATGACTCTACCGTCCCACTGTCACACATAATCATGACTCTACCGTCCCACTGTCACCACAATCATGACTCTACCGTCCCACTGTCACCCACAGTCATGACTCTACCGTCCCATTGTCACACACAGTCATGACTCTACCGTCCCACTGTCACCACAGTCATGACTCTACCATCCCACTGTCACCACAATCATGACTCTACCGTCCCACTGTCACCCACAATCATGATGCACTACTGTCCCACCGTCACACACAATCATGATTCACTACTGTCACATTCACCCTCAATCATGACTCTCTATTGTCCTAGGGTCACCGTTCACCATGACTCAATAACACCACACACTGTCACCCACAGCCATGACTCACTACTGTTCTACTGTCACCCAAAACTATGATTCAGTATTGTCACATACTGTCACCCTCCATCATGACACACTAATGCCCCAGGATCACCCATAATCATGACTCAATGCCACCACATATTGTCACCCATACATGACTCACTACTATCCCACTAACACACAATCATGACTCTGACTGTCCTGCAGTCACCCACCATGATGACTCACTAGCATAACAAGCTGTCACCAACGTCACCAGCACTATCCCCTAACCATTACTGTCATCTCCCAAAACTGATCCCCACTATCACCCACTGTTATCACTATTGCACCCAACTTCCATCCCCCATCACCCCCACCCCTACTGTCACACACTAATGCCACACAATCCCCCCTACTGTCACCCACTAATATCACACAATCCCCCTCTACTGTCAACCACTAATGCCACAATCCCCCTCTACTGTCACCCACAAATACCACAATCCCCCTGTACTGTCACCCACTAATACCACAATCCCCCTCTACTGTCACCCACAAATACCACAATCCCCCTCTACTGTCACCCACTAATACCACAATCCCCCTCTACTGTCACCCACTAATACACATTCCCCCTATACTGTCACCCACTAACACCACAATCCCCCTCAACTGTCACCCACTAATACCACAATCGCCCTCTACTGTCACCCACTAATACCACAAACCCCTCAACTGTCACCCACTAACCACACACAATCCCCCTCTACTGTCACCCACTAACACCATAATCCCCCTCTACTGTCACCCACTAACCACACACAATCCCCTCTACTGTCACCCAATAACCACACACAATTCCCCTCTGCTGTCACCCACTAACCACACACAATCCCCCTCTACTGTCACCCACTAATACCACAACCCCCTCTACTCTCACCCACTAACCACACACAATCCCCCTCTTCTCACCCACTAACACCACACACAATCCCCCCTACTGTCACGCACTTACACCACAATCCCCGTCTACTGTCACCCACTAACACCACACACAATCCCCCTCTACTGTCACACACTAATACCACACACAATCCCCCTCTTCTGTCACCCAGTAAGCACACACAATCCCCCTCTACTGTCACCCACTAACCACACACAATCCCCCTCTACTGTCACCCACTAACACCACAATCCCCCTCTACTGTCAGCCACTAACACCACACACAATCCCCCTCTACTGTCACCCTCTAACCACACACAATCCCCCTCTACTGTCACCCACTAATACCACAAACAATCCCCCTCTACTGTCACCAACTAATACCACAATCCCCCTCTACTGTAACCCACTAACCACACACAATCCACCTCTACTGTCACCCACTAACACCACACACAATACCCCTCTACTGTAACCCACTACCACACACAATCCCCCTCTACTGTCACCCACTAACACCACACACAATCCCCCTCTACTGTCACCCACTAACCACACACAATCCCCCTCTACTGTCACCCACTAACACCACACAAAATCGCCCTCTACTGTCACTCACTAACCACACACAATCCCCCTCTACTGTCATCCACTAACGCCACACACAATCCCCCTCTACTGTAACCCACTAACCACACACAATCCCCCTCTAATGTCACCCACTAACACCACACACAATCCCCCTCTACTGTCACCCACTAACCACACACAATCCCCCTCTGCTGTCACCCACTAACACCACACACAATCCCCCTCTACTGTCACCCACTAACCACACACAATCCCCCTCTACTGTAACCCAATAACCACACACAATCCCCCTCTACTGTCACCCACTAACACCACACACAATCCCCCTCTACTGTCACCCACTAATACCACAATCCCCCTATACTCTCACCCACTAACCACACACAATCCCCCTCTTGTCACCCACTAACACCACACACAATCCCCCCTACTGTCACGCACTTACACCACACACAATCCCCCTCTACTGTCACCAACTAATACCACAATCCCACTCTACTGTAACTCACTAACCACACACAATCCCACTGTACTGTCACCCACTAACACCACACACAATCCCCCTCAACTGTCACCCACTAACCACACACAATCCCCCTCTACTGTCACCCACTAACCACACACAATCCCCCTCTACTGTCACCCACTAACACCACACAATCCCGCTCTACTGTTACCCACTAACCACACACAATCCCCCCCTACTGTCACCCACTAATACCACACACAATCCCCCTCTACTGTCACCCACTAACACCACAATCCCCCTCTGCTGTCACCCACTAACACCACAATCCCCGCCTACTGTCACTCACTAATATCACAATCCCCCTCTACTGTCACCCACTAACCACACACAATCCCCCTCTACTGTCACCCACTAACCACACACAATCCCCCTCTACTGTCACCCACTAACACCACACACAATCCCCCTCTACTGTAACCAACTAACCACACACAATCCCCCTCTACTGTCACCCACTAACACCACACACAATCCCCCTCTACTGTCACCCACTAACCACACACAATCCCCCTCTACTGTCATCCAGTAACACAACACACAATCCCTCTCTACTTTAACCCACTAACCTCACACAATCCCCCTCTACTGTCACCCACTAACACCACACACAATCCCCATCTACTGTCACCCACTAACCACACACAATCCCCCTGTACTGTCACCCACTAACACCACACACAATCCCCCTCTACTGTCACCCACTAACCACACACAATCCCCCTCTACTTTAACCTACTAACCACACACAATCCCCCTCTACTGTCACCCACTAACACCACAAACAATCCCCCTCTACTGTCACCCACTAACACCACACACAATCCCCCTCTACTGTCACCCACTAACCACACACAATCCCCCTCTGCTGTCACCCACTAACACCACAATCCCCGCCTACTGTCACCCACTAATATCACAATCCCCCTCTACTGTCACCCACTAACCACACACAATCCCCCTCTACTGTCACCCACTAACCACACACAATCTCCCTCTACTGTCACCCACTAACATCACAATCCCCCTCTACTGTCACCCACTAACCACACACAATCCCCCTGTACAGTCACCCACTAACACCACACACAATCCCCTTCTGCTGTCACCCACTAACCACACACAATCCCCCTCTACTGTCACCCACTAACACCACACAAAATCCCCCTCTACTGTCACCCACTAACCACACACAATCCCCCTCTACTGTCACCCACAAATACCACAATCCCCCTGTACTGTCACCCACTAATACCACAATGCCCCTCTACTGTCACCCACTAATACCACAATCCCCATCTACTGTCACCCACTAATACCACAATCCCCCTCTACTGTCACCCACTAATACCACAATCCCCCTCAACTGTCACCCACTAACCACACACAATCCCCCCTACTGTCACGCACTTACACCACACACAATCCCCCTCTACTGTCACCAACTAATACCACAATCCCCCTCTACTGTAACCCACTAACCACACACAATCCACCTCTATTGTCACCCACTAAAACCACACACAATCCCCCTTTACTGTAACCCACTAACCACACTCAATCCCCCTCTACTGTCACCCAATAACACCGCACACAATCCCCGTCTACTGTAACCGACTAACCACACACAATCCCCCTCTACTGTCACCCACTAATACCACACACAATCCCCCTGTGCTGTCACCCACTAACCACACACAATCCCCCTCTACTGTCACCCATAACCACACACAATCCCCCTCTACTGTCACCCACTAATACCACAATCCCCCTCTACTATCACCCACTAATACCACAATCCCCCTCAACTGTCACCCACTAACCACACACAATCCCGCTCTACTGTCACCCACTAACACCATAATCCCCCTCTACTGTCACCCACTAACCACACACAATCCCCCTCTGCTGTCACACACTAACCACACACAATCCCCCTCTACTGTCACCCACTAATACCACAATCCCCGTCTACTGTCACCCACTAACCACACACAATCCCCCTCTACTGTCACCCACTAACACCACAATCCCCCTTTACTGTCACCCACTAACACCACACACAATCCCCCTCTACTGTCACTCAGTAACCACACACAATCCCCCTCTACTGTCACCCGCTAACACCACAATCCCCGTCTAATGTCACCCACTAACACCACACACAATCCCCCTCTACTGTCACCCACTAACCACACACAATCCCCCTCTACTGTCACCCACTAATACCACAAACAATCCCCCTCTTCTGTCAACCACTAACCACAAACAATCCCCCTCTACTGTCACCCACTAACCACACACAATCCCCCTCTACTGTCACCGACTAACACCACAATCCCCCTCTACTGTCACCCACTAACACCACGCACAATCCCCCTCTACTGTCACCCTCTAACCACACACAATCCCCCTCTACTGTCACCCACTAACACCACACTCCCCCTCTGCTGTCACCCACTAATACCACAATCCCCCTCTACTGTCACCCACTAACCACACACAATGCCCCTCTACTGTCACCCACTACCACACACAATCGCCCTCTACTGTCACCCACTAACACCACAATCCCCCTCTACTGTCAACCACTAACCACACACAATCCCCCTGTACTCTCACCCACTAACACCACACACAATCCCCCTCTGCTGTCACCCACTAACCACACACAATCCCCCTCTACTGTAACCCACTAACCACACACAATCCCCCTCTGATGTCACCCACTAACACCACACACAATCCCCCTCTACTGTCACCCACTAACCACACACAATCCCCCTCTGCTGTCACCCACTAACACCACACACAATCCCCCTCTACTGTCACCCACTAACCACACACAATCCCCCTCTACTGTAACCCAATAACCACACACAATCCCCCTCTACTGTCACCCACTAACACCACACACAATCCCCCTCTACTGTCACCCACTAATACCACAATCCCCCTATACTCTCACCCACTAACCACACACAATCCCCCTCTTGTCACCCACTAACACCACACACAATCCCCCCTACTGTCACGCACTTACACCACACACAATCCCCCTCTACTGTCACCAACTAATACCACAATCCCACTCTACTGTAACTCACTAACCACACACAATCCCACTGTACTGTCACCCACTAACACCACACACAATCCCCCTCAACTGTCACCCACTAACCACACACAATCCCCCTCTACTGTCACCCACTAACCACACACAATCCCCCTCTACTGTCACCCACTAACACCACACAATCCCCCTCTACTGTTACCCACTAACCACACACAATCCCCCCCTACTGTCACCCACTAATACCACACACAATCCCCCTCTACTGTCACCCACTAACACCACAATCCCCCTCTGCTGTCACCCACTAACACCACAATCCCCGCCTACTGTCACCCACTAATATCACAATCCCCCTCTACTGTCACCCACTAACCACACACAATCCCCCTCTACTGTCACCCACTAACCACACACAATCCCCCTCTACTGTCACCCACTAACACCACACACAATCCCCCTCTACTGTAACCAACTAACCACACACAATCCCCCTCTACTGTCACCCACTAACACCACACACAATCCCCCTCTACTGTCACCCACTAACCACACACAATCCCCGTCTACTGTCATCCAGTAACACCACACACAATCCCTCTCTACTTTAACCCACTAACCTCACACAATCCCCCTCTACTGTCACCCACTAACACCACACACAATCCCCCTCTACTGTAACCCACTAACCACACACAATCCACCTCTACTGTCACCCACTAACACAACACACAATCCCCCTTTACTGTAACCCACTAACCACACTCAATCCCCCTCTACTGTCACCCACTAACACCACACACAATCCCCCTCTACTGTAAACCGACTAACCACACACAATCCCCCTCTACTGTCACCCACTAATACCACACACAATCCCCCTGTGCTGTCACCCACTAACCACACACAATCCCCCTCTACTGTCACCCACTAACCACACACAATCCCCCTCTACTGTCACCCACTAACACCACAATCCCCCTCTGCTGTCACCCACTAACACCACAATCCCCGCCTACTGTCACCCACTAATACCACAATCCCCATCTACTGTCACCCACTAATGCCACAATCCCCCTCAACTGTCACCCACTAACCACACACAATCCCCCCTACTGTCACGCACTTACACCGCACACAATCCCCCTCTACTGTCACCAACTAATACCACAATCCCCCTCTACTGTAACCCACTAACCACACACAATCCACCTCTACTGTCACCCACTAACACCACACAAAATCCCCCTTTACTGTAACCCACTAACCACACTCAATCCCCCTCTACTGTCACCCACTAACACCGCACACTATCCCCCTCTACTGTAACCGACTAACCACACACAATCCCCCTCTACTGTCACCCACTAATACCACAATCCCCCTCTACTGTAACCCACTAATACCACACAATCCCCCTCTTCTGTCACCCACTAACCACACACAATCCCCCTCTACTGTCACCCACTAACCACACACAATCCCCCTCTCCTGTCACCCACTAACACCACAATCCCCCTCTACTGTCACCCACTAACATCACACACAATCCCCCTCTACTGTCACCCACTAACCACACACAATCCCCTTCTACTGTCACCCACTAACCACACACAATCCCCCTATACTGTCACCCACTAATACCACAATCCCCCTCTACTGTCCCCACTAACCACACACAATCCCTCTCTACTGTCACCCACTAATACCACAATCCCCCTCTACTCTCACCCACTAACCACACACAATCCCCCTCTTGTCACCCAATAACACCACACACAATCCCCCCTACTGTCACCCACTAACACCACACACAATCCCCCTTTACTGTAACCCACTAACCACACTCAATCCCCCTCTACTGTCACCCACTAACACCGCACACAATCCCCCTCTACTGTAACCGACTAACCACACACAATCCCCCTCTACTGTCACCCACTAATACCACAATCCCCCTCTACTGTCACCCACTAATACCACACACAATCCCCCTCTACTGTCACCCACTAACCACACACAATCCCCCTCTCCTGTCACCCACTAACACCACAATCCCCCTCTACTGTCACCCACAAACATCACACACAATCCCCCTCTACTGTCACCCACTAACCACACAGAATCCCCTTCTACTGTCACCCACTAACCACACACAATCCCCCTCTACTGTCACCCACTAATACCACAATCCACCTCTACTGTCCCCACTAACCACACACAATCCCTCTCTACTGTCACCCACTAATACCACAATCCCCTTCTACTCTCACCCACTAACCACACACAATCCCCCTCCTGTCACCCACTAACACCACACACAATCCCCCTCTACTGTCACCCACTAATACCACAATCCCCCTATACTCTCACCCACTAACCACACACAATCCCCCTCTTGTCACCCACTAACACCACACACAATCCCCCCTACTGTCACGCACTTACACCACACACAATCCCCCTCTACTGTCACCAACTAATACCACAATCCCACTCTACTGTAACTCACTAACCACACACAATCCCACTGTACTGTCACCCACTAACACCACACACAATCCCCCTCAACTGTCACCCACTAACCACACACAATCCCCCTCTACTGTCACCCACTAACCACACACAATCCCCCTCTACTGTCACCCACTAACACCACACAATCCCCCTCTACTGTTACCCACTAACCACACACAATCCCCCCTACTGTCACCCACTAATACCACACACAATCCCCCTCTACTGTCACCCACTAACACCACAATCCCCCTCTGCTGTCACCCACTAACACCACAATCCCCGCCTACTGTCACCCACTAATATCACAATCCCCCTCTACTGTCACCCACTAACCACACAAAATCCCCCTCTACTGTCACCCACTAACCACACACAATCCCCCTCTACTGTCACCCACTAACACGACACACAATCCCCCTCTACTGTAACCAACTAACCACACACAATCCCCCTCTACTGTCACCCACTAACACCACACACAATCCCCCTCTACTGTCACCCACTAACCACACACAATCCCCCTCTACTGTCATCCAGTAACACCACACACAATCCCTCTCTACTTTAACCCACTAACCTCACACAATCCCCCTCTACTGTCACCCACTAACACCACACACAATCCCCCTCTACTGTAACCCACTAACCACACACAATCCACCTCTACTGTCACCCACTAACACAACACACAATCCCCCTTTACTGTAACCCACTAACCACACTCAATCCCCCTCTACTGTCACCCACTAACACCACACACAATCCCCCTCTACTGTAAACCGACTAACCACACACAATCCCCCTCTACTGTCACCCACTAACCACACACAATCCCCCTCTACTGTCACCCACTAACCACACAGAATCCCCCTCTACTGTCACCCACTAAAACCACAATCCCCCTCTGCTGTCACCCACTAACACCACAATCCCCGCCTACTGTCACCCACTAATACCACAATCCCCCTCTACTGTCACCCACTAATGCCACAATCCCCCTCTGCTGTCACCCACTAACACCACAATCCCCGCCTACTGTCACCCACTAATACCACAATCCCCCTCTACTGTCACACACTAATACCACACACAATCCCCCTCTTCTGTCACCCACTAACCACAAACAATCCCCCTCTACTGTCACCCACTAACCACACACATTCCCCCTCTACTGTCACCGACTAACACCACAATCCCCCTCTACTGTCACCCACTAACACCACACACAATCCCCCTCTACTGTCACCCTCTAACCACACACAATCCCCCTCTACTGTCACCCACTAACACCACACTCTGCCTCTGCTGTCATCCACTAATACCACAATCCCCCTCTACTGTCACCCACTAACCACACACAATGCCCCTCTACTGTCACCCACTAACACACACAATCCCCCTCTACTGTCACCCACTAACACCACAATCCCCCTCTACTGTCAACCACTAACCATACACAATCCACCTGTACTGTCACCCACTAACACCACACAAAATCCTCCTCTGCTGTCACCCACTAAACACACACAATCCCCCTCTACTGTCTCCCACTAACACCACACACAATCCCCCTCTACTGTCACCCACTAACCACACACAATCCCCCTCTACTGTAACCCACTAACCACACACAATCCCCCTCTACTGTCACCCACTAACACCACACACAATCCCCCTCTACTGTCACCCACTAATACCACAATCCCCCTATACTCTCACCCACTAACCACACACAATCCCCCTCTTGTCACCCACTAACACCACACACAATCACCCTACTGTTACGCACTTACACCAACACAATCCCCCTCTACTGTCACCAACTAATACCACAATCCCCCTCTACTGTAACTCACTAACCACACACAATCCCACTGTACTGTCACCCACTAACACCACACACAATCCCCCTCAACTGTCACCCACTCACCACACACAATCCCCCTCTACTGTCACCCACTAACCACACACAATCCCCCTCTACTGTCACCCACTAACACCACACAATCCCCCTCTACTCTTACCCATTAACCACGCACAATCCCCCCCTACTGTCACTCACTAATACCATACAATCCCCCTCTACTGTCACCCACTAACACCATAATCCCCCTCTGCTGTCACCCACTAACACCACAATCCCCGCCTACTGTCACCCACTAATATCACAATCCCCCTCTACTGTCACCCACTAACACCACAAAAAATCCCCCTGTACTGTAACCCACTAACCACACACAATCCCCCTCTACTGTCACCCACTAACACCACACACAATCCCCCTCTACTGTCACCCACCAACCACACACAATCCTCCTGTACTGTCACCCACTAACACCACACACAATCCCCCTCAACTGTCACCCACTAACCACACACAATCCCCCTCTACTGTCACCCACTAACCACACACAATCCCCCTCTACTGTCACCCACTAACACCACACAATCCCCCTCTACTGTCACCCACTAACCACACACAATCCCCCTCTACTGTAACCCACTAACCACACACAATCCCCCTCTACTGTCACTCACTAACACCACACAAAATCCCCCTCTACTGTCACCCACTTACCACACACAATCCCCCTGTACTGTCACCCACTAACACCACACACAATACCCCTCTACTGCCACCCACTAACCACAAACAATCCCCCTCTACTGTCACCCACTAACCACACACAATACCCCCCTACTGTCACCCACTAGTACCACACACAAAACCCCTCTACTGTCACCCACTAACACCACAATCCCCCTCAGCTGTCACCCGCTAACACCACAATCCCCGCCTACTGTCACCCACTAATACCACAATCCCCCTCTACTGTCACCCACTAACCACACACAATCCCCCTCTACTGTCACCCACTAACACCACAATCCCCCTCTACTGTCACCCACTAATACTACAATCCCCCTCTACTGTAACCCACTAACCACACACAATCCCCCTGTACTGTCACCCACTAACACCACACACAATCCCCCTCTACTGTCACCCACTAACCACACACAATCCCCCTGTACTGTCACCCACTAACACCAAACACAATCCCCCTCTACTGTCACCCACTAACCACACTCAATCACCCTCTACTGTCACCCACTAACGCCACACAAAATCCCCCTCTATTATCACTCACTAACCACACACAATCCCCCTCTACTGTCATCCACTAACACCACACACAATCCCCCTCTACTGTAACCCACTAACCACACACAATCCCCCTCTACTGTCACCCACTAACACCACACACAATCCCCCTCTACTGTCACCCACTAACCACACACAATCCCCCTCTACTGTCACCCACTAACACAACACACAATCCCCCTCTACTGTCACCCACTAACCACACACAATCCCCCTCTACTGTCACCCACTAACACCACACACAATCCCCCTCTACTCTCACCCACTAACCACACACAATCCCCCTCTTGTCACCCACTAACACCACACACAATCCCCCCTACTGTCACGCACTTACACCACACACAATCCCCCTCTACTGTCACCAACTAATACCATAATCCCCCTCTACTGTAACTCACTAACCACACAAAATCCCCCTCTACTGTCACCCACTAATCACACACAATCCCCCTCTACTGTCACCCACTAACACCACAATCCCCGCCTACTGTCACCCACTAATATCGCAATCCCCCTCTACTGTCACCCACTAACACCACACACAGTCCCCCTCTACTGTCACCCACTAACCACACACAATCCCCCTCTACTGTCATCCAGTAACACCACACACAATCCCTCTCTACTTTAACCCACTAACCACACACAATCCCCCTCTATTGTCACCCACTAACACCACACACAATCCCCATCTACTGTCACCCACTAACCACACACAATCCCCCTGTACTGTCACCCACTAACACCACACACAATCCCCCTCTACTGTCACCCACTAAAGACACACAATCCCCCTCTAATTTAACCCACTAACCACACACAATCCCCCTCTACTGTCACCCACTACCACCACAAACAATCCCCCTCTACTGTCACCCACTAACACCACACACAATTCCCCTCTACTGTCACCCACTAACCACACACAATCCCCCTCTCCTGTCACCCACTAACCACACACAATCCCCCCCTACTCTCACACACTAATACCACACAAAATCCCACTCTACTGTCACCCGCTAACACCACAATCCCCCTCTGCTGTCACCCACTAACACCACAATCCCCGCCTACTGTCACCCACTAATATCACAATCCCCCTCTACTGTCACCCACTAACCACACACAATCCCCCTCTACTCGCACCCACTAACCACACACAATCTCCCTGTACTGTCACCCACTAACATCACAATCCCCCTCTACTATCACCCACTAACCACACACAATCCCCCTGTACTGTCACCCACTAACACCACACACAATCCCCTTCTGCTGTCACCCACTAACCACACACAATCCCCCTCTACTGTCACCCACTAACACCACACACAATCCCCCTCTACTGTCACCCACTAACCACACACAATCCCCCTCTACTGTCACCTACAAATACCACAGTCCCCCTGTACTGTCACCCACTAATACCACAATGTCCCTCTACTGTCAAACACTAATACCACAATCCCCATCTACTGTCACCCACTAATACCACAATCCCCCTCTACTGTCACCCACTAATACCACAATCCACGTCTACTGTCCCAACTAACCACACACAATCCCCCTCTACTGTCACCCACTAATACCACAATCCCCCTCTACTCTCACCCACTAACCACACACAATCCCCCTCTTGTCACCCACTAACACCACACACAATCCCCCCTACTGTCACGCACTTACACCACAATCCCCGTCTACTGTCACCCACTAACACCACACACAATCCCCCTGTACTGTCACGCACTAATACCACACACAATCCCTCTCTTCTGTCACCCACTAACCACACAAAATCCCCCTCTACTGTCACCCACTAACCACACACAATCCCCCTCTACTGTCACCCACTAACACCACAATCCCCCTCTACTGTCACCAACTAATACCACAATCCCCCTCTACTGTAACCCACTAACCACACACAATCCACCTCTACTGTCACCCACTAACACCACACACAATACCCCTCTACTGTAACCCACTAACCACACACAATCCCCCTCTACTGTCACCCACTAACACCACACACAATCCCCCTCTACTGTCACCCACTAACCACACACAATCCCCCTCTACTGTCACCCACTAACACCACACAAAATCCCCCTCTACTGTCACTCACTAACCACACACAATCCCGCTCTACTGTCATCCACTAACACCACACACAATCCCCCTCTACTGTAACCCACTAACCACACACAATCCCCCTCTACTGTCACCCACTAACACCACATACAATCCCCCTCTAGTGTCACCCACTAACCACACACAATCCCCCTCTACTGTCACCCACTAACCACACACAATCCCGCTCTACTGTCACCCACTAATACCACAATCCCCCTCTACTGTCACCCACTAATACCACAATCCCCCTCAACTGTCACCCACTAACCACACACAATCCCCTCTACTGTCACCCACTTACACCATAATCCCCCTCTACTGTCACCCACTTACCACACACAATCCCCCTCTGCTGTCACCCACTAACCACACACAATCCCCCTCTACTGTCACCCACTAATACCACAATCCCCCTCTACTGTCACCCACTAACCACACACAATCCCCCTCTACTGTCACCCACTAACACCACAATCCCCCTTTACTGTCACCCACTAACACCACACACAATCCCCCTCTACTGTCAGTCACTAACCACACACAATCCCCCTCTACTGTCACCCGCTAACACCACAATCCCCATCTACTGTCACCCACTAACACCACACACAATCCCCCTCTACTGTCACCCACTAACCACACACAATCCCCCTCTACTGTCACCCACTAATACCACACACAATCCCCCTCTTCTGTCACCCACTAACCACAAACAATCCCCCTCTACTGTCACCCACTAACCACACACATTCTCCCTCTACTGTCACCGACTAACACCACAATCCCCCTCTACTGTCACCCACTAACACCACACACAATCCCCCTCTACTGTCACCCTCTAACCACACACAATCCCCCTCTACTGTCACCCACTAACACCACACTCTCCCTCTGCTGTCATCCACTAATACCACAATCCCCCTCTACTGTCACCCACTAACCACACACAATGCCCCTCTACTGTCACCCACTAACACACACAATCCCCCTCTACTGTCACCCACTAACACCACAATCCCCCTCTACTGTCAACCACTAACCATACACAATCCACCTGTACTGTCACCCACTAACACCACACACAATCCCCCTCTGCTGTCACCCACTAAACACACACAATCCCCCTCTACTGTCTCCCACTAACACCACACACAATCCCCCTCTACTGTCACCCACTAACCACACACAATCCCCCTCTACTGTAACCCACTAACCACACACAATCCCCCTCTACTGTCACCCACTAACACCACACACAATCCCCCTCTACTGTCACCCACTAATACCACAATCCCCCTATACTCTCACCCACTAACCACACACAATCCCCCTCTTGTCACCCACTAACACCACACACAATCACCCTACTGTTACGCACTTACACCAACACAATCCCCCTCTACTGTCACCAACTAATACCACAATCCCCCTCTACGGTAACTCACTAACCACACACAATCCCACTGTACTGTCACCCACTAACACCACACACAATCCCCCTCAACTGTCACCCACTCACCACACACAATCCCCCTCTACTGTCACCCACTAACCACACGCAATCCCCCTCTACTGTCACCCACTAACACCACACAATCCCCCTCTACTCTTACCCACTAACCACGCACAATCCCCCCCTACTGTCACCCACTAATACCATACAATCCCCCTCTACTGTCACCCACTAACACCATAATCCCCCTCTGCTGTCACCCACTAACACCACAATCCCCGCCTACTGTCACCCACTAATATCACAATCCCCCTCTACTGTCACCCACTAACCACACACAATCCCCCTCTACTGTCACCCACTAACCACACACAATCCCCCTCTACTGTCACCCACTAACACCACACACAATCCCCCTCTACTGTAACCAACTAACCACACACAATCCCCCTCTACTGTCACCCACTAACACCACACACAATCCCCCTCTACTGTCACCCACTAACCAACCACAATCGCCCTCTACTGTCATCCAGTAACACCACACACAATCCCTCTCTACTTTAACCCACTAACCACACACAATCCCCCTCTACTGTCACCCACTAACACCACACACAATCCCCATCTACTGTCACCCACTAACCACACACAATCCCCCTGTACTGTCACCCACTAACACCACACACAATCCCCCTCTACTGTCACCCACTAACCACACACAATCCCCCTCTACTTTAACCCACTATCCACACGCAATCCCCCTCTACTCTCACCCACTAACAACACAAAAAATCCCCCTCTACTGTCACCCACTAACACCACACACAATCCCCCTTATTGTCACCCACTAACCACACACAATCCCCCTCTACTGTCACCCACTAACCACACACAATCCCCCTCTACTGTCACCAACTAATACCACAATCCCCCTCTACTGTAACCCACTAACCACACACAATCCACCTCTACTCTCACCCACTAACACCACACACAATCCCCCTTTACTGTAACCCACTAACCACACTCAATCCCCTTCTACTGTCACCCACTAACACCACACACAATCCCCCTCTACTGTCACCCACTAACCACACACAATCCCCCTGTACTGTCACCCACTAACACCAAACACAATCCCCCTCTACTGTCACCCACTAACCACACTCAATCACCCTCTACTGTCACCCACTAACGCCACACAAAATCCCCCTCTATTATCACTCACTAACCACACACAATCCCCCTCTACTGTCATCCACTAACACCACACACAATCCCCCTCTACTGTAACCCACTAACCACACACAATCCCCCTCTACTGTCACCCACTAACACCACACACAATCCCCCTCTACTGTCACCCACTAACCACACACAATCCCCCTCTACTGTCACCCACTAACACAACACACAATCCCCCTCTACTGTCACCCACTAACCACACACAATCCCCCTCTACTGTCACCCACTAACACCACACACAATCCCCCTCTACTCTCACCCACTAACCACACACAATCCCCCTCTTGTCACCCACTAACACCACACACAATCCCCCCTACTGTCACGCACTTACACCACACACAATCCCCCTCTACTGTCACCAACTAATACCATAATCCCCCTCTACTGTAACTCACTAACCACACAAAATCCCCCTCTACTGTCACCCACTAACCACACACAATCCCCCTCTACTGTCACCCACTAACACCACAATCCCCGCCTACTGTCACCCACTAATATCGCAATCCCCCTCTACTGTCACCCACTAACACCACACACAGTCCCCCTCTACTGTCACCCACTAACCACACACAATCCCCCTCTACTGTCATCCAGTAACACCACACACAATCCCTCTCTACTTTAACCCACTAACCACACACAATCCCCCTCTATTGTCACCCACTAACACCACACACAATCCCCATCTACTGTCACCCACTAACCACACACAATCCCCCTGTACTGTCACCCACTAACACCACACACAATCCCCCTCTACTGTCACCCACTAAAGACACACAATCCCCCTCTAATTTAACCCACTAACCACACACAATCCCCCTCTACTGTCACCCACTACCACCACAAACAATCCCCCTCTACTGTCACCCACTAACACCACACACAATTCCCCTCTACTGTCACCCACTAACCACACACAATCCCCCTCTCCTGTCACCCACTAACCACACACAATCCCCCCCTACTCTCACACACTAATACCACACAAAATCCCACTCTACTGTCACCCGCTAACACCACAATCCCCCTCTGCTGTCACCCACTAACACCACAATCCCCGCCTACTGTCACCCACTAATATCACAATCCCCCTCTACTGTCACCCACTAACCACACACAATCCCCCTCTACTCGCACCCACTAACCACACACAATCTCCCTGTACTGTCACCCACTAACATCACAATCCCCCTCTACTATCACCCACTAACCACACACAATCCCCCTGTACTGTCACCCACTAACACCACACACAATCCCCTTCTGCTGTCACCCACTAACCACACACAATCCCCCTCTACTGTCACCCACTAACACCACACACAATCCCCCTCTACTGTCACCCACTAACCACACACAATCCCCCTCTACTGTCACCTACAAATACCACAGTCCCCCTGTACTGTCACCCACTAATACCACAATGTCCCTCTACTGTCAAACACTAATACCACAATCCCCATCTACTGTCACCCACTAATACCACAATCCCCCTCTACTGTCACCCACTAATACCACAATCCACGTCTACTGTCCCAACTAACCACACACAATCCCCCTCTACTGTCACCCACTAATACCACAATCCCCCTCTACTCTCACCCACTAACCACACACAATCCCCCTCTTGTCACCCACTAACACCACACACAATCCCCCCTACTGTCACGCACTTACACCACAATCCCCGTCTACTGTCACCCACTAACACCACACACAATCCCCCTGTACTGTCACGCACTAATACCACACACAATCCCTCTCTTCTGTCACCCACTAACCACACAAAATCCCCCTCTACTGTCACCCACTAACCACACACAATCCCCCTCTACTGTCACCCACTAACACCACAATCCCCCTCTACTGTCACCAACTAATACCACAATCCCCCTCTACTGTAACCCACTAACCACACACAATCCACCTCTACTGTCACCCACTAACACCACACACAATACCCCTCTACTGTAACCCACTAACCACACACAATCCCCCTCTACTGTCACCCACTAACACCACACACAATCCCCCTCTACTGTCACCCACTAACCACACACAATCCCCCTCTACTGTCACCCACTAACACCACACAAAATCCCCCTCTACTGTCACTCACTAACCACACACAATCCCGCTCTACTGTCATCCACTAACACCACACACAATCCCCCTCTACTGTAACCCACTAACCACACACAATCCCCCTCTACTGTCACCCACTAACACCACATACAATCCCCCTCTAGTGTCACCCACTAACCACACACAATCCCCCTCTACTGTCACCCACTAACCACACACAATCCCGCTCTACTGTCACCCACTAATACCACAATCCCCCTCTACTGTCACCCACTAATACCACAATCCCCCTCAACTGTCACCCACTAACCACACACAATCCCCTCTACTGTCACCCACTTACACCATAATCCCCCTCTACTGTCACCCACTTACCACACACAATCCCCCTCTGCTGTCACCCACTAACCACACACAATCCCCCTCTACTGTCACCCACTAATACCACAATCCCCCTCTACTGTCACCCACTAACCACACACAATCCCCCTCTACTGTCACCCACTAACACCACAATCCCCCTTTACTGTCACCCACTAACACCACACACAATCCCCCTCTACTGTCAGTCACTAACCACACACAATCCCCCTCTACTGTCACCCGCTAAGACCACAATCCCCATCTACTGTCACCCACTAACACCACACACAATCCCCCTCTACTGTCACCCACTAACCACACACAATCCCCCTCTACTGTCACCCACTAATACCACACACAATCCCCCTCTTCTGTCACCCACTAACCACAAACAATCCCCCTCTACTGTCACCCACTAACCACACACATTCTCCCTCTACTGTCACCGACTAACACCACAATCCCCCTCTACTGTCACCCACTAACACCACACACAATCCCCCTCTACTGTCACCCTCTAACCACACACAATCCCCCTCTACTGTCACCCACTAACACCACACTCTCCCTCTGCTGTCATCCACTAATACCACAATCCCCCTCTACTGTCACCCACTAACCACACACAATGCCCCTCTACTGTCACCCACTAACACACACAATCCCCCTCTACTGTCACCCACTAACACCACAATCCCCCTCTACTGTCAACCACTAACCATACACAATCCACCTGTACTGTCACCCACTAACACCACACACAATCCCCCTCTGCTGTCACCCACTAAACACACACAATCCCCCTCTACTGTCTCCCACTAACACCACACACAATCCCCCTCTACTGTCACCCACTAACCACACACAATCCCCCTCTACTGTAACCCACTAACCACACACAATCCCCCTCTACTGTCACCCACTAACACCACACACAATCCCCCTCTACTGTCACCCACTAATACCACAATCCCCCTATACTCTCACCCACTAACCACACACAATCCCCCTCTTGTCACCCACTAACACCACACACAATCACCCTACTGTTACGCACTTACACCAACACAATCCCCCTCTACTGTCACCAACTAATACCACAATCCCCCTCTACGGTAACTCACTAACCACACACAATCCCACTGTACTGTCACCCACTAACACCACACACAATCCCCCTCAACTGTCACCCACTCACCACACACAATCCCCCTCTACTGTCACCCACTAACCACACGCAATCCCCCTCTACTGTCACCCACTAACACCACACAATCCCCCTCTACTCTTACCCACTAACCACGCACAATCCCCCCCTACTGTCACCCACTAATACCATACAATCCCCCTCTACTGTCACCCACTAACACCATAATCCCCCTCTGCTGTCACCCACTAACACCACAATCCCCGCCTACTGTCACCCACTAATATCACAATCCCCCTCTACTGTCACCCACTAACCACACACAATCCCCCTCTACTGTCACCCACTAACCACACACAATCCCCCTCTACTGTCACCCACTAACACCACACACAATCCCCCTCTACTGTAACCAACTAACCACACACAATCCCCCTCTACTGTCACCCACTAACACCACACACAATCCCCCTCTACTGTCACCCACTAACCAACCACAATCGCCCTCTACTGTCATCCAGTAACACCACACACAATCCCTCTCTACTTTAACCCACTAACCACACACAATCCCCCTCTACTGTCACCCACTAACACCACACACAATCCCCATCTACTGTCACCCACTAACCACACACAATCCCCCTGTACTGTCACCCACTAACACCACACACAATCCCCCTCTACTGTCACCCACTAACCACACACAATCCCCCTCTACTTTAACCCACTATCCACACGCAATCCCCCTCTACTCTCACCCACTAACAACACAAAAAATCCCCCTCTACTGTCACCCACTAACACCACACACAATCCCCCTTATTGTCACCCACTAACCACACACAATCCCCCTCTACTGTCACCCACTAACCACACACAATCCCCCTCTACTGTCACCAACTAATACCACAATCCCCCTCTACTGTAACCCACTAACCACACACAATCCACCTCTACTCTCACCCACTAACACCACACACAATCCCCCTTTACTGTAACCCACTAACCACACTCAATCCCCTTCTACTGTCACCCACTAACACCGCACACAATCCTCGTCTACTTTAACCGACTAACCACACACAATCCCCCTCTACTGTCACCAATAATACCACACACAATCCCCCTGTGCTGTCACCCACTAACCACACACAATCCCCCTCGACTGTCACCCATTAACCACACACAATCCCCCTCTACTGTCACCCACTAATACCACAATCCCCCTCTACTGTCACCCACTAATACCACAATTCCCCTCAACTGTCACCCACTAACCACACACAATCCCCTCTACTGTCACCCACTAACACCATAATCCCCCTCTACTGTCACCCACTTACCACACACAATCCCCCTCTGCTGTCACCCACTAACCACACACAATCCCCCTCTACTGTCACCCACTAATACCACAATCCCCCTCTACTGTCACCCACTAACCACACACAATCCCCCTCTACTGTCACCCACTAACACGACAATCCCCCTTTACTGTCACCCACTAACACCACACACAATCCCTCTCTACTGTCAGTCACTAACCACACACAATCCCCCTCTACTGTAACCCACTAACCACACACAATCCCCCTCTACTGTCACCCACTAACACCACACACAATCCCCCTCTACTGTCACCCACTAATACCACACACAATCCCCCTCAACTGTCACCCACTAACCACACACAATCCCCTCTACTGTCACCCACTAACACCATAATCCCCCTCTACTGTCACCCACTTACCACACACAATCCCCCTCTACTGTCACCCACTAACCACACACAATCCCCCTCTACGGTCACCCACTAATACCACAATCCCCCTCTACTGTCACCCACTAACCACACACAATCCCCCTCTACTGTCACCCACTAACACCACAATCCCCCTCTACTGTCACCCACTAACACCACACACAAGCCCCCTCTACTGTCACCCACTAACCACACACAATCCCCCTCTGCTGTCACACACTAAAACCACAATTCCCCTCTACTGTCACCCACTAACACCACACACAATCCCCCTCTACTGTCACCCACTAACCACACACAATCCCCCTCTACTGTCACCCACTAACACCACAATCCCCCTCTACTGTCACCCATTAACATCACACACAATCCCCCTCTACTGTCACCCACTAACCACACACAATCCCCTTCTACTGTCACCCACTAACCACACACAATCCCCCTCTACTCTCACCCACTAATACCACAATCCCCCTCTACTGTCCCCACTAACCACACACAATCCCTCTCTACTGTCACCCACTAATACCACAATCCCCCTCTACTCTCACCCACTAACCACACACAATCCCCATCTTGTCACCCACTAACACTACACACAATCCCCCCTACTGTCACCCACTAATACCACAATCCCCCTCTACTGTCACGCACTAATACCACACACAATCCCCCTCTTCTGTCACCCACTAACCACACACAATCCGCCTCTACTGTCACCCACTAATACCACAATCCCCCTCTACTGTCACCCACTAATACCACACAGAATCCCCCTCTTCTGTCACCCACTAACCACACACAATACCCCTCTACTGTCACCCACTAACCACACACAATCCCCTTCTACTGTCACCCACTAACCACACACAATCCCCCTCTACTGTCACCCAAAAACACCACATTCCCCCTCTACTGTCACCCACTAACATCACACACAATCCCCCTCTACTGTCACCCACTAACATCACACACAATCCCCGTCAACTGTCACCCACTAACCACACACAATCCCCTCTACTGTCACCCACTAACACCATAATCCCCCTCTACTGTCACCCACTTACCACAAACAATCCCCCTCTACTGTCACCCACTAACCACACACAATCCCCCTCTACTGTCACCCACTAATACCACAATCCCCCTCTACTGTCACCCACTAACCACACACAATCCCCCTCTACTGTCACCCACTAACCACACACAATCCCCCTCTGCTGTCACACACTAAAACCACAATTCCCCTCTACTGTCACCCACTAACACCACACACAATCCCCCTCTACTGTCACCCACTAACCACACACAATCCCCCTCTACTGTCACCCACTAACACCACAATCCCCCTCTACTGTCACCCACTAACATCACACACAATCCCCCTCTACTGTCACCCACTAACCACACACAATCCCCTTCTACTGTCACCCACTAACCACACACAATCCCCCTCTACTCTCACCCACTAATACCACAATCCCCCTCTACTGTCCCCACTAACCACACACAATCCCTCTCTACTGTCACCCACTAATACCACAATCCCCCTCTACTCTCACCCACTAACCACACACAATCCCCATCTTGTCACCCACTAACACTACACACAATCCCCCCTACTGTCACTCACTAATACCACAATCCCCCTCTACTGTAACCCACTAACCACACACAATCCACCTCTACTGTCACCCACTAACACCACACACAATCCCCCTCTACTGTAACCCACTAACCACACACAATCCCCCTCTACTGTCACCCACTAACACCACACACAATCCCCCTCTACTGTCACCCACCAACCACACAAAATCCTCCTGTACTGTCACCCACTAACACCACACACAATCCCCCTCTTCTGCCACCCACTAACCACACACAATCCCCCTCTACTGTCACCCACTAACCACACACAATCCCCCCCTACTGTCACCCACTAATACCACACACAATCCCCCTCTACTGTCACCCACTAACACCACAATCCCCCTCTGCTGTCACCCGCTAACACCACAATCCCCGCCTACTGTCACCCACTAATACCACAATCCCCCTCTACTGTCACCCACTAACCACACACAATCCCCCTCTACTGTCACCCACTAACACCACAATCCCCCTCTACTGTCACCCACTAATACTACAATCCCCCTCTACTGTAACCCACTAACCACACACAATCCCCCTCTACTGTCATCCAGTAACACTACACACAATCCCTCTCTACTTTAACCCACTAACCACACACAATCCCCCTCTACTCTCACCCACTAACACCACACACAATCCCCATCTACTGTCACCCACTAACCACACACAATCCCCCTGTACTGTCACCCACTAACACCACACACAATCCCCCTCTACTGTCACCCACTAACCACACACAATCCCCCTCTACTTTAACCCACTAACCACACACAATCCCCCTCTACTGTCAACCACTAACACCACAAACAATCCCCCTCTACTGTCACCCACTAACACCACACACAATCCCCCTCTACTGTCACCCACTAACCACACACAATCCCCCTCTACTGTCACCCACTAACCACACACAATCCCTCCCTACTCTCACCCACTAATACCACACAAAATCCCACTCTACTGTCACCCACTAACACAACAATCCCCCTCTGCTGTCACCCACTAACACCACAATCCCCGCCTACTGTCACCTACTAATATCACAATCCCCCTCTACTGTCACCCACTAACCACACACAATCTCCCTCTACTGTCACCCACTAACATCACAATCCCCCTCTACTGTCACCCACTAACCACACACAATCCCGCGTACTGTCACCCACTAACACCACACACAATCCCCTTCTGCTGTCACCCACTAACCACACACAATCCCCCTCTACTGTCACCAACTAACACCACACACAATCCCCCTCGACTGTCTCCCACTAACCACACACAATCCCCCTCTACTGTCACCCACAAATACCACAATCCCCCTGTACTGTCACCCACTAATACCACAATGCCCCTCTACTGTCACCCACTAATACCACAATCCCCATCTACTGTCACCCACTAATACCACAATCCCCCTCTACTGTCACCCACTAATACCACAATCCCCCTCAACTGTCACCCACTAACCACACACAATCCCCCCTACTGTCACGCACTTACACCACACACAATCCCCCTCTACTGTCACCAACTAATACCACAATCCCCCTCTACTGTAACCCACTAACCACACACAATCCACCTCTACTCTCACCCACTAACACCACACACAATCCCCCTTTACTGTAACCCACTAACCACACTCAATCCCCCTCTACTGTCACCCACTAACACCGCACACAATCCTCGTCTACTTTAACCGACTAACCACACACAATCCCCCTCTACTGTCACCCAATAATACCACACACAATCCCCCTGTGCTGTCACCCACTAACCACACACAATCCCCCTCGACTGTCACCCATTAACCACACACAATCCCCCTCTACTGTCACCCACTAATACCACAATCCCCCTCTACTGTCACCCACTAATACCACAATCCCCCTCAACTGTCACCCACTAACCACACACAATCCCCTCTACTGTCACCCACTAACACCATAATCCCCCTCTACTGTCACCCACTTACCACACACAATCCCCCTCTGCTGTCACCCACTAACCACACACAATCCCCCTCTACTGTCACCCACTAATACCACAATCCCCCTCTACTGTCACCCACTAACCACACACAATCCCCCTCTACTGTCACCCACTAACACCACAATCCCCCTTTACTGTCACCCACTAACACCACACACAATCCCTCTCTACTGTCAGTCACTAACCACACACAATCCCCCTCTACTGTAACCCACTAACCACACACAATCCCCCTTAACTGTCACCCACTAACACCACACACAATCCCCCTCTACTGTCACCCACTAATACCACACACAATCCCCCTCAACTGTCACCCACTAACCACACACAATCCCCTCTACTGTCACCCACTAACACCATAATCCCCCTCTACTGTCACCCCCTTACCACACACAATCCCCCTCTACTGTCACCCACTAACCACACACAATCCCCCTCTACTGTCACCCACTAATACCACAATCCCCCTCTACTGTCACCCACTAACCACACACAATCCCCCTCTACTGTCACCCACTAACACCACAATCCCCCTCTACTGTCACCCACTAACACCACACACAAGCCCCCTCTACTGTCACCCACTAACCACACACAATCCCCCTCTGCTGTCACACACTAAAACCACAATTCCCCTCTACTGTCACCCACTAACACTACACACAATCCCCCTCTACTGTCACGCACTAACCACACACAATCCCCCTCTACTGTCACCCACTAACACCACAATCCCCCTCTACTGTCACCCACTAACATCACACACAATCCCCCTCTACTGTCACCCACTAACCACACACAATCCCCTTCTACTGTCACCCACTAACCACACACAATCCCCCTCTTCTCTCACCCACTAATACCACAATCCCCCTCTACTGTCCCCACTAACCACACACAATCCCTCTCTACTGTCACCCACTAATACCACAATCCCCCTCTACTCTCACCCACTAACCACACACAATCCCCATCTTGTCACCAACTAACACCACACACAATCCCCCCTACTGTCACCCACTAATACCACAATCCCCCTCTACTGTCACCCACTAATACCACACACAATCCCCCTCTTCTGTCACCCACTAACCACACACAATCCCCCTCTACTGTCACCCACTAACCACATACAATCCCCCTCTCCTGTCACCCACTAACACCACAATCCGCCTCTACTGTCACCCACTAACATCACACACAATCCCCCTCTACTGTCACCCACTAACCACACACAATCCCCTTCTACTGTCACCCACTAACCACACACAATCCCCCTCTACTGTCACCCACTAATACCACAATCCCCCTCTACTGTCCCCACTAACCACACACAATCCCTCTCTACTGTCACCCACTAATACCACAATCCCCCTCTACTCTCACCCACTAACCACACACAATACCCCTCTTGTCACCCACTAACACCACACACAATCCCCCTCTACTGTCACCCACTAATACCACAATCCCCCTCTACTGTAACCCACTAACCACACATAATCCACCTCTACTGTCACCCACTAACACCACACACAATCCCCCTCTACTGTCACCCACCAACCACACACAATCCTCCTGTACTGTCACCCACTAACACCACACACAATCCCCCTCTACTGCCACCCACTAACCACACACAATCCCCCTCTACTGTCACCCACTAACCACACACAATCCCCCCCTACTGTCACCCACTAATACCACACACAATCCCCCTCTACTGTCACCCACTAACACCACAATCCCCCTCTGCTGTCACCCGCTAACACCACAATCCCCGCCTACTGTCACCCACTAATACCACAATCCCCCTCTACTGTCACCCACTAACCACACACAATCCCCCTCTACTGTCACCCACTAACACCACAATCCCCCTCTACAGTCACCCACTAATACTACAATCCCCCTCTACTGTAACCCACTAACCACAAACAATCCCCCTGTACTGTCACCCACTAACACCACACAAAATCCGCCTCTACTGTCACCCACTAACCACACACAATCCCCCTGTACTGTCACCCACTAACACCACACACAATCCCCCTCTACTGTCACCCACTAACCACACACAATCCCCCTCTACTGTCACCCACTAACGCCACACAAAATCCCCCTCTACTGTCACTCACTAACCACACACAATCCCCCTCTACTGTCATCCACTAACACCACACACAATCCCCCTCTACTGTAACCCACTAACCACACACAATCCCCCTCTACTGTCACCCACTAACACCACACACAATCCCCCTCTACTGTCACCCACTAACCACACACAATCCCCCTCTACTGTCACCCACTAACACAACACACAATCCCCCTCTACTGTCACCCACTAACCACACACAATCCCCCTCTACTGTAACCCACTAACCACACACAATCCCCCTCTACTGTCACCCACTAACACCACACACAATCCCCCTCTACTGTCACCCACTAATACCACAATCCCCCTATACTCTCACCCACTAACCACACACAATCCCCCTCTTGTCACCCACTAACACCACACACAATCCCCCCTACTGTCACGCACTTACACCACACACAATCCCCCTCTACTCTCACCAACTAATACCACAATCCCCCTCTACTGTAACTCACTAACCACAAACAATCCCACTGTACTGTCACCCACTAACCACACACAATCCCCCTCTACTGTCACCCACTAACACCACACAATCCCCCTCTACTGTTACCCACTAACCACACACAATCCCCCCCTACTGTCACCCACTAATACCACACACAATCCCCCTCTACTGTCACCCACTAACACCACAATCCCCCTCTGCTGTCACCCACTAACACCACAATCCCCGCCTACTGTCACCCACTAATATCACAATCCCCCTCTACTGTCACCCACTAACCACACACAATGCCCCTCTACTGTCACCACAAATACCACACACAATCCCCCTCTACTGTCACCCACTAACCACACACAATCCCCCTCTACTGTCACCCACTACCAACACACACAATCCCCTCTACTGTAACCAACTAACCACACACAATCCCCCTCTACTGTCACCCACTAACACCACACACAATCCCCCTCTACTGTCACCCACTAACCACACACAATCCCCCTCTACTCTCATCCAGTAACACCACACACAATCCCTCTCTACTTTAACCCACTAACCACACACAATCCCCCTCTACTGTCACCCACTAACACCACACACAATCCCCATCTACTGTCACCCACTAACCACACACAATCCCCCTGTACTGTCACCCACTAACACCACACACAATCCCCCTCTACTGTCACCCACTAACCACACACAATCGCCCTCTACTTTAACCCACTAACCGCACACAATCCCCCTCTACTGTCACCCACTAACACCACAAACAATCCCCCTCTACTGTCACCCACTAACACCACACACAATCCCCCTCTACTGTCACCCACTAACCACACACAATCCCCCTCTACTGTCACCCACTAACCACACACAATCCCCCCCTACTCTCACCCACTAATACCACACAAAATCCCACTCTACTGTCACCCACTAACACCACAATCCCCCTCTGCTGTCACCCACACACCACAATCCCCGCCTACTGTCACTCACTAATATCACAATCCCCCTCTACTGTCACCCACTAACCACACACAATCCCCCTCTACTGTCACCCACTAACCACACACAATCTCCCTCTACTGTCACCCACTAACATCACAATCCCCCTCTACTGTCACCCACTAACCACACACAATCCCCCTGTACTGTCACCCACTAACACCACACACAATCCCCCTCTGCTGTCACCCACTAACCACACACAATCCCCCTCTACTGTCACCCACTAACACCACACACAATCCCCCTCTACTGTCACCCACTAACCACACACAATCCCCCTCTACTGTCACCCACAAATACCACAATCCCCCTGTGCTGTCACCCACTAATACCACAATGCCCCTCTACTGTCACCCACTAATACAACAATCCCCATCTACTGTCACCCACTAATACCACAATTCCCCTCTACTGTCACCCACTAATACCACAATCCCCCTCAACTGTCACCCACTAACCACACACAATCCCCCCTACTGTCACGCACTTACACCACACACAATCCCCCTCTACTGTCACCAACTAATACCACAATCCCCCTCTACTGTAACCCACTAACCACACACAAACCACCTCTACTGTCACCCACTAACACCACACACAATCCCCCTTTACTGTAACCCACTAACCACACTCAATCCCCCTCTACTGTCACCCACTAACACCGCACACAATCCCCCTCTACTGTAACCGACTAACCACACACAATCCCGCTCTACTGTCACCCACTAATACCACACACAATCCCCCTGTGCTGTCACCCAGTAACCACACACAATCCCCCTCTACTGTCACCCACTAACCACACACAATCCCCCTCTACTGTCACCCACTAACACCACAATCCCCCTCTGCTGTCACCCACTATCACCACAATCCCCGCCTACTGTCACCCACTAATATCACAATCCCCCTCTACTGTCACCCACTAACCACACACAGTCCCCCTCTAATGTCACCCACAAATACCACACACAATCCCCCTCTACGGTCACCCACTAACCACACACAATCCCCCTCTACTTTAACCCACTAACCGCACACAATCCCCCTCTACTGTCACCCACTAACACCACAAACAATCCCCCTCTACTGTCACCCACTAACACCACACACAATCCCCCTCTACTGTCACCCACTAACACCACAATCCCCCTCTGCTGTCACCCGCTAACACCACAATCCCCGCCTACTGTCACCCACTAATACCACAATCCCCCTCTACTGTCACCCACTAACCACACACAATCCCCCACTACTGTCACCCACTAACACCACAATCCCCCTCTACTGTCACCCACTAATACTACAATCCCCCTCTACTGTAACCCACTAACCACACACAATCCCCCTCTACTGTCATCCAGTAACACCACACACAATCCCTCTCTACTTTAACCCACTAACCACACACAATCCCCCTCTACTCTCACCCACTAACACCACACACAATCCCCATCTACTGTCACCCACTAACCACACACAATCCCCCTGTACTGTCACCCACTAACACCACACACAATCCCCCTCTACTGTCACCCACTAACCACACACAATCCCCCTCTACTTTAACCCACTAACCACACACAATCCCCCTCTACTGTCAACCACTAACACCACAAACAATCCCCCTCTACTGTCACCCACTAACACCACACACAATCCCCCTCTACTGTCACCCACTAACCACACACAATCCCCCTCTACTGTCACCCACTCACCAAACACAATCCCCCCCTACTCTCACCCACTAATACCACACAAAATCCCACTCTACTGTCACCCACTAACACCACAATCCCCCTCTGCTGTCACCCACTAACACCACAATCCCCGCCTACTGTCACCTACTAATATCACAATCCCCCTCTACTGTCACCCACTAACCACACACAATCCCCCTCTACTGTCACCCACTAACCACACACAATCTCCCTCTACTGTCACCCACTAACATCACAATCCCCCTCTACTGTCACCCACTAACCACACACAATCCCCCGTACTGTCACCCACTAACACCACACACAATCCCCTTCTGCTGTCACCCACTAACCACACACAATCCCCCTCTACTGTCACCAACTAACACCACACACAATCCCCCTCTACTGTCTCCCACTAACCACACACAATCCCCCTCTACTGTCACCCACAAATACCACAATCCCCCTGTACTGTCACCCACTAATACCACAATGCCCCTCTACTGTCACCCACTAATACCACAATCCCCATCTACTGTCACCCACTAATACCACAATCCCCCTCTACTGTCACCCACTAATACCACAATCCCCCTCAACTGTCACCCACTAACCACACACAATCCCCCCTACTGTCACGCACTTACACCACACACAATCCCCCTCTACTGTCACCAACTAATACCACAATCCCCCTCTACTGTAACCCACTAACCACACACAATCCACCTCTACTCTCACCCACTAACACCACACAAAATCCCCCTTTACTGTAACCCACTAACCACACTCAATCCCCCTCTACTGTCACCCACTAACACCGCACACAATCCTCGTCTACTTTAACCGACTAACCACACACAATCCCCCTCTACTGTCACCCAATAATACCACACACAATCCCCCTGTGCTGTCACCCACTAACCACACACAATCCCCCTCGACTGTCACCCATTAACCACACACAATCCCCCTCTACTGTCACCCACTAATACCACAATCCCCCTCTACTGTCACCCACTAATACCACAATCCCCCTCAACTGTCACCCACTTACCACACACAATCCCCTCTACTGTCACCCACTAACACCATAATCCCCCTCTACTGTCACCCACTTACCACACACAATCCCCCTCTGCTGTCACCCACTAACCACACACAATCCCCCTCTACTGTCACCCACTAATACCACAATACCCCTCTACTGTCACCCACTATCCACACACAATCCCTCTCTACTGTCACCCACTAACACCACAATCCCCCTTTACTGTCACCCACTAACACCACACACAATCCCTCTCTACTGTCAGTCACTAACCACACACAATCCCCCTCTACTGTAACCCACTAACCACACACAATCCCCCTTAACTGTCACCCACTAACACCACACACAATCCCCCTCTACTGTCACCCACTAATACCACACACAATCCCCCTCAACTGTCACCCACTAACCACACACAATCCCCTCTACTGTCACCCACTAACACCATAATCCCCCTCTACTGTCACCCACTTACCACACACAATCCCCCTCTACTGTCACCCACTAACCACACACAATCCCCCTCTACTGTCACCCACTAATACCACAATCCCCCTCTACTGTCACCCACTAACCACACACAATCCCCCTCTACTGTCACCCACTAACACCACAATCCCCCTCTACTGTCACCCACTAACACCACACACAAGCCCCCTCTACTGTCACCCACTAACCACACACAATCCCCCTCTGCTGTCACACACTAAAACCACAATTCCCCTCTACTGTCACCCACTAACACTACACACAATCCCCCTCTACTGTCACCCACTAACCACACACAATCCCCCTCTACTGTCACCCACTAACACCACAATCCCCCTCTACTGTCACCCACTAACATCACACACAATCCCCCTCTACTGTCACCCACTAACCACACACAATCCCCTTCTACTGTCACCCACTAACCACACACAATCCCCCTCTTCTCTCACCCAGTAATACCACAATCCCCCTCTACTGTCCCCACTAACCACACACAATCCCTCTCTACTGTCACCCACTAATACCACAATCCCCCTCTACTCTCACCCACTAACCACACACAATCCCCATCTTGTCACCAACTAACACCACACACAATCCCCCCTACTGTCACCCACTAATACCACAATCCCCCTCTACTGTCACCCACTAATACCACACACAATCCCCCTCTTCTGTCACCCACTAACCACACACAATCCCCCTCTACTGTCACCCACTAACCACACACAATCCCCCTCTCCTGTCACCCACTAACACCACAATCCGCCTCTACTGTCACCCACTAACATCACACACAATCCCCCTCTACTGTCACCCACTAACCACACACAATCCCCTTCTACTGTCACCCACTAACCACACACAATCCCCCTCTACTGTCACCCACTAATACCACAATCCCCCTCTACTGTCCCCACTAACCACACACAATCCCTCTCTACTGTCACCCACTAATACCACAATCCCCCTCTACTCTCACCCACTAACCACACACAATACCCCTCTTGTCACCCACTAACACCACACACAATCCCCCTCTACTGTCACCCACTAATACCACAATCCCCCTCTACTGTAACCCACTAACCACACATAATCCACCTCTACTGTCACCCACTAACACCACACACAATCCCTCTCTACTGTCACCCACTAATACCACAATCCCCCTCTACTCTCACCCACTAACCACACACAATACCCCTCTTGTCACCCACTAACACCACACACAATCCCCCTCTACTGTCACCCACTAATACCACAATCCCCCTCTACTGTAACCCACTAACCACACATAATCCACCTCTACTGTCACCCACTAACACCACACACAATCCCCCTCTACTGTCACCCACCAACCACACACAATCCTCCTGTACTGTCACCCACTAACACCACACACAATCCCCCTCTACTGCCACCCACTAACCACACACAATCCCCCTCTACTGTCACCCACTAACCACACACAATCCCCCCCTACTGTCACCCACTAATACCACACACAATCCCCCTCTACTGTCACCCACTAACACCACAATCCCCCTCTGCTGTCACCCGCTAACACCACAATCCCCGCCTACTGTCACCCACTAATACCACAATCCCCCTCTACTGTCACCCACTAACCACACACAATCCCCCTCTACTGTCACCCACTAACACCACAATCCCCCTCTACAGTCACCCACTAATACTACAATCCCCCTCTACTGTAACCCACTAACCACAAACAATCCCCCTGTACTGTCACCCACTAACACCACACAAAATCCGCCTCTACTGTCACCCACTAACCACACACAATCCCCCTGTACTGTCACCCACTAACACCACACACAATCCCCCTCTACTGTCACCCACTAACCACACACAATCCCCCTCTACTGTCACCCACTAACGCCACACAAAATCCCCCTCTACTGTCACTCACTAACCACACACAATCCCCCTCTACTGTCATCCACTAACACCACACACAATCCCCCTCTACTGTAACCCACTAACCACACACAATCCCCCTCTACTGTCACCCACTAACACCACACACAATCCCCCTCTACTGTCACCCACTAACCACACACAATCCCCCTCTACTGTCACCCACTAACACAACACACAATCCCCCTCTACTGTCACCCACTAACCACACACAATCCCCCTCTACTGTAACCCACTAACCACACACAATCCCCCTCTACTGTCACCCACTAACACCACACACAATCCCCCTCTACTGTCACCCACTAATACCACAATCCCCCTATACTCTCACCCACTAACCACACACAATCCCCCTCTTGTCACCCACTAACACCACACACAATCCCCCCTACTGTCACGCACTTACACCACACACAATCCCCCTCTACTCTCACCAACTAATACCACAATCCCCCTCTACTGTAACTCACTAACCACAAACAATCCCACTGTACTGTCACCCACTAACCACACTCAATCCCCCTCTACTGTCACCCACTAACACCACACAATCCCCCTCTACTGTAACCGACTAACCACACACAATCCCGCTCTACTGTCACCCACTAATACCACACACAATCCCCCTGTGCTGTCACCCAGTAACCACACACAATCCCCCTCTACTGTCACCCACTAACCACACACAATCCCCCTCTACTGTCACCCACTAACACCACAATCCCCCTCTGCTGTCACCCACTATCACCACAATCCCCGCCTACTGTCACCCACTAATATCACAATCCCCCTCTACTGTCACCCACTAACCACACACAGTCCCCCTCTAATGTCACCCACAAATACCACACACAATCCCCCTCTACGGTCACCCACTAACCACACACAATCCCCCTCTACTTTAACCCACTAACCGCACACAATCCCCCTCTACTGTCACCCACTAACACCACAAACAATCCCCCTCTACTGTCACCCACTAACACCACACACAATCCCCCTCTACTGTCACCCACTAACACCACAATCCCCCTCTGCTGTCACCCGCTAACACCACAATCCCCGCCTACTGTCACCCACTAATACCACAATCCCCCTCTACTGTCACCCACTAACCACACACAATCCCCCACTACTGTCACCCACTAACACCACAATCCCCCTCTACTGTCACCCACTAATACTACAATCCCCCTCTACTGTAACCCACTAACCACACACAATCCCCCTCTACTGTCATCCAGTAACACCACACACAATCCCTCTCTACTTTAACCCACTAACCACACACAATCCCCCTCTACTCTCACCCACTAACACCACACACAATCCCCATCTACTGTCACCCACTAACCACACACAATCCCCCTGTACTGTCACCCACTAACACCACACACAATCCCCCTCTACTGTCACCCACTAACCACACACAATCCCCCTCTACTTTAACCCACTAACCACACACAATCCCCCTCTACTGTCAACCACTAACACCACAAACAATCCCCCTCTACTGTCACCCACTAACACCACACACAATCCCCCTCTACTGTCACCCACTAACCACACACAATCCCCCTCTACTGTCACCCACTCACCAAACACAATCCCCCCCTACTCTCACCCACTAATACCACACAAAATCCCACTCTACTGTCACCCACTAACACCACAATCCCCCTCTGCTGTCACCCACTAACACCACAATCCCCGCCTACTGTCACCTACTAATATCACAATCCCCCTCTACTGTCACCCACTAACCACACACAATCCCCCTCTACTGTCACCCACTAACCACACACAATCTCCCTCTACTGTCACCCACTAACATCACAATCCCCCTCTACTGTCACCCACTAACCACACACAATCCCCCGTACTGTCACCCACTAACACCACACACAATCCCCTTCTGCTGTCACCCACTAACCACACACAATCCCCCTCTACTGTCACCAACTAACACCACACACAATCCCCCTCTACTGTCTCCCACTAACCACACACAATCCCCCTCTACTGTCACCCACAAATACCACAATCCCCCTGTACTGTCACCCACTAATACCACAATGCCCCTCTACTGTCACCCACTAATACCACAATCCCCATCTACTGTCACCCACTAATACCACAATCCCCCTCTACTGTCACCCACTAATACCACAATCCCCCTCAACTGTCACCCACTAACCACACACAATCCCCCCTACTGTCACGCACTTACACCACACACAATCCCCCTCTACTGTCACCAACTAATACCACAATCCCCCTCTACTGTAACCCACTAACCACACACAATCCACCTCTACTCTCACCCACTAACACCACACAAAATCCCCCTTTACTGTAACCCACTAACCACACTCAATCCCCCTCTACTGTCACCCACTAACACCGCACACAATCCTCGTCTACTTTAACCGACTAACCACACACAATCCCCCTCTACTGTCACCCAATAATACCACACACAATCCCCCTGTGCTGTCACCCACTAACCACACACAATCCCCCTCGACTGTCACCCATTAACCACACACAATCCCCCTCTACTGTCACCCACTAATACCACAATCCCCCTCTACTGTCACCCACTAATACCACAATCCCCCTCAACTGTCACCCACTTACCACACACAATCCCCTCTACTGTCACCCACTAACACCATAATCCCCCTCTACTGTCACCCACTTACCACACACAATCCCCCTCTGCTGTCACCCACTAACCACACACAATCCCCCTCTACTGTCACCCACTAATACCACAATACCCCTCTACTGTCACCCACTATCCACACACAATCCCTCTCTACTGTCACCCACTAACACCACAATCCCCCTTTACTGTCACCCACTAACACCACACACAATCCCTCTCTACTGTCAGTCACTAACCACACACAATCCCCCTCTACTGTAACCCACTAACCACACACAATCCCCCTTAACTGTCACCCACTAACACCACACACAATCCCCCTCTACTGTCACCCACTAATACCACACACAATCCCCCTCAACTGTCACCCACTAACCACACACAATCCCCTCTACTGTCACCCACTAACACCATAATCCCCCTCTACTGTCACCCACTTACCACACACAATCCCCCTCTACTGTCACCCACTAACCACACACAATCCCCCTCTACTGTCACCCACTAATACCACAATCCCCCTCTACTGTCACCCACTAACCACACACAATCCCCCTCTACTGTCACCCACTAACACCACAATCCCCCTCTACTGTCACCCACTAACACCACACACAAGCCCCCTCTACTGTCACCCACTAACCACACACAATCCCCCTCTGCTGTCACACACTAAAACCACAATTCCCCTCTACTGTCACCCACTAACACTACACACAATCCCCCTCTACTGTCACCCACTAACCACACACAATCCCCCTCTACTGTCACCCACTAACACCACAATCCCCCTCTACTGTCACCCACTAACATCACACACAATCCCCCTCTACTGTCACCCACTAACCACACACAATCCCCTTCTACTGTCACCCACTAACCACACACAATCCCCCTCTTCTCTCACCCAGTAATACCACAATCCCCCTCTACTGTCCCCACTAACCACACACAATCCCTCTCTACTGTCACCCACTAATACCACAATCCCCCTCTACTCTCACCCACTAACCACACACAATCCCCATCTTGTCACCAACTAACACCACACACAATCCCCCCTACTGTCACCCACTAATACCACAATCCCCCTCTACTGTCACCCACTAATACCACACACAATCCCCCTCTTCTGTCACCCACTAACCACACACAATCCCCCTCTACTGTCACCCACTAACCACACACAATCCCCCTCTCCTGTCACCCACTAACACCACAATCCGCCTCTACTGTCACCCACTAACATCACACACAATCCCCCTCTACTGTCACCCACTAACCACACACAATCCCCTTCTACTGTCACCCACTAACCACACACAATCCCCCTCTACTGTCACCCACTAATACCACAATCCCCCTCTACTGTCCCCACTAACCACACACAATCCCTCTCTACTGTCACCCACTAATACCACAATCCCCCTCTACTCTCACCCACTAACCACACACAATACCCCTCTTGTCACCCACTAACACCACACACAATCCCCCTCTACTGTCACCCACTAATACCACAATCCCCCTCTACTGTAACCCACTAACCACACATAATCCACCTCTACTGTCACCCACTAACACCACACACAATCCCTCTCTACTGTCACCCACTAATACCACAATCCCCCTCTACTCTCACCCACTAACCACACACAATACCCCTCTTGTCACCCACTAACACCACACACAATCCCCCTCTACTGTCACCCACTAATACCACAATCCCCCTCTACTGTAACCCACTAACCACACATAATCCACCTCTACTGTCACCCACTAACACCACACACAATCCCCCTCTACTGTCACCCACCAACCACACACAATCCTCCTGTACTGTCACCCACTAACACCACACACAATCCCCCTCTACTGCCACCCACTAACCACACACAATCCCCCTCTACTGTCACCCACTAACCACACACAATCCCCCCCTACTGTCACCCACTAATACCACACACAATCCCCCTCTACTGTCACCCACTAACACCACAATCCCCCTCTGCTGTCACCCGCTAACACCACAATCCCCGCCTACTGTCACCCACTAATACCACAATCCCCCTCTACTGTCACCCACTAACCACACACAATCCCCCTCTACTGTCACCCACTAACACCACAATCCCCCTCTACAGTCACCCACTAATACTACAATCCCCCTCTACTGTAACCCACTAACCACAAACAATCCCCCTGTACTGTCACCCACTAACACCACACAAAATCCGCCTCTACTGTCACCCACTAACCACACACAATCCCCCTGTACTGTCACCCACTAACACCACACACAATCCCCCTCTACTGTCACCCACTAACCACACACAATCCCCCTCTACTGTCACCCACTAACGCCACACAAAATCCCCCTCTACTGTCACTCACTAACCACACACAATCCCCCTCTACTGTCATCCACTAACACCACACACAATCCCCCTCTACTGTAACCCACTAACCACACACAATCCCCCTCTACTGTCACCCACTAACACCACACACAATCCCCCTCTACTGTCACCCACTAACCACACACAATCCCCCTCTACTGTCACCCACTAACACAACACACAATCCCCCTCTACTGTCACCCACTAACCACACACAATCCCCCTCTACTGTAACCCACTAACCACACACAATCCCCCTCTACTGTCACCCACTAACACCACACACAATCCCCCTCTACTGTCACCCACTAATACCACAATCCCCCTATACTCTCACCCACTAACCACACACAATCCCCCTCTTGTCACCCACTAACACCACACACAATCCCCCCTACTGTCACGCACTTACACCACACACAATCCCCCTCTACTCTCACCAACTAATACCACAATCCCCCTCTACTGTAACTCACTAACCACAAACAATCCCACTGTACTGTCACCCACTAACCACACACAATCCCCCTCTACTGTCACCCACTAACACCACACAATCCCCCTCTACTGTTACCCACTAACCACACACAATCCCCCCCTACTGTCACCCACTAATACCACACACAATCCCCCTCTACTGTCACCCACTAACACCACAATCCCCCTCTGCTGTCACCCACTAACACCACAATCCCCGCCTACTGTCACCCACTAATATCACAATCCCCCTCTACTGTCACCCACTAACCACACACAATGCCCCTCTACTGTCACCACAAATACCACACACAATCCCCCTCGACTGTCACCCACTAACCACACACAATCCCCCTCTACTGTCACCCACTACCAACACACACAATCCCCTCTACTGTAACCAACTAACCACACACAATCCCCCTCTACTGTCACCCACTAACACCACACACAATCCCCCTCTACTGTCACCCACTAACCACACACAATCCCCCTCTACTGTCATCCAGTAACACCACACACAATCCCTCTCTACTTTAACCCACTAACCACACACAATCCCCCTCTACTGTCACCCACTAACACCACACACAATCCCCATCTACTGTCACCCACTAACCACACACAATCCCCCTGTACTGTCACCCACTAACACCACACACAATCCCCCTCTACTGTCACCCACTAACCACACACAATCGCCCTCTACTTTAACCCACTAACCGCACACAATCCCCCTCTACTGTCACCCACTAACACCACAAACAATCCCCCTCTACTGTCACCCACTAACACCACACACAATCCCCCTCTACTGTCACCCACTAACCACACACAATCCCCCTCTACTGTCACCCACTAACCACACACAATCCCCCCCTACTCTCACCCACTAATACCACACAAAATCCCACTCTACTGTCACCCACTAACACCACAATCCCCCTCTGCTGTCACCCACACACCACAATCCCCGCCTACTGTCACTCACTAATATCACAATCCCCCTCTACTGTCACCCACTAACCACACACAATCCCCCTCTACTGTCACCCACTAACCACACACAATCTCCCTCTACTGTCACCCACTAACATCACAATCCCCCTCTACTGTCACCCACTAACCACACACAATCCCCCTGTACTGTCACCCACTAACACCACACACAATCCCCCTCTGCTGTCACCCACTAACCACACACAATCCCCCTCTACTGTCACCCACTAACACCACACACAATCCCCCTCTACTGTCACCCACTAACCACACACAATCCCCCTCTACTGTCACCCACAAATACCACAATCCCCCTGTGCTGTCACCCACTAATACCACAATGCCCCTCTACTGTCACCCACTAATACAACAATCCCCATCTACTGTCACCCACTAATACCACAATTCCCCTCTACTGTCACCCACTAATACCACAATCCCCCTCAACTGTCACCCACTAACCACACACAATCCCCCCTACTGTCACGCACTTACACCACACACAATCCCCCTCTACTGTCACCAACTAATACCACAATCCCCCTCTACTGTAACCCACTAACCACACACAAACCACCTCTACTGTCACCCACTAACACCACACACAATCCCCCTTTACTGTAACCCACTAACCACACTCAATCCCCCTCTACTGTCACCCACTAACACCGCACACAATCCCCCTCTACTGTAACCGACTAACCACACACAATCCCGCTCTACTGTCACCCACTAATACCACACACAATCCCCCTGTGCTGTCACCCAGTAACCACACACAATCCCCCTCTACTGTCACCCACTAACCACACACAATCCCCCTCTACTGTCACCCACTAACACCACAATCCCCCTCTGCTGTCACCCACTATCACCACAATCCCCGCCTACTGTCACCCACTAATATCACAATCCCCCTCTACTGTCACCCACTAACCACACACAGTCCCCCTCTAATGTCACCCACAAATACCACACACAATCCCCCTCTACGGTCACCCACTAACCACACACAATCCCCCTCTACTTTAACCCACTAACCGCACACAATCCCCCTCTACTGTCACCCACTAACACCACAAACAATCCCCCTCTACTGTCACCCACTAACACCACACACAATCCCCCTCTACTGTCACCCACTAACACCACAATCCCCCTCTGCTGTCACCCGCTAACACCACAATCCCCGCCTACTGTCACCCACTAATACCACAATCCCCCTCTACTGTCACCCACTAACCACACACAATCCCCCACTACTGTCACCCACTAACACCACAATCCCCCTCTACTGTCACCCACTAATACTACAATCCCCCTCTACTGTAACCCACTAACCACACACAATCCCCCTCTACTGTCATCCAGTAACACCACACACAATCCCTCTCTACTTTAACCCACTAACCACACACAATCCCCCTCTACTCTCACCCACTAACACCACACACAATCCCCATCTACTGTCACCCACTAACCACACACAATCCCCCTGTACTGTCACCCACTAACACCACACACAATCCCCCTCTACTGTCACCCACTAACCACACACAATCCCCCTCTACTTTAACCCACTAACCACACACAATCCCCCTCTACTGTCAACCACTAACACCACAAACAATCCCCCTCTACTGTCACCCACTAACACCACACACAATCCCCCTCTACTGTCACCCACTAACCACACACAATCCCCCTCTACTGTCACCCACTCACCAAACACAATCCCCCCCTACTCTCACCCACTAATACCACACAAAATCCCACTCTACTGTCACCCACTAACACCACAATCCCCCTCTGCTGTCACCCACTAACACCACAATCCCCGCCTACTGTCACCTACTAATATCACAATCCCCCTCTACTGTCACCCACTAACCACACACAATCCCCCTCTACTGTCACCCACTAACCACACACAATCTCCCTCTACTGTCACCCACTAACATCACAATCCCCCTCTACTGTCACCCACTAACCACACACAATCCCCCGTACTGTCACCCACTAACACCACACACAATCCCCTTCTGCTGTCACCCACTAACCACACACAATCCCCCTCTACTGTCACCAACTAACACCACACACAATCCCCCTCTACTGTCTCCCACTAACCACACACAATCCCCCTCTACTGTCACCCACTAACACCACAATCCCCCTCTACTGTCACCCACTAATACTACAATCCCCCTCTACTGTAACCCACTAACCACACACAATCCCCCTGTACTGTCACCCACTAACACCACACAAAATCCCCCTCTACTGTCACCCACTAACCACACACAATCCCCCTCTGCTGTCACCCACTAACCACACACAATCCCCCTCTACTGTCACCCACTAACCACACACAATCCCCCTCTACTGTCACCCACTAATACCACAATCCCCCTCTACTGTCACCCACTAACCACACACAATCCCCCTCTACTGTCACCCACTAACACCACAATCCCCCTCTACTGTCACCCACTAACACCACACACAAGCCCCCTCTACTGTCACCCACTAACCACACACAATCCCCCTCTGCTGTCACCCACTAACACCACAATCCCCCTCTACTATCACCCACTAACACCACACACAATCCCCCTCTACTGTCACCCACTAACCACACACAATCCCCCTCTACTGTCACCCACTAATACCACACACAATCCCCGTCTTCTGTCACCCACTAACCACACACAATCCCCCTCTACTGTCACCCACTAACCACACACAATCCCCCTCTACTGTCACCCACTAACACCACAATCCCCCTCTACTGTCACCCACTAACCACACACAATCCCCTTCTACTGTCACCCACTAACCACACACAATCCCCCTCTACTGTCACCCACTAATACCACAATCCCCCTCTACTGTCCCCACTAACCACACACAATCCCTCTCTACTGTCACCCACTAATACCACAATCCCCCTCTACTCTCACCCACTAACCACACACAATCCCCATCTTGTCACCCACTAACACCACACACAATCCCCCCTACTGTCACCCACTAACACCACACACAATCCCCCTCTACTGTCACCCACTAATACCACAATCCCCCTCTACTGTCACCCACTAATACCACACACAATCCCCCTCTTCTGTTCACCCACTAACCACACACAATCCCCCTCTACTGTCACCCACTAACCACACACAATCCCCCTCTCCTGTCACCCACTAACACCACAATCCCCCTCTACTGTCACCCACTAACATCACACACAATCCCCCTCTACTGTCACCCACTAACCACACACAATCCCCTTCTACTGTTACCCACTAACCACACACAATCCCCCTCTACTGTCACCCACTAATACCACAATCCCCCTCTACTGTCCCCACTAACCACACACAATCCCTCTCTACTGTCACCCACTAATACCACAATCCCCCTCTACTCTCACCCACTAACCACACACAATCCCCCTCTTGTCACCCACTAACACCACACACAATCCCCCCTACTGTCACCCACTAACACCACACACAATCCCCCTCTACTGTCACCCACTAATACCACAATCCCCCTCTACTGTAACCCACTAACCACACACAATCCACCTCTACTGTCACCCACTAACACCACACACAATCCCCCTCTACTGTAACCCACTAACCACACACAATCCCCCTCTACTGTCACCCACTAACACCACACACAATCCCCCTCTACTGTCACCCACCAACCACACACAATCCTCCTGTACTGTCACCCACTAACACCACACACAATCCCCCTCTACTGTCACCCACTAACCACACACAATCCCCCTCTACTGTAACCCACTAACCACACACAATCCCCCTCTACTGTCACTCACTAACACCACACACAATCTCCCTCTACTGTCACCCACTAACCACACACAATCCCCCTGTACTGTCACCCACTAACACCACACACAATACCCCTCTACTGCCACCCACTAACCACACACAATCCCCCTCTACTGTCACCCACTAACCACACACAATCCCCCCCTACTGTCACCCACTAATACCACACACAATCCCCCTCTACTGTCACCCACTAACACCACAATCCCCCTCTGCTCTCACCCGCTAACACCACACTCCCCGCCTACTGTCACCCACTAATACCACAATCCCCCTCTACTGTCACCCACTAACCACACACAATCCCCCTCTACTGTCACCCACTAACACCACAATCCCCCTCTACTGTCACCCACTAATACTTCAATCCCCCTCTACTGTAACCCACTAACCACACACAATCCCCCTGTACTGTCACCCACTAACACCACACACAATCCCCCTCTACTGTCACCCACAAATACCACAATCCCCTGTACTGTCACCCACTAATACCACAATGCCCCTCTACTGTCACCCACTAATACCACAATCCCCATCTACTGTCACCCACTAATACCACAATCCCCCTCTACTGTCACCCACTAATACCACAATCCCCCTCAACTGTCACCCACTAACCACACACAATCCCCCCTACTGTCACGCACTTACACCACACACAATCCCCCTCTACTGTCACCAACTAATACCACAATCCCCCTCTACTGTAACCCACTAACCACACACAATCCACCTCTACTCTCACCCACTAACACCACACACAATCCCCCTTTACTGTAACCCACTAACCACACTCAATCCCCCTCTACTGTCACCCACTAACACCGCACACAATCCTCGTCTACTTTAACCGACTAACCACACACAATCCCCCTCTACTGTCACCCAATAATACCACACACAATCCCCCTGTGCTGTCACCCACTAACCACACACAATCCCCCTCGACTGTCACCCATTAACCACACACAATCCCCCTCTACTGTCACCCACTAATACCACAATCCCCCTCTACTGTCACCCACTAATACCACAATCCCCCTCAACTGTCACCCACTTACCACACACAATCCCCTCTACTGTCACCCACTAACACCATAATCCCCCTCTACTCTCACCCACTTACCACACACAATCCCCCTCTGCTGTCACCCACTAACCACACACAATCCCCCTCTACTGTCACCCACTAATACCACAATCCCCCTCTACTGTCACCCACTATCCACACACAATCCCCCTCTACTGTCACCCACTAACACCACAATCCCCCTTTACTGTCACCCACTAACACCACACACAATCCCTCTCTACTGTCAGTCACTAACCACACACAATCCCCCTCTACTGTAACCCACTAACCACACACAATCCCCCTTAACTGTCACCCACTAACACCACACACAATCCCCCTCTACTGTCACCCACTAATACCACACACAATCCCCCTCAACTGTCACCCACTAACCACACACAATCCCCTCTACTGTCACCCACTAACACCATAATCCCCCTCTACTGTCACCCACTTACCACACACAATCCCCCTCTACTGTCACCCACTAACCACACACAATCCCCCTCTACTGTCACCCACTAATACCACAATCCCCCTCTACTGTCACCCACTAACCACACACAATCCCCCTCTACTGTCACCCACTAACACCACAATCCCCCTCTACTGTCACCCACTAACACCACACACAAGCCCCCTCTACTGTCACCCACTAACCACACACAATCCCCCTCTGCTGTCACACACTAAAACCACAATTCCCCTCTACTGTCACCCACTAACACTACACACAATCCCCCTCTACTGTCACCCACTAACCACACACAATCCCCCTCTACTGTCACCCACTAACACCACAATCCCCCTCTACTGTCACCCACTAACATCACACACAATCCCCCTCTACTGTCACCCACTAACCACACACAATCCCCTTCTACTGTCACCCACTAACCACACACAATCCCCCTCTTCTCTCACCCAGTAATACCACAATCCCCCTCTACTGTCCCCACTAACCACACACAATCCCTCTCTACTGTCACCCACTAATACCACAATCCCCCTCTACTCTCACCCACTAACCACACACAATCCCCATCTTGTCACCAACTAACACCACACACAATCCCCCCTACTGTCACCCACTAATACCACAATCCCCCTCTACTGTCACCCACTAATACCACACACAATCCCCCTCTTCTGTCACCCACTAACCACACACAATCCCCCTCTACTGTCACCCACTAACCACACACAATCCCCCTCTCCTGTCACCCACTAACACCACAATCCGCCTCTACTGTCACCCACTAACATCACACACAATCCCCCTCTACTGTCACCCACTAACCACACACAATCCCCTTCTACTGTCACCCACTAACCACACACAATCCCCCTCTACTGTCACCCACTAATACCACAATCCCCCTCTACTGTCCCCACTAACCACACACAATCCCTCTCTACTGTCACCCACTAATACCACAATCCCCCTCTACTCTCACCCACTAACCACACACAATACCCCTCTTGTCACCCACTAACACCACACACAATCCCCCTCTACTGTCACCCACTAATACCACAATCCCCCTCTACTGTAACCCACTAACCACACACAATCCCCCTCTACTGTCACCCACTAACACCACAATCCCCCTCTGCTGTCACCCGCTAACACCACAATCCCCGCCTACTGTCACCCACTAATACCACAATCCCACTCTACTGTCACCCACTAACCACACACAATCCCCCTCTACTGTCACCCACTAACACCACAATCCCCCTCTACTGTCACCCACTAATACTACAATCCCCCTCTACTGTAACCCACTAACCACACACAATCCCCCTGTACTGTCACCCACTAACACCACACAAAATCCCCCTCTACTGTCACCCACTAACCACACACAATCCCCCTCTGCTGTCACCCACTAACCACACACAATCCCCCTCTACTGTCACCCACTAACCACACACAATCCCCCTCTACTGTCACCCACTAATACCACAATCCCCCTCTACTGTCACCCACTAACCACACACAATCCCCCTCTACTGTCACCCACTAACACCACAATCCCCCTCTACTGTCACCCACTAACACCACACACAAGCCCCCTCTACTGTCACCCACTAACCACACACAATCCCCCTCTGCTGTCACCCACTAACACCACAATCCCCCTCTACTATCACCCACTAACACCACACACAATCCCCCTCTACTGTCACCCACTAACCACACACAATCCCCCTCTACTGTCACCCACTAATACCACACACAATCCCCGTCTTCTGTCACCCACTAACCACACACAATCCCCCTCTACTGTCACCCACTAACCACACACAATCCCCCTCTACTGTCACCCACTAACACCACAATCCCCCTCTACTGTCACCCACTAACCACACACAATCCCCTTCTACTGTCACCCACTAACCACACACAATCCCCCTCTACTGTCACCCACTAATACCACAATCCCCCTCTACTGTCCCCACTAACCACACACAATCCCTCTCTACTGTCACCCACTAATACCACAATCCCCCTCTACTCTCACCCACTAACCACACACAATCCCCATCTTGTCACCCACTAACACCACACACAATCCCCCCTACTGTCACCCACTAACACCACACACAATCCCCCTCTACTGTCACCCACTAATACCACAATCCCCCTCTACTGTCACCCACTAATACCACACACAATCCCCCTCTTCTGTTCACCCACTAACCACACACAATCCCCCTCTACTGTCACCCACTAACCACACACAATCCCCCTCTCCTGTCACCCACTAACACCACAATCCCCCTCTACTGTCACCCACTAACATCACACACAATCCCCCTCTACTGTCACCCACTAACCACACACAATCCCCTTCTACTGTTACCCACTAACCACACACAATCCCCCTCTACTGTCACCCACTAATACCACAATCCCCCTCTACTGTCCCCACTAACCACACACAATCCCTCTCTACTGTCACCCACTAATACCACAATCCCCCTCTACTCTCACCCACTAACCACACACAATCCCCCTCTTGTCACCCACTAACACCACACACAATCCCCCCTACTGTCACCCACTAACACCACACACAATCCCCCTCTACTGTCACCCACTAATACCACAATCCCCCTCTACTGTAACCCACTAACCACACACAATCCACCTCTACTGTCACCCACTAACACCACACACAATCCCCCTCTACTGTAACCCACTAACCACACACAATCCCCCTCTACTGTCACCCACTAACACCACACACAATCCCCCTCTACTGTCACCCACCAACCACACACAATCCTCCTGTACTGTCACCCACTAACACCACACACAATCCCCCTCTACTGTCACCCACTAACCACACACAATCCCCCTCTACTGTAACCCACTAACCACACACAATCCCCCTCTACTGTCACTCACTAACACCACACACAATCTCCCTCTACTGTCACCCACTAACCACACACAATCCCCCTGTACTGTCACCCACTAACACCACACACAATACCCCTCTACTGCCACCCACTAACCACACACAATCCCCCTCTACTGTCACCCACTAACCACACACAATCCCCCCCTACTGTCACCCACTAATACCACACACAATCCCCCTCTACTGTCACCCACTAACACCACAATCCCCCTCTGCTCTCACCCGCTAACACCACACTCCCCGCCTACTGTCACCCACTAATACCACAATCCCCCTCTACTGTCACCCACTAACCACACACAATCCCCCTCTACTGTCACCCACTAACACCACAATCCCCCTCTACTGTCACCCACTAATACTTCAATCCCCCTCTACTGTAACCCACTAACCACACACAATCCCCCTGTACTGTCACCCACTAACACCACACACAATCCCCCTCTACTGTCATCCAGTAACACCACACACAATCCCTCTCTACTTTAACCCACTAACCACACACAATCCCCCTCTACTCTCACCCACTAACACCACACACAATCCCCATCTACTGTCACCCACTAACCACACACAATCCCCCTGTACTGTCACCCACTAACACCACACACAATCCCCCTCTACTGTCACCCACTAACCACACACAATCCCCCTCTACTTTAACCCACTAACCACACACAATCCCCCTCTACTGTCAACCACTAACACCACAAACAATCCCCCTCTACTGTCACCCACTAACACCACACACAATCCCCCTCTACTGTCACCCACTAACCACACACAATCCCCCTCTACTGTCACCCACTAACCACACACAATCCCCCCCTACTCTCACCCACTAATACCACACAAAATCCCACTCTACTGTCACCCACTAACACCACAATCCCCCTCTGCTGTCACCCACTAACACCACAATCCCCGCCTACTGTCACCTACTAATATCACAATCCCCCTCTACTGTCACCCACTAACCACACACAATCCCCCTCTACTGTCACCCACTAACCACACACAATCTCCCTCTACTGTCACCCACTAACATCACAATCCCCCTCTACTGTCACCCACTAACCACACACAATCCCCCGTACTGTCACCCACTAACACCACACACAATCCCCTTCTGCTGTCACCCACTAACCACACACAATCCCCCTCTACTGTCACCAACTAACACCACACACAATCCCCCTCTACTGTCTCCCACTAACCACACACAATCCCCCTCTACTGTCACCCACAAATACCACAATCCCCCTGTACTGTCACCCACTAATACCACAATGCCCCTCTACTGTCACCCACTAATACCACAATCCCCATCTACTGTCACCCACTAATACCACAATCCCCCTCTACTGTCACCCACTAATACCACAATCCCCCTCAACTGTCACCCACTAACCACACACAATCCCCCCTACTGTCACGCACTTACACCACACACAATCCCCCTCTACTGTCACCAACTAATACCACAATCCCCCTCTACTGTAACCCACTAACCACACACAATCCACCTCTACTCTCACCCACTAACACCACACACAATCCCCCTTTACTGTAACCCACTAACCACACTCAATCCCCCTCTACTGTCACCCACTAACACCGCACACAATCCTCGTCTACTTTAACCGACTAACCACACACAATCCCCCTCTACTGTCACCCAATAATACCACACACAATCCCCCTGTGCTGTCACCCACTAACCACACACAATCCCCCTCGACTGTCACCCATTAACCACACACAATCCCCCTCTACTGTCACCCACTAATACCACAATCCCCCTCTACTGTCACCCACTAATACCACAATCCCCCTCAACTGTCACCCACTTACCACACACAATCCCCTCTACTGTCACCCACTAACACCATAATCCCCCTCTACTGTCACCCACTTACCACACACAATCCCCCTCTGCTGTCACCCACTAACCACACACAATCCCCCTCTACTGTCACCCACTAATACCACAATCCCCCTCTACTGTCACCCACTATCCACACACAATCCCCCTCTACTGTCACCCACTAACACCACAATCCCCCTTTACTGTCACCCACTAACACCACACACAATCCCTCTCTACTGTCATTCACTAACCACACACAATCCCCCTCTACTGTAACCCACTAACCACACACAATCCCCCTTAACTGTCACCCACTAACACCACAAACAATCCCCCTCTACTGTCACCCACTAATACCACACACAATCCCCCTCAACTGTCACCCACTAACCACACACAATCCCCTCTACTGTCACCCACTAACACCATAATCCCCCTCTACTGTCACCCACTTACCACACACAATCCCCCTCTACTGTCACCCACTAACCACACACAATCCCCCTCTACTGTCACCCACTAATACCACAATCCCCCTCTACTGTCACCCACTAACCACACACAATCCCCCTCTACTGTCACCCACTAACACCACAATCCCCCTCTACTGTCACCCACTAACACCACACACAAGCCCCCTCTACTGTCACCCACTAACCACACACAATCCCCCTCTGCTGTCACACACTAAAACCACAATTCCCCTCTACTGTCACCCACTAACACTACACACAATCCCCCTCTACTGTCACCCACTAACCACACACAATCCCCCACTACTGTCACCCACTAACACCACAATCCCCCTCTACTGTCACCCACTAACATCACACACAATCCCCCTCTACTGTCACCCACTAACCACACACAATCCCCTTCTACTGTCACCCACTAACCACACACAATCCCCCTCTTCTCTCACCCAGTAATACCACAATCCCCCTCTACTGTCCCCACTAACCACACACAATCCCTCTCTACTGTCACCCACTAATACCACAATCCCCCTCTACTCTCACCCACTAACCACACACAATCCCCATCTTGTCACCAACTAACACCACACACAATCCCCCCTACTGTCACCCACTAATACCACAATCCCCCTCTACTGTCACCCACTAATACCACACACAATCCCCCTCTTCTGTCACCCACTAACCACACACAATCCCCCTCTACTGTCACCCACTAACCACACACAATCCCCCTCTCCTGTCACCCACTAACACCACAATCCGCCTCTACTGTCACCCACTAACATCACACACAATCCCCCTCTACTGTCACCCACTAACCACACACAATCCCCTTCTACTGTCACCCACTAACCACACACAATCCCCCTCTACTGTCACCCACTAATACCACAATCCCCCTCTACTGTCCCCACTAACCACACACAATCCCTCTCTACTGTCACCCACTAATACCACAATCCCCCTCTACTCTCACCCACTAACCACACACAATACCCCTCTTGTCACCCACTAACACCACACACAATCCCCCTCTACTGTCACCCACTAATACCACAATCCCCCTCTACTGTAACCCACTAACCACACATAATCCACCTCTACTGTCACCCACTAACACCACACACAATCCCCCTCTACTGTAACCCACTAACCACACACAATCCCCCTCTACTGTCACCCACTAACACCACACACAATCCCCCTCTACTGTCACCCACCAACCACACACAATCCTCCTGTACTGTCACCCACTAACACCACACACAATCCCCCTCTACTGCCACCCACTAACCACACACAATCCCCCTCTACTGTCACCCACTAACCACACACAATCCCCCCTACTGTCACCCACTAATACCACACACAATCCCCCTCTACTGTCACCCACTAACACCACAATCCCCCTCTGCTGTCACCCGCTAACACCACAATCCCCGCCTACTGTCACCCACTAATACCACAATCCCACTCTACTGTCACCCACTAACCACACACAATCCCCCTCTACTGTCACCCACTAACACCACAATCCCCCTCTACTGTCACCCACTAATACTACAATCCCCCTCTACTGTAACCCACTAACCACACACAATCCCCCTGTACTGTCACCCACTAACACCACACAAAATCCCCCTCTACTGTCACCCACTAACCACACACAATCCCCCTCTGCTGTCACCCACTAACCACACACAATCCCCCTCTACTGTCACCCACTAACCACACACAATCCCCCTCTACTGTCACCCACTAATACCACAATCCCCCTCTACTGTCACCCACTAACCACACACAATCCCCCTCTACTGTCACCCACTAACACCACAATCCCCCTCTACTGTCACCCACTAACACCACACACAAGCCCCCTCTACTGTCACCCACTAACCACACACAATCCCCCTCTGCTGTCACCCACTAACACCACAATCCCCCTCTACTATCACCCACTAACACCACACACAATCCCCCTCTACTGTCACCCACTAACCACACACAATCCCCCTCTACTGTCACCCACTAATACCACACACAATCCCCGTCTTCTGTCACCCACTAACCACACACAATCCCCCTCTACTGTCACCCACTAACCACACACAATCCCCCTCTACTGTCACCCACTAACACCACAATCCCCCTCTACTGTCACCCACTAACCACACACAATCCCCTTCTACTGTCACCCACTAACCACACACAATCCCCCTCTACTGTCACCCACTAATACCACAATCCCCCTCTACTGTCCCCACTAACCACACACAATCCCTCTCTACTGTCACCCACTAATACCACAATCCCCCTCTACTCTCACCCACTAACCACACACAATCCCCATCTTGTCACCCACTAACACCACACACAATCCCCCCTACTGTCACCCACTAACACCACACACAATCCCCCTCTACTGTCACCCACTAATACCACAATCCCCCTCTACTGTCACCCACTAATACCACACACAATCCCCCTCTTCTGTTCACCCACTAACCACACACAATCCCCCTCTACTGTCACCCACTAACCACACACAATCCCCCTCTCCTGTCACCCACTAACACCACAATCCCCCTCTACTGTCACCCACTAACATCACACACAATCCCCCTCTACTGTCACCCACTAACCACACACAATCCCCTTCTACTGTTACCCACTAACCACACACAATCCCCCTCTACTGTCACCCACTAATACCACAATCCCCCTCTACTGTCCCCACTAACCACACACAATCCCTCTCTACTGTCACCCACTAATACCACAATCCCCCTCTACTCTCACCCACTAACCACACACAATCCCCCTCTTGTCACCCACTAACACCACACACAATCCCCCCTACTGTCACCCACTAACACCACACACAATCCCCCTCTACTGTCACCCACTAATACCACAATCCCCCTCTACTGTAACCCACTAACCACACACAATCCACCTCTACTGTCACCCACTAACACCACACACAATCCCCCTCTACTGTAACCCACTAACCACACACAATCCCCCTCTACTGTCACCCACTAACACCACACACAATCCCCCTCTACTGTCACCCACCAACCACACACAATCCTCCTGTACTGTCACCCACTAACACCACACACAATCCCCCTCTACTGTCACCCACTAACCACACACAATCCCCCTCTACTGTAACCCACTAACCACACACAATCCCCCTCTACTGTCACTCACTAACACCACACACAATCTCCCTCTACTGTCACCCACTAACCACACACAATCCCCCTGTACTGTCACCCACTAACACCACACACAATACCCCTCTACTGCCACCCACTAACCACACACAATCCCCCTCTACTGTCACCCACTAACCACACACAATCCCCCCCTACTGTCACCCACTAATACCACACACAATCCCCCTCTACTGTCACCCACTAACACCACAATCCCCCTCTGCTCTCACCCGCTAACACCACACTCCCCGCCTACTGTCACCCACTAATACCACAATCCCCCTCTACTGTCACCCACTAACCACACACAATCCCCCTCTACTGTCACCCACTAACACCACAATCCCCCTCTACTGTCACCCACTAATACTTCAATCCCCCTCTACTGTAACCCACTAACCACACACAATCCCCCTGTACTGTCACCCACTAACACCACACACAATCCCCCTCTACTGTCACCCACTAACCACACACAATCCCCCTCTACTGTCACCCACTAATACCACAATCCCCCTCTACTGTCACCCACTAATACTACAATCCCCCTCTACTGTAACCCACTAACCACACACAATCCCCCTCTACTGTCACCCACTAATACCCCAATCCCCCTCTACTGTCACCCACTAACCACACACAATCCCCCTCTACTGTCACCCACTAATACCACAATCCCCCTCTACTGTCACCCACTAACCACACACAATCCCCCTGTACTGTCACCCACTAACCACACACAATCCCCCTCTACTGTCACCCACTAGCACCACACACAATTCCCCCCTACTGTCACCCACTAAGAACACACACAATCCCCCTGTACCGTCACCCACTAATAACACATTCCCCCTCTACTGTCACCCACTAATACCACAATCCCCCTCTACTGTCACCCACTAATATCACAATACCCCTCTACTGTCACCCACTTACACCACACACAATCTCACTGCCATCACCCGCCAATAAATTAGCTTATCTCCCTGTTGACCCGCGTTCCCGGCAGTTTTGCAGACTGGTGCGCTGGTTAAAGCCATGAACAGTGCTCTGTCCTGAAGGCCTTGGAGGTCCAACTTCCCTAATGAGGGATCTTTCCCCTGTGTTCCGAGGAGTGAAATCAGCTTCCCAGGGGTGCGGTGATTTCTAGCTTTTGTCACCCCCTTGGCACCCTCTGCTGGAGTAACCAGGCACCCTGGGCTGCGGTCTGGAAAGCTGGTGGTGAAGACACCCAGGCCATACTGCCCTGGCCGCCCTGGACCAGGATCTTGGGGCACAGTGAGACTGAGGCCACACAGGGGCCCCCGGAGTGGGCCTGGTGGGTTCCGGGACCAATCGCTGTCTTACACTGCCTCTCCATGGCCAGTCTAGGAATAACCGCCACGGGCCTTGGCAAACCTCAGTCGGCTGAAATGACCACCAAGTGGTACACTGGGTGGGCCCATCGGTTTCCTCAACAACTGTCCCTGCGCCTCCAGACACAGGGTGCTGCATCTCTTGCCCCACACACACCTGGGCATTGCCCCAACCTCCTACTCGCCACGTTCACGAGCTCAGCTGCCGCCGACAGCCCTGCCCACCGTGCACTGGCGCGGGCAGAGGCATCTCCCATCTTGCCTAGAACCTGCTCCTGGCCCAGGGTGGGGCCCGTGGAGGAGGAGGGTGTATCTAGCACTTGCCAGCGGGTCCCTAGCGGCTGAAGCCCAGTGGAGGTCTGGGGGTTTTGTGCCCTCACACAGACACGGACCACGAGGGACGGGCAGTTTCCAGGTTTCCTGCAGTGTACGTGCTGCAGGAGACAGGAGTGAGTAACGTGACAGCATCGGGGAGCCTGCCGCCACCAGCGTGGTCAGACCAAGAGGCAGAGAGGGATCCAGCCCCAAGCCCAGGCCGCTGTCCCTGCACGCGACACATGAGACAGGACCGGTAGAGGCCCAGGGGGCACACAGCCCCACTGCACACGGCCGTAGAAACGAAAGGGTCCTAGGCCAGAGGACTCAAGAATGCACTGAGATTTCACACCCACTCACACATACCCCATACACATGTACACATGCACACATGCCTCTACACATATACACTCAACATACACATAACACCATACACACCCCATATATATATATACTTACATATATCCCATACACACTCACACATACCCATATACATATACATGTGCACACATGCCCCCACATATACACACTCAACACACATACATACACAACATCATGAGTCAATGTCACTACACACTGTCACCCAGTCTTGACTCAGTACTGTCCCACTGTCACACACAATCATGACTCATACCCCCATACACATTACACTCACACATAGCCCATATACATATGTACTCACACACAACCATACATCTATACCTATTCACACATGCCCCCTCACATATTCAATACACATTCCCCCACAACATACACTAGCACATACTAACACATACCACATACACATATGCATATGCACACATGCCCCCATATACACATACACACTAAATACACATATACCTAAATATGCACACTCAACATATATTCACATATACACTTAAAAACATACACAACACACCCACAATTGTATATATACACACATACCCCTATACACATACACTCACACATATCCCAACACTCATACATATCCTCACATATACCCCATACATATATACATGTGCATACATTCCTATACACACATAAACACTCAAATACACCTACATACACTCACACAAACCCCGTACACATGCACTCATACTCTACACATCCAAAAGGCAGGTTGACACATATACATTCAACACACATACACACTCAACACATGTCTATGATAATACATATACCATACACATACATGTGCACACATGTACATTATATTCACAGGCATACACAACACAATAAACATGTACATACATATGCTTACATATATACTCATGCATATATTCTCACATACATATTACACAACACACATGCATACTCAACATATACTCACATAGATGTGTACACATTTGACATAAAACACACATGCACTTATATACACTCTCATATACATAATGCACCCTCACATACTTGCACCTCACGCACATGCACTCATACACACACATACATGCATAGGCTCTCATGCACTTGCATGTATTTACACATGCACTTATGCACACATATATACACATATATACATGCACTCTCATACACTTGTACACTTGCATGCTTGCATATACTGACATAAATGCACATTGACATACATAAATCATACATGTACTCATACATACATATGCACTGTCAGACACACATACACAAAAATGCATTCATAAATATGCACTCACATACTTTTATACACTTGCACATACACACATGCACTTGGATACACTCACACCCATATGTGCACTCCCACACACCTGTACATGCACCACTCTTACACTCACATATGTACATACACTCATAACTTTCATACACCTATACATGCATACAACCATACATATTTATACACCCATATATGTACTCACATACACACATACATGCACTCATACATATACATGCATTCATTCATACATGCTCATACATCCATATATGCATTCACAATTGCATACTCATACATACATGTATGCACTCAACAATACATGCACTCACACTCACATTTACATACATATATACACTCAACCAAACATGCACTCATACTCTCATACATCCGTCCATACATGCACTCATACACATACATGCACTTGTACACATATATCCATACATGCACTCTCACACTCACACTCATACACACATACATGCGCAGGAGCCCCAGTATCTCACCTGGAGGAAGCAGGAGGGTGAGCAAGCGTCCCTGGTCAGTGGCAGGATTTCGAAGGCTGGGGTACAGGACAGCCTTGCAGTGAGTTACTCCTGGGGAGCCCGACACGTGCTGTGGCCCTGGAGTGGCCATCCAGGTTCCACTCCCACCACTCTGGCCACCGGAACGCCCTCAAGTAGGCAGCCGAGGGGGTCGCACAGCCTCCCCCAAGCCTGGAGGCCGACTGCAGGCGTGAACAGCCAGGACAGGAGACCCCCCCAGCAAAGACGGCCTCTCCCCAGCTCTCCCTCGCACAGCCCTTTGCCCTTCCCCAGCAACGCAGGGAGAGCGCCCAGCAGCAGCACCTCAGCCCACATGGCCACGCAAGCATGTGTGTGGACGTGGCAGACACTGGGCATGCGTGTGGACAGACATGTGTGCACATGTGACACATGGGGGAGGGCAGTGGCAGACATGTGACTAATAGCAGGTGTGCATGTGTGGCAGACACCGGGTGTGTGTGTGTGTGTGTGTGTGTGTGTGTGTGTGTGTGTGTGTGAGAGAGAGAGAGAGAGATAGCAGGTGTGTGTGTCAGACAGATGGGGTAGACTTGTGGCAGATACTGGGTGGGAAAGACACAAAGCAGGTGGCAGACACTAGGATGTGTGTGTCAGTGCGCTCAATTGTGTGTGGCAAGCACACACCAGGGGTGTGTGCGTGTGTGGCAGGCACTGAGTGGGCAGGCACGTGTGCAAGTGTGACTCCTGGTGTGCAGATGCCAGGCCAGGTGTGTGGTGCTGCTGGTGGCGTGGTTCAGGCCCGAGTGCAGGGTGTCCCGGCTGCCCCTCACACACTGGCCAGCAGTGACCCGCATCCCTGGAAAGACGGCCAAGCGTGGGCTCCCCTGGGCTCGTGAGCCGGCACCGTGGTGGTTCCTGGGAACAGCTCCTCCCGGCCCGCGCCTGTTGACTCGAGCCCTGTCCTAGACCCGCCAAGACCCCTGCCGATCAGGGGACGGACTTCCGTGACCGAGGCTGCCCAGGAAAGATCCCTCTCCCCAGAGCAGAGTCCGGTCAGCGGCGGCCAGGCCTTGACTCCAAAGCCCTTGGAACAAGCTCCCCACGACCCCACCGCCCAGCCCCGCAGTGGCCGAGAAGCCTGCCTTGTCACATGAGTGAGTCTGACTTGTGACTGGCTGGGACCCCGTTTCCTTGGCCAGGATCCCTGACCTGGGCCTGGGGCTCACATGCGGCTGCAGGCCCTGTCCATGCTGCATCCCGAACTGGCCAATGAACCGTCTCTTCAAAAACCAAGGACAGAACCAATTCATCTGAAAGATAATTACTTTAATTCTCTAAGTTTTCACTTAAGCAACATAATAAAGGCAGATTTATGTGACTTGATATGACCTTTTTTACAAAAAAAAAACGTTCCCGCCATTCCTGGTCAGTAGATATAAATATTTACAATGAAAAAATAGGCAAGGAAAAGGAAATCTTCATTATTCAGGTTGGTTTCTTCCCAACAGAAAGCGTCCAGAACCCTGTCAGACAGACCTGCGCCTCACGGGCCCTGCCTCACACCCTCCGAGTCAGGAAATTAAATACAAAATGTAAACTCTGCAGGAAAGAATAGACGTGGTAAGTGCATTCGGATACAAAGGTTCTCACAGAGGTTAATATTTTACAACACTAAAAACCAAAATAAAATGCTCTATTTCTGAGCGGGATGTTTGCTCCATTCAGTTCGATTATATTCACAAACTGCGCCTGAGGGCGCTGGAGACAGCAGCGTGTACTCGTCTCTGCGGGGGGCGGGGACAGCCCCCACTCGACCTTCTCGGAAGCTTTTCAACAAGTGACAGAGACGCGGCCTCGCCCCGCAGGCCGGGGCTCACGTGTGGGAGCTGCGCCGGCCACGGGAGCCCAGGGACACGCGTAGCCGCGGCTCCCGCGCCCGGTAGTGCTCGTTGAAGTCCAGCCGGAAGCTGAGGAAACGCAGGCTCTCGTCGGGGCTGGTGGTCAGCAGCACCAGGAACTGCTGCACGATGCCCTGAGTGGAGAGCGAGGACTGAGCCCAGCAGCCGATGGACAGGCCCTCGTGTCCTCAGTCCTGTCAGCTCAGCAGCTGGCCCCAGGTTCCCTGCTCCTGCCCAGACACTCAGTCACACCTGCTTCCTGCGCGGAGCTCGGAGATGCCGCAGCATCCTGCACGCATGCACTGCGCTCTCGCACTCTCCTTGCTCTTACTCTGGCTCTTACCCTGGCTCTCCCTCTCATCTCTCTCTCCCTCTCATCTCCCTCCCTCTCATCTCTCTCCCTCCTTGCTCTTACCCTGGCTCTCCCTCTCATCTCCCTCCCTCTCATCTCTCTCTCCCTCCTTGCTCTTACCCTGGCTTTCCCTCTCATCTCCCTCCCTCTCGTCTCTCTCTCCCTCCTTGCTCTTACCCTGGCTCTCCCTCTCGTCTCCCTCCCTCTGGTCTCTCTCTCCCTCCTTGCTCTTACCCTAGCTCTCCCTCTCCCATCTCACTTTCGCTCTTGCCTTCTCTCGCTCACTCCCATCTCACTCTTTTCCTTCTCTCTCTGGCTCGCTCTCGCGCCCTCGGCGGGCTCTGGTACTCGGAGGCCTGGCATGCTGGAGGCTGAGCAATCGACACAGGAAGCTCCGGGCAGGTGTCGCCAAGGCTGGGCCAGGGCACGAGGGACAGCGGCCGACGGCCCGTGCAAGGGCACAGGCGGCACAGGCTACCCACCTGGTAGAAGTGGGTCAGGATCCGCAGCTGCGAGCACATCTTGGGGATGGATTCCTGGAACTCTCGGACCCGCTGGTTCTCCTCCTCCTCCTCTGCGGCCGTCACCCCCCACTGGCCCTGAGCAGGAAGAGCAGGGGAGCTGTCTGTCGGGGCCGGGAGGAGGGCATCCACACCCCGGTGAAACCTGTACCCGCTTCTGAGGCCATGGGTGCCATGCACCCCCGTCTCCAGAGAGGAGCGGGGTACCTGCCCCCGCTGGTACTGACCAGCCCTGCCCCACAGGGGGGGAGGCCGCACTGCCCCCGCACGGCTGGCGGGCGAAGATAGAGCGCGCCTGCTCCAGTCAGCCAGGCACGGCCCTGTGGGCTGCCGGGACCCATTCCTTTTCCAGGCTGGGCGGTACCACACAGCCCGTCTGGTCAGTGGCTGCCTGGCCTCTCGAAGACACACTCCCGAGCGCCCGGCACAGCCGGTTCTGCCTCTGGCCCTTCCGTGTCTGCAGCCAAACCGCCGGCACACCCACGACAGACCCAGAGCACAGCGGGAGGGAGGCTCTGCATGGGGCTGAGAGTGGGCCCCAGTCTGCGCACGGGTGGCGGACGTGGTGGACGACACGCAGACGAGGCCGAGAGCCTGCACAGCTGGGACAGGCCTCCCTGTGCCCAGAGCACTGCCATGTCAGCAGCAGAGCGGAGAAAAGCGAGCCTGCATGGGAGCATGGCAGCAGGGCCACAGGCATCTGTATGTGCGTGTGCGAGGGGGGGACACACACATGCACACATGCGTGCAGATGATGGTATGGGGGCTGTGCATGTGCGCCTGTGTAGATGGTACACAAGCATGTTTATGCAGTGTGTGTGTGTGTAAGACACATGTGGGGAGTATCAACGTGCCAGGCAGATGCAGGGCCCCTGTGGGGGTGGGGGCGTCTGTGATGTGGGTGTGTCTGTGTGTGATGTGTGCCCGCTTTTGACGTAAGTGTGTCTGTGTGTGTTGTGGGTGTGTCTGTGTGACGTGGGTGTGTCTGTGTAACGTCGGTGTCTGTGTGAGGTGGTGCGTCTGTGCGATGAGTTGCATCTGTGGGTGCGTGGTGGCAGCTGGGATGTGGGTGTCGTCACACCATCTCAGGATGGAGGACCGCAGAAGCAGGCCTTGCCTGGCGGCAGTCGTGACACAACTCTGGGGTATTGTGTCTCTGGGGACAGCAGTGAGGGGGTGCTGGACTCCAGGGCAGGGAGGAGCTGTCCCAGCTCTAGGAAGTTTGACCAGAAAGATGCATGTCCGTGTCGTCCACCCCACCCCCACCCCGCTTCCTGTCACACAGCCGACCCCCACCTGCTGCTATCCCCGGCTCCTGCGCAGTCACGCTCAGCCACACTCAACCCACTTCCCGTGACCCCCCACACAGCTCTCCCACTTCCTGTGACCCCCCCACAGCTCTCCCAATTCCCGTGACCACCCACACAGCTCTCCTACTTCCCGTGACCCCCCCACAGCTCTCCCACTTCCCGTGACCCCCCACACAGCTCTCCCACTTCCTGTGACCCCCCCACAGCTCTCCCACTTCCCGTGAGCCCCCCACAGCTCTCCCACTTCCCGTGACCCCCCCACAGCTCTCCCCACTTCCCGTGACCCCCCACAGCTCTCCCCACTTCCCGTGACCCCCCCCACAGCTCTCCCACTTCCCGTGACCCCCCCATAGCTCTCCCCACTTCCCTTGACCCCCCAGCCACAGCTCTCCCCACTTCCCTTGACCCCCCAGCCACAGCTCTCCCCACTTCCCGTGACCCCCCCACAGTTCTCCCCACTTCCCGTGACCCCCCACAGCTCTCCCCACTTCCCGTGACCCCCCCACAGCTCTCCCCACTTCCTGTGACCCCCCCACAGCTCTCCCACTTCCCGTGACCCCCCCACAGCTCTCCCCACTTCCTGTGACCACACAGGTGCAGCTCTGCCCCGTGTCCTGTGCCCCCAGCTGGTACCTCTGTTTCCCGCTGCTTCTTCCTCTCCTCAAACTGGAGGCGCCTCTGCAGCTCCCCGAGGGCGGCCCTGTAGATAGCATCCTGCGTGTTCTGAAGCTCGATGATCTGATCGAACACAGCCCGGAGCTGGTTCAGGAGCGTCTGCCACGAGAAGACATTTTTCCCGTTAACGGAGCCCCACGCATGCACAGTTCCTAGCACAACTCAGCACCGGGGAGCCCAGCTCCCGCCCACCTTACCCTGGAGTCTGCGTCCAGCAGGCACCGGGAGATGATGGTGTCCAGGAAGACCTCGTGCGCGGCGATGATGTGGTCCAGGTCCTGGGCCTGCCGCACCTTGCTCCAGAGCTCGTCCCAGGAGCACTCCAGCACCTCGAAGGTGATGTAGTACTGCATCTGGTGGATGAAGTGCACCATCTCGGACGCCAGCACGTGGCAGTGGTGCAGCACACCGGAGAACTCTGCAAGAGCCACAGCCGCCTCAGCCTGGGGGCCAGCACGGACGCCGGGTCTCCGCCGGCCCCAGGTACAGCAGGGCGGCGGGAACTGCTGGGAAAAGCCACGGCCAGCAGCCCGGCTTCCTGCCGGACACCCGCCTCCCAGCTGTTGGGAGAAAAGGGGTCATTTCCTTGGGACGAGCTGTCACCTGTCCCCCCAGGTGGCCACAGGAACCCAGAGACGCCACTGCCAGCGCCCCCTAAGCTGCCCTGGCAGGAACACTGTGCCACGCCGCGGGCGCAGACATCAGCGAGGTGCCCAGCGGCACGGGACGGGAAAGGCCCAGCCCACCCCGAGCAAGGCCTGTCCATCGGCACCAGGGCACACTCACTCAAGCCCCGCTGTCCTCCAAAGCCCAGCTCCACAACTGCCCGGGAGAGGGGACACGGCCCGTGTGTGGTGGCCAGACAGAGCCCCTTCCTCCTCGGCGGCGGGCGGCACCCGGGCCTCGTCCTGCTGCTTCACGAGACTCACAAGAGGCCACAGCAGCAGCTGCCCTAAGCCAAGCTCGATGCACTGCACGAGCGGAGGCACTGCTTCTCCCGGACTCGCCTGACGGGCTCCAAGGACGCCACGGACCCTCCACGAGCCTGCCCCAGACCTGTGCAGACATCCTCACGCCCGAAACCCCCGGCCCTGGTTCTGCATGGTCTGGGCTGTGTCCCTGGCCAGACGCAAGCCCACTGCACCTTGGGCCATGACCGGACGGTGGCGTGAGGAACAGGGCCTGGGAACTGGTCCCGATCAAGGACGTGCGTGGAGGCCCCGTCCCAGCCCACAGGTCACGCTGGCCAGAGCAGACAGCCTCGAGCGCCACCGAGCAGCCTGCAGGGGGCTGGGGCGGCACCCAGGGCGTGCCCAGGCCCAAGGGTGCAAGCACTGGCTCCGCACATGACCCCGAGCACACATGGCCCCGCCCACCCCCTCCCGGCTCCCCCGTGGACCTGGGAAACGCCAAGGGACGGCGGTCAGGTCACACCCTCCTAAGCCCTACGGCAGAGACACCAGAGACCTGGACCCTCGCCCTCGAGGGTCAGACAACAGTGACCCCCCCTACAGACCTAGCCCACACTGTGAACACGTCTGCACACACTGACACGCAGACGAACGGGGCGGGTAAGGCTGGCACAGGGGTGCAGGCACCCAGTCTCACCCCATCCTCTGCAGAGGCGGCTGTGGACTTCGAGACTCTTCACTGCCCTCTAGAGCTCTCTGGGAGAGCTGCACGTGTGATGGAGCTGACACTTCCGCCCACTCAGACCCCGAAGAAATCCTCTATCTTTCTCCCAAAAGGAGAGAGACCCTCACAACTCCAAAAGCAGCCGCTGCTAGGCGGAAAGGCTCCACCACAGTGCTCCTGCCTGCTCTTGAGGCCAGGGACCCAGAGCTCGTTCAGGCTCCTGCGGGTTCCCGGCCAGGGGCAGTGGGCAGTCACCCTCACTGTCTCAGCATCCGCAGAGGGCCCAGGCGAACACCTCGCAGAACCTACACCCGAACGAGCTGGACCACGAGCCACGTGCTCCTGGGGCTCCTGGCTGTGACTGACGCCACAGCGCTTCCCTGTATGTGGACAGGCCAAGGGGACAGCGCCCGCCCTTCAGTGCTCACCCTCCTCTGCGAGGAGCTGAAAGGATGCCTGAACACTGGAGGAACTGAGTGGGACCCGAGGGCAGAAGCGACAGGACAGCGGGGAGGGCCAACCTGGGATCGATCCCCAGCATCCGGGGTCCCCTGAACACCTCCAGGAGTGACTCCTGAGTGCAGAGACAGGAGAAACCCCCGAGCATCACTGGTGTGCTGCGACCCAACCTTACACACGTCCTCCGGCTCCCACCCAAGTCCGAGAAGCATTCTTGGCAAGTGCCTGGCTGGAAGCACCAGGACGGGCCTCACCAGCGCCGGCTCACCTGGCATGCCTCGCAGGAGCTTGGCGTTGCACATGTGGCCCTTGCGGATGTCAGTCAGGATGTACTCCATCCGTTTGGCCCTCCAGAGGAAGTTGAAGACCCTCAGGTAGTGGCTCATACACTCCCGGGTGAACACCTGGAGGAAACGGGTGGTGAGCACACACGTCAGCACACCTCAGTGGCGTTCCTGTGTAGGAAGGCTCCAGGCTGCGACGCCTCCCTCCTCTCCACCACAGACACACGGTACCTCCAAGGAGCCACCAACCACTGGGGCACCTCGGCACTCACAACTGACACTGCACCACTCTGGCTCACGGCGTCACAGGGAGGTGCCGGCACCAACACTGGAAGGCCGTCAGCCCCCAGCACACCCGCAAGGGCCTTACCGTGGCGATGGGTCCATCGACGTGGTAATCCAGGCTGAACACGTCCCATCCGGTGTCCCCCGGGGAAACCTGAACAAAGACAAGCAGCACCACCCTGCTCAGCGTCACAGGGCATGCAGGGAGGGCAAAGGCAGGCAGGGCGGGCACGCTTTCCTGGGAACTTTTAAGTCCTTCCAGAAATGCACGGCCCCTTTCTACAGCACAGAAGGGCTGTCTTCTAGGGCAAGTCCTGAAAGTCAGTCCTGGAGAAACAAACGGCTCTGCTGGCAGCGAGCAGGCTCTGACTTTCTGGAACCATCCCCTGGGAAAAGTCAGCACACAGTGGTCCATCCCACAACCCCAGCCACCGCGGGAGGGTGAACGCCCTGGGCCCAGCGGGCAGCCTGAGCCCCCCAGCGGCCAGTGAGGAGCGCGGGGCTCTCCCCCCATCCCCGCAGATTGTACCTCCAGCAGCCGCACGTCCAGCCTCCGGAGGATCTCGGGGCTGTCGAACTGGGCATTGGTGGCCCGGACGGCCGTCTCCAGAATCCCAGTCAGGTTGTGCTGGTACAGAGTCGTAGCTGGACGGACGAGCTCTGGCCTTAAGAGGGTTTTAGAAACGAGAAGTGGCATTACCCGAATTCTAAATGAGCTCCGTGAAAGCTTGCAGCGCAAGTTCCAATTACAGAATCAAGAAAATAAATGTGATCGCAACAACACAAGAACTCCAGCCCCACAGTTGGGGGGTGGAATAGCCTTTGCAATCAGAGCCAGGCTCCTGTGCACCACCTATGTTGGCCGATCCCAGCGTAGGCGCACACAGCCTGCGAGCGCCAGGCGAGCACGGAGCAACTCGGCTCCTCGTGGGACACAGAAGGTGCCGGCCAGCTCTGAGCCCAAAGGCGGGCCCTGCTGAGCTGTGCTGCTCGCCTGGGTGCGGCAGTGGCCAGCCGCTGGCCAGGCAGCCGGGAACAGGGGCTGGGAGGTGGGGGTGCAAGCAGCAGCGAGGCGGAGATGCTCCGAGGAAGCTGTGCACCATGGCAGGGCCCAGGCACCTCCCGAGCACACTGTACTGACCCCTCAGCCCACAGAACCCTGTGCACAGGAGTCTGCATGGCCACAGTTGTGCAGCCAATGAACGAGTCACCCTGAGCCAAGGGAAGCCCCGGAGCAGGGGTAGCTGCCACCCCCCGCAGCCGAGCCTAGCCTGGCATCACCGATGGGGTGTGACAGGCCAAGTCAGTGCCCAGGTCTCTCCTGGTGGCTCCTGCATGCGGATGGAGCCAGACGTCTCCCCAGTTCAGCAGGGAACTTCCGTGTCCCCTTCTTCCTCCTGCTCCCTCCCCTGCACGAGGCTGCTGCACCCCACCAGGACCCCTGTCTGTGGGAGCTGCACCGGGGGGCGCCAGTGACAGTGACCTCGGCCCACTTACCGCTGGACCCTTTGTCATCTAATGAGAAACCCAATGTTTCTTTCCAGCAACACCTACCCAATACGTGAAACAGGAGGCTTGCCTTTCACACAGGCTGTGTTCCCGGGACAGCCCCAAACTCCTGAGCCTTGGGGTCCTCTTCCCCGCCCCCCACCACACACACACAAGCACATACCCTGTGAGCCGTTGGGGCCCTGTTCACACACACACGCGCACCCCTGTGAACCGCAGGGTGACCGCCAGGCCCCACGACAGCAGTCCGGAGCACCGGTGCATCGCAGCCTTACTTGAGCAGGTCCATGAGGTGGCGGATGAAGTCCCCCTGGCCGAGGAGCAGGTAGCGCCGCATGGCCTGCATGTGGTCCAGCAGGCTGTACCTCTGGCTCAGCACATCCAGCAGGTGCCGGCTCGTCTCAAAGTAGGCGGCGTCGATCTTGCCCTGGAACGTGCTCTCCAGGTCTGTGAACAAGTCGGCAGCTGGGGCAGGGAGAGGGGTGCCGATTAGCCTCCGCTGAGGGCGCAGCATGCATGCGGGTGTGCAACACACACACACACACACTCTCCCGTGCACCCTCGAACACTCACGGCACTCTTCCCCGCTCACACACCCCCAGCCCTGCTCTCCTGCAGGGTGCTCAGCGCACTGTGCCAAGCAGGGGCGCCAGGGAGCGGCCAGGAAAGGAAACCGAGCACTGGTGTGGGGAGCTGTGAAGCTGGGTGGGACAGGTTGCCAGAGCCTCAGAGACCTTCCGGAACGGTCTGCAGTTCTCAGGCCTTGGGAGCCCTGCAGACTGCACAGGTGGACACGGCCAGCTGAGCAGAGTGCACGAGGCAGCGCCTGGCCTCTGCACACGGGCAGGAGCAGACACAGCACACGTGTGCCACCGGGCCTGCCGTTCCCGGGGGGACCCAGCCTGGCTTCAGCTGCTCAGGGAACTCGAGATGGGCAGGCGGGTGCACGGCAGGACGGCAGGTGCTGGCCCAAGCTGCTGAGGACGTCTCCCCGGGACAGCTAAGAGCAGCCCGCTCTGGCCCACAGGAGAGACTTCCGGAGCTTTCCCCGGCGACCCTCACACTCTCCAGAAGACGGAGAACCCGAGAGCCATCTTCAGGGCCCACCGCACCGTGTGGTCACGTGGTCCCTCACGGGAGGACAGTGGGCTGTGACCTGGTCCTGATCATCACCCACAGCAGCTGCAAGGAGCCTGAGCCCCAGGAAATCCTCTCAGGGAGTCGCCAAGTGGCAGCCGTCTAGGGCCGCTGGTAACACCCAGGTGGCCAGCACAGACCGCTCACATGCACACCTGGGCTTTACCTCGGCCACAACACAGACCACACACGGAGCTCACTCGGCCACAACACGGACCACACACAGAGCTCACTCGGCCACAACACGTACCATGGACAGTGCTCACTCGGCCACAACACGGACCGTGGACAGTGCTCACTCGCCCACAACACGACCACACACAGAGCTCACTCGGCCACAGTGGACAGTGCTCACTTGGCCACAACACGGACCGTGCACACAGGTGACACTGATGTTGGAGCGGCCCCACATGTACATGTGTCCTGCTCCTGGGTGGGGTCTGGCAGGGAAGGAAATAAACTCCCTGTCTCAGGAGACCCCCCCGGGCATCTGAGCACAAATCCCCCAGCACAGCAGGAGCACCACGAGTCCCCTGGGGATGTGAAACGCAGGAGGCCTGCGCCAGGACTGACACTGAAACCCACACAAGGAGGGACTGCCTGCGGTGCCAGTCTGTGGGGCAGAACTGCCCTGATGGGCCAATAGTCACCGACGGGGGGCACCAGAAAGGCTCCGGGCAGAAGCCAGCCCCCACACCACGCCCACTCACCGTCCTGGGGAGACTCTGCAGCCCTGTTCACGGCCATCATCTTCGTGGGAGGTGTCTGGTCGTGGCAGACCTGATGCAGGAAATTGATGGACTTTCCGATTAGAAGCACCTGCAAGGAAACGGCCCCGGTCACTGTCCCCCGCCCCGCAGCTCCGCCCACAGTGCAGAGAGTACTGCCCCCACCCCAGGCCCCCAGCACCCACACTGCAGAGAGCACTGTCCCCACCCCAGGCCCCCAGCACCCACACGGCAAAGCCAGTTTCAGGGGCCGAAGAGGCACTTGTCTTGCTGACCAGGGTTAATCGTCAGCACCACCGAGCTTCCCCACGCCCCACCAGGAATGACCCCCGAACAGAGTCAGGAGTCAGGCCTCAGCAGTAGTGGGTATGACCACCCCCAAACACAAAAAAAGAAAAAGTAAGTTCCGTGGGATAAAAGAATCCTGTTAGGGTCTGACCGAAAGACACAACACTGGGATACGTATTACATTTACTGGAAATGGGTTAACACTATCGGACTACTATATTCATGAGCAGATGCTGAGTGACAAAGACACGGGCAGTGCCCGGGGCCCCTAAGAACTGAGGAGCCGGGGCCGGAGAGGACAGTCGACAGGGTGCTAGACCTGCAAGTGGCCGGCCTGGGTCCCACGGCCAGCATCCCATATGGTCCCGGCCAGGAGGAAGCCCTGAGCATCACCGGGTGTGGCTCAATAACCAAAACTAAAACAAAATTAAAAGACCCACAACAGAAACTGAGGAGTGACATGTGGACAGACTGGCTGGGGGGGCCGCGCAAACGCAGCAGCTCTGCCCAGTGGCAGCTGGACGCGGCCCCTCTGGCCTCACCTTCCGAGACTGGTCCATGGTGATGAAGGAGGGGATCATGGACTTCCTCAGCGTGTACTTGTCGTGCCACAGCCGGTCCGCCTTGACCGTGGGGTCCGACGCTACAAAGAACTGAAAGGACGCGGTGTCTGCGCGGGTCGAGGCCCCAGCACCCCACAGGACTCCTGGGAAAAGTGTCTAGACCCAGCCCTATTCCAACCTCAACTGCAGCTTGGGGCCCTGCAGCAGGAGCGAGCAGAGGGCATGGGCGAGCGGGGCGAGGGCTCGAGGCCAGCTCCCAGCCAGGAGGCGGGGGCTCCTTCCGCCTGTCGGTTCTGACGGCAGGCCCCAGCTACACTGCCCTAGCGACCCCGCGCACACAGCCCTACAGCTTCCCCCAGGAAGCCCACCTGGACGACACGGCACCCCTCTGCTCCCTGGTACCTCGTGGTAGGCATCCTCCAGCTCCCCGTCATAGATCCAGCGGTACAGGAAGCTCAGCACGGGGTGCGACACCAGGCTGAGGATGTGCCGGACCAGAGAGCGCATGGACGGGTCCCCCGTCTTCGTGTAGGCGTGCACAGCTGAGGCCAGTTCCCCGCCCTTCCGGCCTGGGGGCGGCACCACAGCCCTCACCTCACAGCAGGGACCCCAGCCAGCCCCCCCGCCCGACTGCCCCCAGCCCCCCATCTCCCGCCCCTCCGCCCTGCCCCCCAGCCCCCACTGCCCGCCTTTTGTCACGGCTGACGGGGGCCTGGCTGACCTCGGCAGTGGTCCACCAGGGCCGCCAGGGTCTTCAGCCTCGTCTTCGGGTCATACGTCCAGACCAGGAGGCGCCGGAGCGTCAAACTGCTCTCAAGGCCCAGATTCACACCCTGATCGTCCTCCAACTGCAGCTGGAAGACAGGGACCGGGATGGGCCAGCTGACATGAGTGGACACGGCAGAGCCGCAGCCCAGGTGCCTTTAGCCACCGTGCAGGCTCCTCTGTGCAGTGCTCACTCGCCACTACTCACTGCCATGTCTGCACACCCCAACACAACCCACGGCACCGGCCCCCAGCAGGAACCTTCCAGGGCACAGCACTTCCTCCAACGTCGGGCAGGGGGAAGGTCCACGGTCACACAGCCCCACACCCCACAGTCACATGGCCCAAGGCCCATGCTGCCGTGACCACACAGCCCCACAATCGCAAGGCCCCCTGCTACACAACCACGCGGTCCCATAAACACATGGTCCCGCGGCCCCACGTCCCTGCAGCCCTGTGCCCCAAGGGCAGCGCCTACCTGGGAATGCAGGACGGAGAGGAGCCGGTAGTACTCCTTAAGTTCCTGGTGCAAGGCAGCACAGAAGCTCTGCGGGGGAGGGAGAGACATGGGACCCTCCGTCTGCGACGTCCCAGCGGCCGCAGGGAGTAGAGCAGGGCTTCCCCTCGTGAATCTACGCGCACTCACTCCAACAACGGGTCTTTAACGTGGTTCCCTCCCACACCTCCGTTACAGAGCGGCCCCGGGGCCAAGCCGGAGAGGGGAGGCACCGATCCCAGTTCCCGCTCGTAAGCAGAGCCAAGGGCAGCCCTTCCTCAAGCCCCGCTGGGTGTAGACCCCTGCCACCCCACCCCCTTCCGACACACACACAAATTCCCAAAGCCAGAGAGACAGGATGGGAGGGAAGGAGCTGGTCAGATGGGAGGAGCCGGGGGAGTAGGGGCCTGTCAGCCAGGATGGGAGCGCAGGGGCCGGTGAGACGGGACAGGACAGGGGAGCAGGGGCCTGTCAGCCGGGATGGGGGCGCAGGGGCCGGTGAGACGGGACGGGAGTGTAAGGCTCACTCGCATGTGCCAAGCCAATTCATGGCGCCAATTCAAGGCCCTAAACCAGCACTGGCGCCTGCGGCCCCGTGTCTGCCTGTGCTTTTGTGTTCATGGCCACGAGGGCGCCTCCTCCCTGGGCCGACCATGGCCGAGGCGCCCACTCTCAAGAACCCTTGGGGGCACCATTTCTGAGCTGGGACAACACTCAGAGCACTGGAGCAGGAGCCGCACCTGGCCGACCAGTCCGAAGGAGCGGTCGAGGCCCCGCTGGTCTGTGTACCGCCGGACCTTGTTGTGCAGCCAGCCCAGCTCAGCGAGTCGCACAGTCGTGTCCCTCAGGGACTTGCTCAGGGTCGCCTGCAGAGAGACCGGCCAGAGCTGCAGTCACTCCGGCCTTCGTGCGTCCGACCGGACCCCACCCAGTGCCCACGCAGCAGCAGAGTCAGAAGTGTGCAGGGCTGCGGGAGAGAAGGTTCTGGAAGAGGGCAGCGGGGCGAGCAGAGGGGCATGCCCGAGCCAAGACCCGGGCAAAGGGGCCAAGCCTCCCCCAGACCGGCTGGGCCAGGCCGCACCTTGCCCTCCACCCGGTAGCCGTCCTCAGAGCTGCTCATCCGCACGTGTTTGCCGTCGATGCCCTGGAAGACGTACAGGATGTCCCTGACCAGGGCAGCCTCGCACACCTCCGCAGTGCCTGCGAACAGCCAGGGAAGCAGACCGAGCTGAGGGCGAGGCCCGTGAGGCGAGGAGAGAGGCCCAAAGAGGACGCCCCGGCACTCAGGAGGCAGCCCTGGGCCACACGGCCACGACATCGCAGCCACGGCCCTGCAACAGAGCAAACGCTCCAGGAAGAAACTTAAGGGCCAGCCCCAAACAGGGCAGCAAACCCACAGCCAACACCGGGCAGGGCCGGGGGGCACTCGGGACCAGGAGCCCAGGCAGTCGAGAGACAGGCAGGACACGGGACGGGGCAGGACATGGGACAGGACAGGACACGGGACAGGGCAGGACACGGGATGGGGAAGGACATGGGACGGGGCAGGACACGGGACGGGGAAGGAGACGGAATGGGGAAGGACATGGGACGGGGCAGGACACAGGACGGGGCAGGAGACAGGACAAGGAAGGACACGGGACGGGGAAGGAGACGGGACGGGGAAGGACACCAGACAGGGAAGGACACCGGACCGGGAAGGACACGGGACAGGGAAGGACACCAGACGGACTGGACTCCAGGCGGGATGGGCGCGGGACGGGCAAGGCAGGGCATGGGGCAGGGGCAGGACGGGGCGGGGGGCAGGGACGTGAAGGTCAGGTGACACGAGGCAGAGGTCTAGGCCCCGTCAGGGTAGGACTCATGCCGAGCACCCCCAGCCAAGGCCGTGTGCGAGCGGCCCCCACTCACCTCCCGCATCCCCGTCTCTCCTCGGCCTCCCCACGGTGCGCGCGGCAGCGCTGGGGGTTCCCTTGGAGGAAGCGGTCTGGGAGGAAGGCGGGTTCGCAGTCAAGGTCCACGCAAGCCGTGAGCCCAGCTGCTGGCGAAGGCAGTCCCCGACGCCCGGGGCCTGCTGCGTCTGTCTGCGGGGAGGAAAGCCATGACTGCCCGGAGCCAGCTCAGCCTCTCCCGCCCTGCCTGACGGGGCCCAGGCACACACGCACACACGCCGCCCATCTCGGCCGGCCCCGGGCAGGGGAGCACTCGCACCCCTGCAGGCCCGAGCTCCTGGTAGGCCAGCCCCATGTCCACACCCAACATGGAAACACCCACGGAGTACCACCGGCGGTAGGGCCACCTGCGGGTGGCTGCTGGTGTCCGTGCGGCTCCCTAAGCAGAAGCAGGGGACCGTGGGGGGCAGCGGAGGCCGCCTGAGGCCATCCCCGACACAGCCCGGGACTCAGGCTCCCGGGGACCGAGGGTCCTGCCCCTGCCTGCAAGCCCCAACGCTGACAGCCAGGAAGGACAGCAGAGCCCAGGGGGACTGTGCCCCCATCAGCTCCAGGGTCAGCTGCCACTGGCAGGGGTGTCTGAACTGACGCTCCGCCCTGGAGTGCCACCCTCAGAGTGATGCCTGGAACAGAGCAGCAAGGAACTGTTCATGGGTTCCTGTCCTGGCCCTGCAGGGGCCTGTGCACTCACACTGGCTCGTGCTCTCTCTCTCTGTTTCTCTCTCTCTCTCTCTCTCTCTCACACACACACACTCACACACACACACACACACACACACACACACGTGTGCACACACAGGCACGGAAAACACCGACTTCCCCAAGGGAAGTGGATCTCGCACACTCACGCACGCTCATGCACGCGCGCACACACACACACACACACACACACACACACACACACACATACACAGCTGCTTCCTGGGAGAGGAGGGCGGGTCCTGCAGGGGTCTGTGCAGGTGGGCACACTCACGCACGCACGCACGCCTGCTTCCCCGGGGCAGCCCTTGCGGCCAGGCCGCGGCGTACACGCTGCTGCTGCTGATGCCGCTGCTGCCCAGGCTGCCCGAGCTGGGCACCGACTGAGTGCCGCGGTCCTGGTAGTTGAGCGGGAGTGTCTGCGGCCGAGCACAGTAATAGGGCGTCGAGTGGGCATCTCTCGGCAACGCTTGAGCAAACAGGGAGGCATAGCTGGAGACCTGGGCAGAGAATGGAGACAGGGATGAGGGCGGGCAGACCCCCTGGGGTCCCGTGCAGGAACAGAGGACGGAGACAGGGATGAGGACGGGCGGCCCCCTGGGGTCCCGTGCGGGGACAGAGGACGGAGACAGGGATGAGGACGGGCGGCCCCCTGGGGTCCCGTGCGGGGACAGAGGACGGAGACGTGGAGCACACAGGGTGAGCCGGGCATCCCATGACTCCAGAGAACTCTCAGCAGACAGGCCCTCGCTCACTCGCTCGCTCTCTCACCTTATTTGGCGGCTTGCGTGGGTCTTCGCTAAGGCTCAGCAAGAGGTACAGGGTCGACCAGACGTTCCTCAGAACTCCCTGTGGAGAGAGGACATGAAGAGGCCGCCCTTCCCTGGGAGACCGACTCCTCTGCCATCAACTCAGCTCCAAAACAGAACTGTGCCACAACGGCAGAAACGCACCCTGGAACCCAGGATTTTAAGCGAAAAGGACGACCTGCGATCAGCAGCCAGCCCGGTCCGCACGCCCACTGCCCCACCAGCCTGCAGGCCCAACGTGACCCACGCAGCACCCAGGCCCACCTGGGAGTGGAGCTTCCGGTGCAGCTCCGAGAACAAGGCAGCATCCCCGTCCCTGCGCTGGCGGACCACTGCAAAGCAGAAGGGACGGTGTGTGGACACGCCTGCGCACGTCCGGGCCCCGCGGCACTCCCAGACTGGACAGGACGCACGAGCACACAGCCCAGCAGGCTCTCCCGAGGCGCAGGCCGCGAGACCCAGAGCAAGGCGGGAAGCAGGTGGGGACACGGTGCTGCGTGCCTGGCACGGAGAAGGGCCAAGGGCTCGGGACAGGGCCCCAGGTGCCTCTGGTCCCCACCGACTCACTCTGAGCAGCTCAGGGACACACAACACACCTCCTCCTCCCGGAGGGCAGCACAGCTCCATTTCCGCCTCCACAGGCCAGCACATGCCCAGCCCGGGCTGCAGTCCCCACATGCCCACGGGTCAGGCTCTCTCAGTGCTGCGGAGGGCCAGGGGGCAGGGGGTGCTGGACAGCAGACACAGTCCCCCATTGGCACACGGTCCCTACTGCACAGTGCTGCTCTGCACTCCCCCCTCAGACACTGAGGGCTGCTCTGCACTCCCCCCTCAGACACTGAGGGCTATTCTGCACTCCTTCCTCACTGAGAGCTGCTGTGCCTCCTCCCTCAGACACTGAGGGCTGCTCTGCGCCTCCCCCCTCAGACACTGAGGGCTGCTGTGCCTCCTCCCTCAGACACTGAGGGCTGCTCTGCGCCTTCTCCCTCAGACACTGAGGGCTGCTGTGCCTCCTCCCTCAGACACTGAGGGCTGCTCTGCGCCTTCTCCCTCAGACACTGAGGGCTGCTGTGCCTTCTCCCTCAGACACTGAGGGCTGCTGTGCCTCCTCCCTCAGACACTAAGGGCTGCTCTGCGCCTCCCCCCTCAGACACTGAGGGCTGCTGTGCCTCCTCCCTCAGACACTGAGGGCTGCTGTGCCTCCCCCCTCAGACACTGAGGGCTGCTCTGCGCCTCCCCCCTCAGGCACTGAGGGCTGCTCTGCCTCCTCCCTCAGACACTGAGGGCTGCTCTGCGCCTCCCCCTTCAGACACTGAGGGCTGCTCTGCCTCCTCCCTCAGACACTGAGGGCTGCTGTGCCTCCTCCCTCAGACACTGAGGGCTGCTGTGCCTCCTCCCTCAGACACTGAGGACTGCTCTGCGCCTCCCCCCTCAGACACTGAGGACTGCTCTGCGCCTCCTCCCTCAGACACTGAGGGCTGCTGTGCCTCTTCCCTCAGACACTGAGGGCTGCTCTGCACTCCCCCCTCAGACACTGAGGACTGCTCTGCACTCTTTCCTCAGACACTGAGAGCTGCTGTGCCTCCTCCCTCAGACACTGAGGGCTGCTCTGCGCCTCCCCCCTCAGGCACTGAGGGCTGCTCTGTGCCTCCTCCCTCAGACACTGAGGGCTGCTTTGCGCCTCCCTCAGACACTGAGGGCTGATCTGCACCTCCCCCCTCAGACACTGAGGGCTGCTCTGCGCCTCCCCCCTCAGACACTGAGGGCTGCTCTGCACCTCCCCCCTCAGACACTGAGGGCTGCTGTGCCTCCTCCCTCAGACACTGAGGGCTGCTCTGCGTCTCCTCTCTCAGACACTGTGGGCTGCTGTGCCTCCTCCCTCAGACACTGAGGGCTGCTCTGCACCTCCCCCCTCAGACACTGAGGGCTGCTGTGCCTCCTCCCTCAGACACTGAGGGTTGCTGTGCCTCCTCCCTCAGACACTGAGGGCTGCTCTGCATCTCCTCCCTCAGACACTGAGGGCTGCTGTGCCTCCTCCCTCAGACACTGAGGGCTGCTCTGCGCCTCCTCCCTCAGACACTGAGGGTTGCTGTGCCTCCTCCCTCAGACACTGAGCACTGGAAGAGCAAACACTGGGACTGAGTCCACTTCCAGTCCACATTCCAGGACTGGCCTCCGCTTTATTCTAAAGTCTGGGGGCCGAGAAAGCAGCCGCCACCCGGCTGTCTGTCTGAAAATGAAGGCAGGCGGGATGATAATGGTTTGTCTCACAGAAGCAACAGAAACATTTTCCACATACACAAGATGCACGTGCAGAAGTGTGACAGGTGGACAGAGCACACAGACGACTCAGAGTGACACTGGGATATCTCTGAAGAGAGTAGAAAGCTTAGAGTGACCCTGCTCCAAGAGTCAGAGAAAGGCCGTTACAGTATTGGTCCTCAGGTCCCGTTCCTCGTTGGATCATTTATTGAGATTATTTTATAGTTATCTTACTTCTGAAAATACGACTATCTATGAATACTGGTAATCTTGTGGGCTTTCCTGAATTTCTACATTAAACTTCTGTTTTTTGATGGTAGCTCACGTGTTTTCAAGGCTGCTTTTTATCAGACTGAAGATGACTAGATCTTCCTAAACCATAGCTGCACCCTGAACTGACTTGTGGAAGGCTCACAGACCTGCCCTATCAACGAGGAGCCACAGAGGTCTCTCAAGGCCAAGGCTAGGGTAAGACTCACCCTGTAATAGGTGTGGGTTTGACATGTAAGTTCAGGATGTAATTTACTTTTCTAACATGACCTTTAGTTCCTCTAGTTCGTTCTATTTTTGCTTTTTTTGGGCCACACCCAGCAGTGCTCAGGGCTCACTCCTGGCTGTCCTCAGGAATCATTCCTAGCAGGGTTCAGGGGGCCATTTGGGGTGCCAGGGATCGAACCTGGGTTGGTTGTATGCAAGGCAAGCGCCCTATCTGCTGTGCTATTGCTCTAATCCCCTAGATTTTTGGGTTTGGATTTGTTTTGTTTTGGGGGACACACCCACTTATCCCTAGGAGTTCACTTGTATCACATTATCCCATTGATTTTCAATTTGCTCGAGTGGGCGCCAATAACGTCTCCATTCATCCCTGTTGTGTGCTAGTGTAGCCCAATGGTATATGCTCGCTCTAGGACACAAAGAGCCTCAAACTGTTCGCTCAGGGTTTTAACCATCTCGTAGCTGGGCAGCCACACGGTCTTTTGACATCCCGTGGAATCCAGTCGGTAACAGCTCTAGTCCAGCTCAGGAGTTATTCCTGGCATTGTGCTCAGGGATCACTCCTGACAGTGCTCGGGCGACCACATGGGCTGTCAGAAATTGAACACAGATCGACCATATGCAAGGCAAATGCCTCACTCGCTGTCCTCTGGCCCCAAGCCCCCAAGTTTTCCATCATTACCCCTCATGACCCACTCAGCTCTTGGAGGCCCCCCGTCAGGTGCAGGTCCCTGTAGGAAAAGTCCCGAAGATGGGGGCCAGGGGAGCTCACACACGAACACTCTCGTCCTGCTCTGCCACGTTCTTCATCTCGTTCTTGTTCCTAACGTCCTGTAACTGGTGACTGAAGTTTACAATTTACTTGTTTACTCTGGCTGAAGCGATAGCACAGCGGGTAGGGCATTTGCCTTGCACGTGGCCGACCTGGGTTCAATTCCTCCGCCCCTCTCGGAGAGCCCGGCAAGCTACCTGTGGTGGATTCGATATGTCAAAAACAGTAACAAGTCTCACAATGGAGACGTTACTGGCACCCGCTCGAGCAAATCGATGAGCAACGGGACGACAGTGACAGTGAATGTGACGTGACCTTTGTGATGTTTTGGTTTTTACTGATTCGTTGTTTTTTGTTTTTGGGCCACACCAGCTGTGCTCAGGGTGTAGTCCTGGCTGTGCACTCAGGGATCACTCCTGGCATCACTCCTGGCAGAGCTCACGCGGCCAGATGGGCTGCCAGGGATGGAACCCAGGTCAGCTCACGTAGGGCCAGCGCCCCACCCACTCCAGACCCACTGATGTGTTGTCATTACTTCCACAGCTTTGTACCCGAGTCAAGAGTAAGTCCAAGCCGTCCAAAGAGAAGAGGAGACACCTAACAGCGACACGGGAGGGAGAGGGAGAGGCAGCTCCCGGCCCGAGATACGCACGCTCCTTCTTGATCTTCTCGGCCACCAGGAACTCGTCCCTCTCCACGGTGGGCGCGAAGTTGCTGCCGATCACGCGCACGGCGTACTGGAACTGCTGGGCCACGTCCGCTGGAAGACACGCGGGTCACCCGCACGCCCGGGGAGAAACGCTCTGGGACGGGGCAGGGGCGCGCGGGGACGAGGGGCCAGACGGAGACCCCGCGAGGGACCGGGGCAGCGAGACGGAGAGCGCGAGACCGCGAGATGGCGAGGGAGACGGGGAGAGACGGGGAGAGACAGGGAGGGAGACGGGGAGAGACAGGGATAGACAGGGAGGGAGACAGGGAGAGATGGGGAGGGAGATGGGGAGAGACAGGGAGGGAGATGGGGAGAGACAGGGAGGGAGATGGGGAGAGACAGGGAGGGAGATGGGGAGAGACAGGGAGGGAGACGGGGAGAGACAGGGGAGACAGGAGAACAGGGAGAGCCAGGGAGAGACAGGGAGGGAGACAGGGAGAGACGGGGAGAGACAGGGAGGGAGACGGGGAGAGACGGGGAGAGACAGGGAGGGAGACGGGGAGAGACGGGGAGGGAGACGGGGAGAGACGGGGAGGGAGATGGGGAGAGACTCCGGGGAGGGAGACGGGGAGAGACGGGGAGAGACAGGGAGGGAGACGGGGAGAGACGGGGAGGGAGTCAGGGAGAGACGGGGAGGGAGACGGGGAGAGACAGGGAGGGAGATGGGGAGAGACAGGGAGAGACTGGGAGGGAGACGGGGAGGGAGTCAGGGAGAGACAGGGAGAGACGGGGAGAGACGGGGAGAGACGGGGCGGGACAGGGCGTCGGGGCGTCGGGAGTGAAGGAAGCGGTCAGGGAGACCGCGGGCAGGACGTGAGCAGAGGATGGAGTAAGTGCGCGTGTGTGCGCGTGTGTGTGCGCGCGTGTGCCCGTGTGCGTGCCCGTGTGTGCGTGTGTGCACGCGTGTGTGCGTGCCCGTGTGTGCGTGTGTGCGTGCGCGCGTGTGCCCGTGTGTGTGCCCGTGTGCGAGCGCGTGTGCCCGTGTGTGCGCGCGTGTGCGCCCGTGTATCCGCGCGTGTGCCCGTGTGCGCGCGTGTGCCGAGTGTGTGCGGGGTCAGAGGGCACCGCCAGTGTCCGCCGCCTGCGGCAGGCCCGCGGCGCCCGGGCGAAGCCCCGCTCGGCCGTCTCGGCGCGCGCCCGGCCTGACGGGAGGCCCCGCGGGCGGGCGCGCAGCCGCGCGCTACCTTCGCTCCGGCCCAGGATGCGGCAGCACAGGCTCTGCAGCAGCACGTTGGGCGACTTGTGGTCGGGGGTCGCCATGCTCGCCCGGCGCGCGGCCGCCCGCTACGGCCCCGCCGGCCCCGCCGGCTCCCGCGCCGCCATTTTGACGGAACCGCCAAAGCGGGGCCGCTCCCACAATGCCCCGCGACCCGCCCACAATGCCCCGCGGCCCGCCCACAGCGGCCCGCGGCCGCTCCCACAATGCTCCGCGGCCCCGCCCACAGCATCACAGCGGCCGCTCCCACAACGCCCCGCGGCCCCTCCCACAATGCCCCGCGGCCGCGCCTGCAACACCCCGCCGCCCCGCCCACAGCGCCCCGAGGCCCCGCCCCATTTCCCCGCCCACACGCCCCGAGGCCCCGCCCTGTGGCCCCGCCCACAGCGGCCCGCGGCCGCGCTGCCCCGCCCTGCGGCAGGGCCAGGCCCGCCGGCGCCCGGGGCGCCCCTGCAGAGGCAGAAGAGAGCCGAGGGGCAGCGGCCCCAGGACTGCCACCCCGGGCCGAGCGTGGGTCCCCAGGTGGATTCTCGGCCGAGCCCCCCCGGGGGCTTCCCGAGTGCCCCGCCCGTTGCCGGGAGGAGGACTTGGCGGCTGGGTGCCCGGCTCAGCCTCGCGGACCCCGCGGTCCGGCCCCAGGGACATGCCCCGGGGACATGTCCTGCTGCAGGGCCCGGGCTCGGAATCGCTGCCGCTGCGCACACCTGCCGGCCTGGGCCGCAGGGGCCGCTGAGAGGAAGGCCGTGGGGTCGCTGCCCCAGGCCCAGGCTGGACCACGTCACCCCTGGCCCCTGCTGGGCAGCAGAGTCCCGTGCCCAGAACCCAGGATCACCCCCGGTTCGCTGCCCCAACACTGGAAGATTCTAGAACTGATGTCTCATGCGTTTGGTCCATGTTATCAGCTTGTAATGGACTGTGTCGGGCGCGATTAGCTCATCGTCTTTTGCAGACTTGGCCCTGAGCTCTGTTTTCTCGCTGAGCCCACGGGACCGGGCAGCAGCCTGCACCCAGGGTCAGGATGGGCCAGAGTCAGGATGGGTGGCGGAAACTCACGCAGACGCCACCTCCCTCCAGCTGATGGGTGGCTCATGTGGGGTCCGAGGAGGAAAGCAGAGTCCGGTGGTCAGCCACAGGTTCCGCCCATTCAGAGCAAGAGCCCATCAGTTCCAAGCTCTGGCTTACGGGTCTGCATTCCCAGACTTCATAGCCCAGATCAGGATCTGACAGGTGATTCCCACATCCCATAGTACAGAGAATAGGACACTTGCCTGCCTGCAGCCAACCTGGGTTAGACCCCCGACACCCCATATGGCCCCCGGGCCCCATCAGCAGTGATTCCCACGTGCAGAGCCAGGACTGAGCCCTGAGTACCACTGGGTGTGTCACAGCACACACACGCACACACACACCCGTCTCCGAGTCTTACAGAACCAAATCCCCAGGTCCTACAGGCCCAGATACCTGAGTCTTACAGAACCAGACCCCCAGGCCCCACAGCCCCGGGTTCCAAACTTGCGCCAGCAGGGAGGGCGTTCCAGCGCCCCTTTCCGTGCTCCGGGGTGCCCTTCTGGCTTCTCCCTGATGGAGACTGAGAGACGCCAGGATCGGGTGTGCATGGACAGACAGATGCCCAGCCGCGTGCCCACGTGCAGGTCCAGCCCTGTGGCCCTGTTGCTCGGTGCCGCCTCTCACACTCGCCTCCGTGGGGCTGGCCAGAGTTTCAGACGCCAGCGATGAGGCTCAGCTAGTTGCCCTCGGGAAGTTTTAACCCAGGATTACAAATTGTCCACTTAGTAATTCTGTCTCTGGAAATGTTTCTGATTACCCAGTGAGGCTGGCGCGGGGCAGTGATGAAACCCAGGAGGCCTGAGGCTGCCAGGAGAGGGGAGTCGCCGCCTGGAAGACCCTTCCAGAGACGGCAGACGCCCCTCGGAGAGAAGCTGCGGCGGGAACTAGTGCCAGGAAAGAGATAAGCAGAGACCATCGGCTACTCCCAGCTCGGCCTTCTTGGCAACCGCCCTGGCAGCAGACTCTTCACTGGGTAGAGGCGCGGGTGGGCAGCTTGGGAGAGACCCCGGGAGAGCCAGCTTGAGCCCAGGAAGCTCTCGGTGTGCCCGAGCACGTGTGTCATCCACCTCTTTCCTCCGGAGACGTGGACTTCCATGGCTTCATATTTACAAAATATCACTCGCCCCACTCTGGAGAAGCCCGCATTCTCCTGGGCACGTCTCTCCCCCCTCTCTCTCTCTTTCTCACTCCCTCTCTCTCCCTCTCCGTCTCCCTCTGTCTCTCTCCCTCTCTCTCTTTCTCACTCTCTCTCTCCCTCTCTATCTCCCTCTGTCTCTCTCCCTCTTTCTCTCTTTCTCACTCCTCTCTCTCCCTCTCCGTCTCCCTCTGTCTCCCTCCCTCTCCCTCTCTCCCTCTCTCCCTCCATCTCTCTCTCCCTCCCTCTCTCTCCCTCTCCCTCTCTCCCTCCCTCTCTCCCTCCCTCAGTCTCTCTCTCCCTCTCCGTCTCCCTCTGTCTCCCTCCCTCTCTCTCTCTTTCTCACTCCCTCTCTCTCCCTCTCCGTCTCCCTCTGTCTCCCTCCCTCTCTCTCTCTTTCTCACTCCCTCTCTCTCCCTCTCCGTCTCCCTCTGTCTCACTCCCTCTCTCCCTCTCTCTCCCCCTCTCTCACTCTCCCTCTTTCCCTCTCTCTCTCCCTCTCCGTCTCCCTCTGTCTCTCTCCCTCTCTCCCTCCCTCTCTCTCACTCCCTCTCTCTCTCACTCCCTCTCTCCTTCTCTCCCTCTCTCCCTCCCTCTCTCTCACTCCCTCTCTCTCTCACTCCCTCTCTCCCTCTCTCCCCCTCTCTCTCTCCCTCCCTCCCTCTCTCTTCGTATCTCCCTCTCTCTCCCTCTCTCACGCTCTCACTCTCTCTCCCCCTCTCTCATTCTCCCTCTTTCACTCTTCCTCTCTCTCTTCTGTCCCTCTGTATCTCCCTCTCTGTCTTCCCCTCTCTCTCTCCTCTCTCCCCTCTCTCTCCCTTTCTCTTTCCCTCTCTCCCCCCTCACCCTCTCTCTCCCTTTCTCTCTTTCCCTCTTTCCCCCTCTCCCCCTCTCTCTCTGTCTCTCTCCCCCTCTTTCTCTCTGTCTCACACTCTGTCTCTCCAGCCTCTTTTCTCAAACCTTCCAAATTAAATGTGTTTACTTCAGTGCTCTTCTCCTGAAAAGCTTTTCTGAGAGCAGCAAGGCCCGGGGAGGCCGGGGACAGACTTTCCTTCCGGCAGGCCCTTGTCAGCCCTAGTTCCCGAGCCCAGAGACCAGCCGGCAGGTTCCCGTCCCTGCTCCTCTCCTCGCACCCTGAGTCCCCTCTGCAAAGGGGGGGAGGGTCACAGGCCTGAGGTGAGGGAAGCTCCCCGCCAGGGCCTCACCTGCTTCTGCCCTGGGAAACAGTTACACGGTTGTGTTTCAACACCCCTTCCCACCACAGGTCCCCAGTTTCCCCACCACCACCCGCTTGCCTTCTCCCTCCCTCTCCCTCCCTCCTCCCCTCTCCCTCCCTTCCTCTCCCTCCTCTCTCTCCTCTCTCTCCCTCCCTCTTCTCCCTCTCCCCCTCCCTCTCCCTCTTTCTCTCCTTCTCCCTTTCTCCTTCTCCCTCCCTCTCCCTCCCTCTCTCTCCCCTCTCTCTCCCTCTCTCTCCTCTCTCTCTCCTCTCTCTCCCTCCCTCTTCTCCCTCTCCCTCTCCCTCCTCTCTCTCCTCTCTCTCCCTCCCTCCCTCCCTCTCCCTCTCCCTTTCTCTTCCCCCCTCTCCCCCTCTTCCCCCCTTCTCTCCCCTCTCCCCCTTCTCTCTCTCCCTCTTTCTCTCCCTCTCTCTCCCTCTTTCTCCCTCCCTCCCTCCCTCCCTCTCCATCCCTCTCTCTCCCCCTCCCCTCTCTCTCCCCCCCCTCTCTCCCCCTCCCCTCTCCTCTCCCCCCCTTCCGGGCATTATGGCTTGCCCACACTGAAGGGTCACCGTGTATTTCCCTCAGCCTCTCCAGGCCTCAGTGTCCAGAGTGATCTGGGAGCTTCTCGCGCTTCCTCCCTGGCCTTTCTGAGAGCCCAGTGGGACGCGGGGTCAGGGGAGCCAGCGCAGACCTGCCCGAGGTGTGGCTTCTGGTGTGCAGCTGAAGGACTCTCAGTGCCGGTCAGCGCCCAGGCCCGGCCTTCCTCAGCCTCCAGCCTCCTGTCTTCACCCCTGGCCACACATACGAGTGAGCTGCCCAACATTCTCTGCCTGTGTAACATGTGTTCACATGTGCTCAGGTGCCCCCAGGTGTCTCCACGCCTGGATGGTTCCGGAAGCTGACCCCTTGCGCCGCCCCCCAGGGAGGTGTAGGGGCGTCGGGTGCCCTGCGCGGCCTGTGCCGCCTCCACCCCTCTGCGGGCCGCAGGGTCCCGGCTTTGCTCCTGGCACTGCCCTGCTTGGGCTCCTGACCCTCCCTACCAGGTGCTCCTGCCCCAGTGCTCCACGCCTGCAGTCTCTGCGACCCACGCAGCCCCCATGGGCACCTGTGCCCAACAGCAGCAGGAGCAGGACTCACGCCCCTCTGGCTGTGTTGCTCACACAGTGGCAGCAGGATTGTGCCCCGTCGGGGACCAGCCCCGAAGAACAGGGTCACGGCATGGGGCGGGGCTGAGAACCTGCGTCCAATTGCAGCTGACCCATGCCTCCTAGCAGGGGGTCCCCACGCCCCCACGAGCTTGGCGGGAGACTCAGGCCCCCGGGGAACCGCACCCCTCGGTCGACTGGGTTAGGGCCCGACACGTTTCACAAGGGCACACAGTGGCCACCAGGCCGGAACGCTCAGCGCTGAGGCGGGCGAGGCCGCTGTGAGGCCCTGGGCAGGGCGGGCAGCGTGAGCGGGTGTCCTGAGGGGGCCGAGGAGGCGCCAGCGCAGGGCAGCAGAGCGGCATGACGGGGTCAGGGCTGTTTCTAACAGGATCCGCTGTCAGTGCCAGAGCCGGTTGCTGAGGGGCATGTGTCAGATGTCATACGTGTGCACACATGCACATGTGTGTATGCTGGATTCACAGTGTACCCAGACACACACGTGCACACAGATGTACACAGATTCACATACATGTGCACATACACATGTATACTGGCTTTCTCATGTGCACACACGTGTATATAAGACTTGGGGCATGCACGCCTGCACACAGACTCACATGGTCCACAAGGTGACACATGTGCACATTGACTGTTTTACATGCACACAGGTATTCACGTACACACATAGACTTGCATGTGTGCATGCACGTACCACATGCATGTATACACATGTTGGGGGCAGCATGCAGGCACATGCCAGTTCCCGGGCTCCCCCTGCACCTGGACCCCAGGCGAAGCCCCGGGGCAGGCGGGCACGGCCGGCAGAACAGCCCCTGTCAGCGTCTGGCAGGAGTGAGATCGATGGCTGGGGGGGCAGGGGAGGCAGCTCGGGTTTCCAGAACAGAACCCGCTTGGGGCTGGCGGCACTGCCCACGGCAGGCAAGACCTGTCCAGGAGACGGTGGGCCCCCCCGGGGGAGGCCAGGTCGGGGGCTCGAGGACAGGGTGTTCTGAGGTGGAGCTTGGGGGGCTGCTCAGGAAATACCTCGTGACCCTGTCGCTGGCCCCCTTGGGCGCTGAGGACACAGACGAGGGCCTGTTGGCCCGAGCTCACACATGCGGCCCCCGCCCAGAATGGCGCAACCGGAGATCAGTGGGTTTCTCAGCCATAGCAGCGGTGTGGGAACCCCAGAACGGAGCTCCTGGCCCCGTCATGGAAGCGTGGGGCGAGCGAGGCATGGCTTCCTCTCGCTCCCCGGCCGTGGGCAGCCCCCCAGTGGGGCAGGGCCCCGGGGAAGTGGCCGTGGAGTACAGAGGCGGCCGAGTCTGGGCAGCAGGAGGGGCTGGGTGGGTCAGAGTGCTCAGAGCTGAGTGCCATCAGCGTCCAAGAGCCGCTGAGTGGGCTCTCGGGGCCTGAGTGTCTGGGAGGGTATGTGGTGCGAGAGGGTTCCCGGAACCTGTGTGGGCACCTGGGCCTGAGTCTCTGGGGAGTGCGCGGGCGTGAGGAGCGTTCCGGGAACCTGTTGGGCCCGGGCGCTGAGTGGGGGGGGGAGGGGGCAGCATGTGGGCAGGAGGAGTGTTCCCGGAACCTGTGTGGGCACCTGGGGCCTGAGGACGGATGGCTGTGTCCCTGAGACCCCGGGCATGGCCCCGAAACCTGAATAAATAAACAGCAGATCTGTGGAATCACACCGGGCACTGAGGGGCAGGGAGCCCGGGCCTCAGCAGGGCGTCCCGCAGAGGCTCAGGCGCAGGCCGCCGACACTGTCCCTGCCCGCCCCTCCGATGCACTGACCAGGGTCCCAGGGCCCAGGACACTCTCTGGGCCCCAGCTTGGGCTTCCGGGTGGTCTGGGTGACCCGGCGGAGGCCCCATCTTGGGGGCGGGGGTCCACAGCTGTGGGGCCCCGAGGAGGAGAAGTGTTGACACCTGGGGAAAAGTCCTGGGCCCCGCCCAAGCCCTCGGCCACTTCCCGGAGGTGACTCAGAGGCCCAGGGCGGGTCCGCAGCCTGGAGAGGGGGTGGGACCACAGGAGACTGAACCAGCCGACAGCCTCCTGCTAAACAGTCGGCGTCGCCAGTGCTCAGGAGCACTCCATGGGAGCACAGCAGGGAGAGCATCAGGCACTGGGACACTGGCCCCTGACCCCCGCGACCCCTCACCTCAACCCTACCCCCTCTCCCTCCCCCTGCTCCCTCTGAGCTCCCCTTGTTCCCAGGACCTCCCCCAGCCCCCTCTGACCCTCCCCGTTCCCTCTGACCTCCCGATGCCCTCCAGGCCTCACGTGGCCTCTGGGGCTACCCGGCCAGCAGCAGCCCAGCGGGCAGTGAGGGCTGCTGCCCTCTCGTCAGGCACACTCCCCCGGGCACTTCGCACGCTCCACTGGGCTCTGATTCCATCTCCGGGCGTGGCCATGATGGGGTCTGGCTGTGCCCGCGGGGGCCCATACAGCTCACGGTCACGGTGCAGCGCAGTGGCCGCCAATGGGTGGTCCGTGGGAAGCGCCGCAGTGTGGGTGGACACTGCTGTGGACTCCACAGCCCTCAGAGCGGGCCCTCCACTGACCACAGGAGACGGGTGATGCGGCCTAGAGCAGCAGCACACGGGGAGGGCGTCGGCCTTGCACACGGCCGACCCGGGTTCCATCCCCAGCGTCCCATTGGGCCCCCCGAGCACCACCAAGAGTGGAAAACAACAAAGAGACCGATGACGCTGGCACGGAGTGGGCTTCAGCCCTGCACACGAAGCCCTCCAGGCCCTCCCGCCGCCCACGGTGCCGGCCAGGCACGGGCACACGGTGCCCCCCATCTCCGGCCCACGGAGAGGGCTCTGCTCCGTGAAACACTAGATAGATGTGCCCCCCCTCAAGGTGAACCCCAGGCCCCGTGAGCACCAGGCCCCGTGAGCACCCAGGCCCCGTGAGCAACAGGCCCCGTGAGCACCAGGCCCCGTGAGCACCCAGGCCCCGTGAGCACCCAAACCCTGTGACCACCAGGCCCTGTGAGCACCAGGCCCCGTGAGCTCCAGGCCCCGTGAGCACCCAGGCCCCGTGAGCAACAGGCCCCGTGAGCACCAGGCCCCGTGAGCACCCAGGCCCCGTGAGCACCCAAACCCTGTGACCACCAGGCCCTGTGAGCACCAGGCCCCGTGAGCTCCAGGCCCCGTGACCACCAGGCCCTGTGAGCACCCAAACCCCGTGAGTACCCAGACCCTGTGAGCACCAGGCCCCGTGAGCACCAGGCCCCATGAGCACCCAGGCCCCGTGAGCAACAGGCCCTGTGAGCATCCAGGCCCCGCGAGCACCCAGGCCCCGTGAGCACCCAGGCCCCGTGAGCACCAGGCCACGTGAGCACCAGGCCCTGTGAGCACCCAAACCCTGTGAACACCCAGACCCCATGAGCACCAGGCCCCGTGAGTACCCAGGCCCCGCGAGCACCCAAACCCTGTGAGCACCCAAACCCTGTGAGCACCCAGACCCCGCGAGCACCAGCCCCCGTGAGCACCAGGCCCCGTGAGTACCCAGGCCCTGTGAGCACCCAGGCCCCGTGAGCAACAGGCCCCATGAGCACCCAGGCCTCGTGAGCACCCAGGCCCCGTGAGCACCAGCCCCTGTGAGCACCAGGCCCGGTGAGCACCAGGCCCCGCAAGCACCCAGACCCCGTGAGCACCAGGCCCCGTGAGCACCCAGGCCCCGTGAGCACCAGGCCCCGTGAGCACCAGGCCCCGTGAGCACCAGCCCCCGTGAGCACCAGGCCCCACGAGCACTGCAGACATGGTGTGAGAACTACACACCTCGTGTAGAGCCACAGACCCCGTGTGTGGGCTGAACTCGGGACACACACAGGTTGGCCAGGGTTCCTCAGGAAGGTTGCCGGCTGGGCGGGCATGGTTGGCCGGCCTCACCCTCTGGCCTCACCCTCTGACTCGACCTTGCCAGAGGCCCAGCAGGCCACGTCCACCCTCGAGCAGGGTGGCGCTGAGAACTGAGAACTGTGGGCACACCACTTGCTGCCAGAGGAGGAGACGGCATAGGGGTGGTGCTGGGCACAGTCCCACCTCTGGACAGTGGCGGCGGCCCGAGGCCACACGGGCTCACCTCCTGGTGGGCCCAGCCCCTCCGGACCCCGGCGAGCCCTTCATCCCCAGGGCTCCTGGGGCTGGGCCTGGCCTGAACCGGGCTGGCTTGGGAAGCACTCGAATCCCCAGGGGCGGGAGTGGACAGTCCCTGCCGGCCTCCCCAGCTGGGAAAGGCCCTGGGGGAGCTGCTCTCGGCCCTTCCAGAGCAACCAGTGTCCCGTCGCCTGAGGAATCAGCTCCGAACACCCCGTCCGTACGCTCCGGCCCTCCCCGGAGCCTCCGCGACACAGCCCTGCTCACGCCCGCCACACGCGGCCCCGGCACAGCCCAGCCTCTGCGACCTGCGAAGGGCCACAGTCCAGGAGGGCTCTGGGCATCGAGGCAGAAAAGCCTACCCGCAGGTGCCCACCGGTGGGTGTGGGCAGGTGCCCGCAGGTGAGCAAAGGTGTCCATGGGTGCGCCAGGCGACCATAGGTGTGTGCGGATGTCTGTGGGTGAGTGTAGATGCCCGCGGGTGTGTGCAGGCATGCCAGGTGCCTGCATGTGTGTCCAGGTGCCCGCAGGTCCGTGCAGGTGCACACAGGTGTGCAGGTCTCAGTGTCATCCTGGCCCCTCCGCCCCCTCCTGCACTTCCCGGACTCCAGGTCATGCTGACGGCAGCTGCCCGCGAGGCAGACGGCGGCAGAGCAGGGGAGGATTGGCGCCCCCAGGAGCTGTCGGGCAGAGAGCGAGGCCCCCTCGGCTCCACTGTCCCCTCCCGACGCACGGGTGCCCTGGCAAGTGCTGCCTCTCGCGGTCACCATGATGCACATTTGCTGGCGACCTACAGGTTTGGGCTGAATTAAATATTGAAGTGAGCTCCAGAAATATCTCAAAGGAAGCAGGGAGGGATCGATGGCGGCTCGTAAATAATTCAAGCGCCCTCTGTGGCTTCCCCGCCAGCGCCTCCGGCTCCCTGCGGGCTGAGGTCCGGCCAGACTCGCGTCCAGGGCGTTCTCCAGGAGCCCGGCCAAGCAAGCCCCCTCAGCGCAAGTCCCCCGGGGGTGGCCTGGCTCCCAGCAGCCCCCTCAGGCACACGCGGGGTCCGCCAGCATCAGGCGCTCTGCGTGGGGCTCGGGCTGGGGGATGAGCTGGGGAAGGCTCTCCGCGCCTCTCTCCTTCCACAGGGACCAGCTGGCACCTCTGGCCACGCGGAGGGCCGAGACCTGAGGGGCCACAGGACCCCTGGTCCCGGCTGTGAGCACTTGGAAACACAGGCGGGGCGGGGAGTTCCATGCGGGAGGCCACGTCTCCAAGTGGCAGCTTAACGTGGTGGGGGAGGGCAGGCAGGGGAGTGGGCCGGGTCTTGCTTTCAGCTTTGATAAAGAAGGCTGAGGCCAGCAGGTGTGGCAGGGCTGCCCGGGGGGTCAGGAAGGGCTGTGCGAGGTCTCACGGGGATTCCTCCTCCCAAAGCCCCGGGCTCCGGTGCCAGCCCTCAGCAGCTCTCCGGTGACAGGCTTAATCCCGCCGCGTGGGAAAGGGCGGCCAGGAGACCGTGGGGCAGGATGGCAGGGTCAGGGGCCAAGCCGCGGCCAGCAGTGGGGTCTCCCACTCCCACTCGCCCCTGCCCCCTGGACTTGGGGGTCGCAAAGGCCAGCCCCGACCCCAGTGCATCTGCAGTCTGAGAGTCTGATGCTCCACAGGGCTGACCCCCACAGGCACCCCCACAGCCATCTGGAACATTCTAGAAGGTGGCGTGGTCTGAATTCCTGGCCCCTCCCGCTGCTGCTGGGCCCTTCTGCCCATTTCTCCTGGGTCACAGCTGGACTGCCATGGTGAGGAGTCCCTCCCATTTACCGCAGATCAAACTGTTCCCTCTGAAACAGATTTCCTTTTTATGTCATTTTATTGTTTGGGGGCCACAGCCCTGGGGGCTCAGGGGTCACTCCTGACCGTGCTAGTGGTAAGCCCCGGACTATGGGTTCCCAAGCAGCGAGACGAACAGAGACACTAATTCGATAATACGAAAGCAGCAGGAGTTTTATTCAAGTATGCTGGGCTCCACCACCTCACCCACAGAGTGGTCACCCGACTTCAGGCAGCAAGCAGTTTATACAGGGTTTGGTTACACAAGCGGTTCGTGCCTTACTGTTTCAGAAAAAACCTTACCTAGTTACCAAAGGTTTTTTTGGAAGTGTCTGGGGTAACTGTGGTCAGGCAATAGTTAAACAATAGTTTCCACTGGCAGTTTACGGCTCCATAGGCTACTCATTCTCTTAGGTTTAACAAGAGACAATTTCCGGGGCATTTTGACTGGGGCATAGTGATGGATTGAGCCCTCCTGCTGGGCCGGGGAACTTTCCCAGGTGGGCTCTGGTTGGCTAGTGACACATTGTTTCATTGCTGGGAAACTGTTTCCTGTCCAGGAGCTGAGCCTGAGGCTGTCCTGGCTGCACTCTGGCTTGGTCAGAATCTCACACTTAGAGGACATGAGGGCCTGGGCTGAGTCCCCTGAGTGGACAGCACATAGCCACCGAGAGCCCCCAGCGTCCCCCGTGGGTGTCCTGGGAGCGAGCTCGCCGTCCCCCTTCCCTGCGCTGCCCGCCTTTTCAGGGTGTGTGGTCTGGGCCCACCCCGCTCCGCCTGCTTCCGTCTCCGAAGGAGGGGGCTGCTAGGACACGGCTCTCAGCCGGGCTCTGGTCTCCGGAGACCCCCACACGCGCCTCTACTCAGTCTGGCCACAGGCTTGCGGTACTGAGGGGCCAGGCAGATGGGGGCACTGCTGACCCACCAGCTTGTCTGAACAAGCCCCTCCTCCAGGAAACAGCTGCTGCGTGCCCCCCACTTCCAGCCTGGTGTGGGGGGGCTTGCAGGCACCCCTAGTGATGAACTCCGGGATGTGGCTTGGGCTGCGCTGCTGTCACTGGAAGCCCCATCCACTGCACCCTGGAACGTTCTGGACTCAGCACCCGCAGCTGGACTTGCTGTGAGCCTGCCGGGCAGCTGAGGTCTAAAGAGACCCCGCCTGCCGCCCCTGCATTTCCTGGGCTTGGCTTGACGCCCACCTGGGCTGTGGTTGGTGGTGGGGCTGGAGGGGGTCTTTGCACCCACCCTGGCAGTTGCTGAATCTCCTGTGCCCTACATAAGGGCTGCTGACCCCCCAGCCAGGCTCCCCAGGGACAGACCCACAGCCCCGCCCACTGGCCCTGCCCCACTGCCCACTGTGAAGGACAGAGATGGGCAGGCAGCATCTGGCCACTGGAGGTGCTGTGGGGGCCGGCCCTGCTGTTCTGGGGAGGAGGATCTGGAACCTTCCGAGTGTGTCCCCGTCAGCTTGTCCTTGTCAGCTTTCTGTGCAGGAATGCTGGGCTTCGGGCTGGGCAACAAGGCCAGATGTGGCTGCATACCTCTGACCCCTGACCTTCCTGCAGTCCCCAGCCCCCCACCCGCCTGCCCCAACCCACCTTACAAGAGCCATGGCAGCATCTTTGGGGCTGGGCCAGACTCGTGGCCTGTGAGTGAGCTTAGGGTGGCTCCACGAGCCGGAGTGACCGGCACCCCTCACACACGCACCCATGGGTCCACGGGCCCTTCCCGGCATGCACACGCCTGGCACACACGTGCCCCACAGCACAGCGGCTCTGGGTTGGGGCCTGGCCCAGCTGGTGTGGAGGCGGCTGCAGGGAGAGGAGCTCCGCACAGCAGCCGGGGGGCCCACAATGCCACCCTGGACAGTCTCGGGACAACCAGATGGACACTGGGGGCAGGCCCCAGCATTGCCCATGCCCCCCAGGCTCACTGCCCCATGGGCAAGAGCCTCCAGTGGCTGGCCAGGGTCCAGCTCAGAAAGGAGGCGGCCACTTAGACACCCTGAGTCTTAGGGCAAGATAAAATCCCCCCCACACACACTGTAGGCGGGCTCACTGAGAGACCCTCAGCCCCCACAGTGCTCCACTGGCTCTGGTTCCAGGGAGGATGGGAGAGCTGGACAGTGCCCACTGGCTCTGGGGAGGATGGCCTCCATACCACAGTGCTCCCAGAGTACACTCGGCTCCTACTGAGACTGGTCCACCTTGTCCCACGTGGAGACAGTGCCTGGACCACGGGTGGAGCCACGGCCACCGGAAGGTGACTACAGCACCGTCCCCAGCCGTCCAGGCCCATGTGGTGCCAGAGGCTACCCCTGGGCCACGGACCACCCTGGAGTGGGCCCGTCCCAAGAGCCTCAGGCCCTGCTCCACCTCACGGAGTGGACAGTGCCCTTGGGCGGCCTCTCATGGGCGCGGGGGCCTGGCGCACGCCCTCTCTTCTTGATCTTTGCAATCTCAGGGAAATGGACACTATTTTTATGAGAGGAAGGAAAAAAGCCAGGAAAGGCCTAAAAATAAGCTGTGTCAAAAAATAATAATAAGCTCCGTCACTGCCGCAGAGGGAGCCAAGTGCCCTGTGGGAATGCACTGCAGAGGCGTGGCCTCGGGGCGTGGCCAGGACCTGCTGCCGTGGCCAGCAGCACCCAGCAGCCCTCACAGGCACCCCAGGACGGACACAGCCAGGCCACACCGGGGGCGTGTGCCACGGCCGGTGCGGTGGATTCCAGCCGGAAGGTCCCCCTGGAACCAGGACACTGGCAGGGCCAGGAGACGCTAGGGCGCAGGAAGTGCCTGTTTGCGGGACGTGTCCCTGACGCGACTGTCAGTAGCCCTTGGGCCTCCCTGACCGAGGCAAGCTCTGTCCTCACGCCAGCTCCCCAGCCCAGGCCTGGCCACTGTGTGCTGGTGGTGACTGGGTCTCTCGGTGCCGCTCGAGACAGTTCCGAGTACACCCGCCCCTCCTGCTCGCAGGGGATCAAGCTTCGGCACGGAGTTTGCCCGTGTGTCCTCGGCAAACTCTCGGCCAACAGGAGCCTGGCCAGGCCCGCGGCTGAGCAGATGGACAAGGGCTAGGCGGTGGCCCGGCGGGGCGGGGCCATGAGGCCGGGGACGAGGACTTGCTAAGCCAGGTGGCAGCTCCGAGCATTAGCCAGGGGCTCTCGCCGTGGCTCCGGGTTTGGCTTATGCTTGGCTCTGAAGGACCAAGTTAGAGGAGATAAGCTTCCCGGCTTCCTCCTCTCCGCGGTTAATGGCATTTCTTTGGCAAGTTGAAGGAAATTAGTTGGAGGTGCAGGAAGTCAGTGGAAATTTGATCCTCGGGGCCTCGTTGGGAAGAAAGAGGGAGGGCAGGAGGCCGGGGAGACCCAGTCACCCTGCCTGCCGCCCCCACGCCTGTCCCGTGCCCACCCCGGCACACGCCAGAAACACGCGTTTGGGGACCCCGAGTGGGGCTCCCCACGCGTCCTGGCCACGGCGCGGCTTAGCAGGCATGTGGGTGGTGGGTTCCCTCCCCCTCCCAGGCCCTTCTCTGTGGAAAGTGATCAAAGGCCCAGGAGGGCGGATGGAATTTCAGGAGAGCACCAGCTCTGTAGACAAAGCGTCCCCAGGGGCCTCCAGCCTCCCCGGGCCCCTGGGGCCCCTCCCACTCTCACTCTCACCCAGACCCATGGGGGGGCGGGGAGGCTGCCCCGTGCTGGGCTCAGACCATCTGGGCCCCCCTGTGGCCGGGGTGTGGCCCTGAACTAGGATGTAGCCCCCGGCTTCTCCTCAGGCCCTGCACCCTGGGGGGAGGGGAGCCCAGCCTTAGTTCTGATTCCGGGACCCCTTCCCTGGGCTGCTGCAGCAGCCCGGGCTGAGCTTATCAGCTGCTTATCGCCCTGCTGCCTGTGGCTTTGGGGCAAATTTGCCTCACTTCCTTCCGAAAAGAGCACTGCACGAGAGCTATGGGGGCTGCCTGCCCCCCTCCCCTGCCCCTACCTGAGGGCCCCTACCTGAGGGCCCCTGCCCCCCACACCCACTCCGTCGAGGGGCCTCGTCCCCCCCCACTTGTCCCCTTAGAGGCCCTCACAGCCGCTCAGCTGCACCCGGCTGAGCAGGAAGAGATTTTTGTGGATTTCGAATTTTCTTGGGTTTTGTTTCGGGGTCACACCGGGGCTGGGAGCCGGGCCGGGCATGGAGGCCGCTCCTTCCCCAGAGCCAGCGCCGTAGTCCAGCGTTTGGAAAGGAAGAAAAGATGAGAAACTAGAAATCAAGCCTGCAGGGCCAGAAGCACCAGGCGGGAGGCTGCGGGAGGGCGGGGCTGGGGGCTGCGGTCAGGCGGACTCTCGGCAGAGCCCGAGGACACGGGAGGCAGAGGTCAGACGTTCCGGATGGGGCTAAAAATGCTAAACTCTGACAAATCACACATTATTTTTAGGAATAAGTAAATCGATTAAATATGTATTACGTAAGCGTGCGGTTCCTTTGCTCCAGTAAGTTATGTTTCTATTGATTCCCCGATGAGGAAAGATGAATTGTCCTAATAGTTTTAGGAACCAAGCGTTGCATTTTAATCTTCATTATGGTGGTATTGACCAGCCCCATCTTGCTGTCCCCTCGCCCGGCACTGCAAGGGCCGTGCCCTCGGGGTGGCCGTCCGAAGGTGCCCCGCCATGGAGCCCAGGGAGCCAGCGGCCAAAGGCTGGGCGGGCTGGCCACGTGCAGGTGGGCGGAGGAAGGACGGGCCCAGCCGCCCTCTGAAGGTGAGGCGGCTTCGCGGCACACGAGGAGCCAAGCCCCCGCCCCTCGCTCCCGGCGGGCATCCTTGCCCTTGCCACGGCGGCGAGGACGAAGACAGGACACACACCAGCCAGCGTAGCCACATGGGGAGGGTCCAGAAGCCAAGTGGAGCAGACCCACCCTGAGAAAGGACCCAGAGACCCCGCAGCAGCCCTGGGGGCGCCTGGGCGGGGTGGGAGTGGCAGGGGCACCGCCAGGCGCTTCACGCCCCACTGGCTGCCCAGAGGCCGGGCCTGCCCCAGCTGACAGGACGCGTGGCTGAGTCTGCACCCCAGCCCTCGGTTGGCGCCCCAGGAGGGGTCTCTGTCACTTGAGCGGCTGTGGGTAGACTCTGGGGCGGAGGGCGGTGCACCCCCACTCGCCCCGCCCAGGTCCGAGACAGCCCCCTGGAGCCAGGCGCCCTCGCTTCACCCTGGCCGAGAGCAGGCCGGCTCCCTCTGCTAACCCCCCCGCAGCCCGCCAGGACCGTGGGGAGTAGGGCACAGGGACCAGACAGACAGGCCTGAGGCCGACCAGCAGTGAGGAAACACACCAGCTTCTGAGAAAACGGAAGTGCAGGGCCCACAGCAGGCGGCAGGCGGAAGACACCTCCCCTAGCAGGAAAAGGCTCCGCATCCACTCAGTCCCCGCCCGGCCCCCAGCCCTGAGTGCACTTTCCCCAGCCCATGCCCCCAGCCCCGCCCCCGCCGTCCACACAGAGCGCCTCACCCCCTGGGAGAGTATGGGAGCCCTGAGCCACACAGCAGGCCGGGCGCAGGGCGAGGCCCCCCGCAGACACGCGCTGTCGGGAGAGCCAGAGTCCTGGGTGCCGTGTAACTGTCCCCCGGCTGGGCCAGTGGGACTGGGGCCTCCCCGGGCCCGCCCGGCGCCCTGTTCCCGTGGGGGGACCCAGCTGCCCAGGGTGGCCCTGGGGACGTGGCTCCCGTCGGGCTCCCTCAGGCCCCAGCAGGGCTCGGCTGGACTGCGGAGAAGGGGTCACCCGCATGCCTGCTGCGTCTTGGGGGCCCCGGGGAAGAGCAGCGCTGCTCCAGGAGGAGTCGGGCCGGCAGCAGGGCCGCGGGCTGGAGGTGAGGGTCACTTGGGCAGGCGGGCAGCACTGATCAATAGAGGGAGTTAATGCAGCACCACCGTTAGAATAACAGTCAGGAGAGTAAAGCTGTTCATGATTGTACGGTAACAAATACCAGCGTCCAAAAATAGGCCGGGCAGTGCTAAGTGTCCAGGTACAGCGGCGGCCAAGGCCATTAGTGTCCAGGGTCATCGGTGGGTTGGCCCGATCGATCTCACGTGCACAGAAAGACGAGCAGGAAACACCTTGGTGGCCTCTGCCTGCCACGGAGCCCGCCATGGCCCACGCCACCCGCAGACCCCGCCTCAAGTCATGCTCACCCGGACCCCACCACAGGTCACACTCACCATGGACCCCGCCACGGGCCACGCCGCCCACAGACCCTGCCACAAGTCACTCACCGCGGACCCCGCCATGGGCCACACTCACCACAGGCCTTGCCATGGACCCTGCCACAGACCATGCCACCCACAGACCCTGCCACAAGTCACTCACCACGGACCCCGCCACAGGTCACACTCACCACAGACCCTGCCACAAGTCACTCACCGCGGACCTTGCAACGGGTCACACTCACCACAGACCCTGCCACGGACCCCGCCACGGGCCACGCCACCCACAGACCCTGGCACAAGTCACTCACCACGGACCCGGCCACGGGCCACACTCTCCTACCAAACCTGCCCCGGGCCATACCACAGGCCCCAGGAGGGCCCGCACTCACCACAGTCACTCACAAACCCTGCCACGGACCACGCTCCCCCCACAGCACGCCGGGCCACCTCCAGGGACAGGGCTGCTGAGACGGGCCACCTGTCCAGTCCTCCCGACTTCCCGGGGCCTTGAGGACCCGAATTCAACAAGTGGGTTAGGGGGAGAGAGAGGTGGAGGCGGGGAGAGGAGGACACAGCAGAGGCCGGGCCCCCGTGCCCCCCGGTCCCAGAGGGCAGAGCCCCAGAGCCCCGTGGGGGCCGAGGCGGCCTCCCTGGCGCCGTCTGTCCCGCGGCCCTGCCTCAGAGGATGCCCAGCTCAGCACTTTCCCTCCTGGCTCAGTTTACAGGAAACCGGGAGAGAACAAGCGCCCAGACAGAGCGGCTGCGGCACATCAGACCCCGCTCTCCGCCCCGGGCCAGGGGTGCCCCGATACTGTGCCGTCCTCTCCCTGCTGCAGAGCAGGCGGCACTGGGGGCTCCTCAGGGTTTGAGGGCGGAAGGCCCCAGGGCCGCGTCGCCCAGGGCTGGAGACGTTCCGCATCGCACACGTGGAACACGGGCTGTGCTTGATGACATTTTAATTGAAGTTCTAATTACCAGTCGGGGCAAAAGAATTAATTTTCCCCTCCAGCCCCAGGGGCCTGGGGGCCGCACGCTGCAGGGGCTCGCGGGCACCCGGGGCCCAGTGGGGGGCTGGGACGGAGCCCCCAGCTAGGCCCCACCCAGACCTCGGGACTCGGCCTTGCTGAGACAGCTCGAGACGTGGTGTGGTGCCCTCCTGTCCCGTGGGCAGCTCCTCTGGGGGAGGCAGAGTGAAGGCCCTGCCCAGGGGGTCGTGCTCCTCCTCTTCACGGGTCTCCCATCCAGGTGTGGCCAAGAGGAAATCCACACTCGCAGTTTGCTTGGCCTTTCATGGAAAAACCACTTGGCTGACCTACCGGCCGGCTGGAGGGCCCTGAGCGCCCCCCGGGGGCCGCCACTCGTCCCCCTCCCCTGCGTGCATCAGGCCCCGCGTGCAGTTAGACGATGTCGCCACGCTGCTCTGCCGGCTCTGCTGCTGGGACAGCCACGTGCCAAGGGACCCCCACCGCCACAGGCCGGGCAACACTCCGAGCCCAGCTGGCCGCGGTGAGAGCCACTCCCGGGGGCGCTGAGGCTGCAGGGGGCGGGCACAGGTGGTGCCGGGGCGATGGGGCAGGCGGGGCGGGCGCTGGGGGCTCTCGAGGGCACCACAGCCCCTTCCCAAGCCCACTCCGCACTCTGAGAACCAGGAAGGAGGGGCCGCCCCTGGGCGAGGCAGGTGGTGTGGGCGGAGGGTGAGGGTCCCACCAGGCGGCTCTCTGGGCAGAGGTGAGGTGGGGGGAGGTAGGGGTGACTGCAAAGTCCCTGCAGGCCCCGAGGGGCGTCCAGACACTGCAGGGGCCGAGACACAGCGGGGGCCCAGGGAAACGGCTGCACTGTTCCTGCCCAGGGCGCGGCAACCAGGGGGCCCCAGACACCCTGACCGTCTGCCCCCAGAGGACCGCCCTCTCTGAGGCCAGTGTCCACCTCAGCAGGGCCTCTGGGTCCCGGTAAGGGCGAGGCCTTCCTCCCGCGTCCCTGCAGCCTCTGCCCGAGCACAGGCCCCGGTTCCCAAGGGCAGGGGGTGCAGGCGTGGGCCCCAGGCCCCTGGAGCGAGGTGAGAGGCCGTGGGTGGCCACCATCCCACAGGCAGCTGCCCCCCTGACCCTCCCACGCATCTCGCTCAGGGACTGGTCCCCTGCCCTCCCAGCTGAGCGGCGCCGGGCCCAGCTGATCCAGTCACAGGGCTGGGCGGGGGACGGTGCCCTCAGCCTCAGGGCAGGTGCCCGCGTCCACTCAGACTCTGTGGGCGCCCTGACGGCCACCGCAGGACTCCTCCTAGGAGTACGCCCCACGCACTCCCACGAGTCCCGTAGGGGCTGAGGGACAGTCCGGGGGGAGGGCGTCGGCCAGGGTTCTATCCCCGACATCCCGTGGGTCTCCGAGGCTGCCAGGAGCAACCCTGAGTGCAGAGCCAGAGTGAGCCGAGAACACTGCCGGGTGCAACCCCACACGCAAAGAAACAAAAACCGGGGCTGGAGCAATGGCACAGTGGGGAGGGCATTTGCCTTGCACGCAGCTGACATGTGTTCGATTCCCAGAATCTCTTATGAATTACTCGAGCACCGCCAGGAGTAATTCCTGAGTGCAGAGCCAGGAATAACCCCGCGTGTGACCCAAAGAGAAAAATATAAAAGAAACAAAAATCGATTCTGGTCCCTGCTCCCCGAGTCCAGAACGGTCCTTTCCAATGGACGTGGCCGCAGGAAGTTTCCAGAACTCCTGGCTGCAGGCTTTTAGGGGCTCCACGGTGCTCACTCTGGGCCTCCTGGGAGTTGTCCTTGGGAGCAGGTGAGGCTGCTGAATGCTGAGCATGACTTTCGACCCCCCAGGTTACTGCGCCCCCGAGAGTGCAAATGTGAGGTGCCCCAGCCAGCGGCAGGCGCCCAGAGCATCCGGCAAATGCAGGCTCCTGTGTGAGAGCCCGAGTTTGCAGTGGCTCGTTACTCAGAGAGACAGGAGCCCCTCACAAGGAGAGCTGGATCTCCGGGGGCTTTGGCAGAGAGACCCAAGTTGTCTGGTTCCATGGGCTTAGCCTTGGATGTCGTTAGTGCCAGCGATGCAAACTCCAGTCCAGTCAGTGGGCTGAGCTCAGGCCCAGGCACCGCGGCCAGACAGCAGCAGGGCCAGTGGATGCCCAATGGATGCCCAAGGCACAGGCAGGTGGCACCCCGTGGGCCATGTTCTGCAGGCCACCTCCTGTTGCAGGTGCAAAAAGGGCCGCCCAGCATCGGCCATCACACCCAGACTCTGGTAGGAAATGGGGAACCTTTTTTTCCATGCACCTTCTGAAGGATTGACGGGTGTGAACTGAGGCGGTGGGGCAGGGATGGGAGCACTTAACGCCGTGGGCAACCCCTCCTTCCCAGGCATGACACCCAGTGAGGCTGGCACTGCAGGCTGAGGTCCAAGGGACGCCTGCAGGGTCGGGCCGGCTCTCCTTGGGGGCTGTGCCTGTGCTGCCCTGGGGCCCAGCAGAGGGCTGACCTCTCACCGGGAAAAAGCCGGTGGAGACCCAGAAGAGCAAGGCCCCGACCAGCACGGACAGTCCCCCTCCGGGCTGTGTGGGACTCAGGAGTGGGTGACAGTAGGGACCCTCGACCCTCTGTCGGCTCCTTGGTGTCTGAAGAAGCCGGAGGGGTTCAGTCTTGTGCCCGCTTCAGTGCCCGCTGTGCTTTGGCCCCGTGACCAGCAGGGACTGACCTTCCAGTGCTCGCCTGGCCCCAAGCAGCAGCCACTGTGGGGCTGGGGGAACACTGGGGAAGCCTCCTGGAATGAGGCTGGGCTGGTGTCGCGGGTGGCTGGTGGCCCTGGGCACAGGGCAGGGCAGGACTCTGCGTCCAGGTGGGGGGCGGCGGCGGGACTGGACGGCAGGGGTCCGGGGCCGACTCAGCCCCTCCCTGCCCCGCTGGGCAGCGCGCGGGTCCTCCCGAGGGCCGCTCGCACCTGCCGGCCCCTCCCGGGCCGGGGCGGGCGGGCGGCGGGCGGGGCCGGGCATGCTCACTCGGGCCGTGACGCGCGGGCGGGCGGCGCGGGCGGCGGCGAGCGGCGGGCACAGGCCGCCACCGACCCGGCCGCGGTGCGCGCGGGGCATGAGCGCCGAGGGGCCGCGGCCGCCCCCCAGCCCCCGCGCGCGCCCCGGCCCATGGGCGCAGAGGAGCCATGGACTGCGGCCTCGTGCGGACGCTGGTGCGCAGATACGTGAGTGCGGGCACCTGCGGAGCTGCCCGGCGGGATGGGAGTGTCCCCGGGGAAGTTGGGCTCCGGGCGCGCGCGGCACCTGCCGGAGACCCCTCCCGCGGGCTGCCGGCCGGGCGGGCCGGGGCTCACCAGGGCCCTTTGTGCGGCAGCCCGGATGCAGGTCCTGGAGGCCCCCCGGCCAGGACCCGAGCGAGCGGGAGGTTGGCGGTTAGGGGCGGGAGAGCTTTGGGCAGCGGGCCACCGAGAGAAAACCCCGAAAGCGTGCCCCGGAGCTGCGTCCCTGGAGGCAGAGCTTCCCCCCATGCGCCCGCCTTCCCCCTTCCTGGTCTCCATGTCCGTGTCCGTGATACACTGGGCAGTGTGGAAATGGCTTTCTGGTGCCCGGCAGGTGCCCGCCCGCGAGGGCAGGCAGGACCCCACATGCACCTGTGTAGACCCTGTGCCAGGGAGGTGGGGTGGGCGGGCCCGGGGCCAGGCTGCCGCTCTTTGGGCTGTACGGGGCGTCCAGGGGAGTCGCCTGTCCCTGTGCCTCATTCCTTCCTGGGTCATTGCCCCTGTGCTGGACTCCTTCCAGGGGCATCGCACCTCACCCCATGCCAGGCTTCTTCCTGGGAGTGACTCACCTGTACCCATGTAGCCTCCGTCCCGGGGACTCACATGTCCTCATGTCAGACTCCGTCCCAGGGACTCACCTGTCTCCACGTCAGACTCTGTCCCGGGGACTCACCTGTCCCCATGTCAGACTCCATCCAGGGACTCACCTGTCCCCATGTCAGACTCCGTCCCGGGGACTCACCTGTCCCCATGTCAGACTCGGTCCCGGGGATTCACCTGTCCCCATGTAGCCTCCATCTCAGGGACTCACCTGTCCCCATGTCAGACTCCATCTGGGGACTCACCTGTCCCCATGTCAGACTCCGTCCCGGGGATTCACCTGTCCCCATGTAGCCTCCATCTCAGGGACTCACCTGTCCCCATGTCAGACTCCATCTGGGGGCTCACCTGTCCCCATGTCAGACTCCATCTGGGGACTCACCTGTCCCCATGTCAAACTTCGTCCCGGGACTCACCTGTCCCCATGTAGCCTCCATCTCAGGGACTCACCTGTCCCCATGTAGCCTCTGTCCCGGGGACTCACCTGTCCTCATGTCAGACTCCATCCGGGGACTCACCTGTCCCCATGTCAGACTCCGTCCAGGGACTCACCTGTCCCCATGTAGCCTCCGTCCCGGGGACTCACCTGTCCCCATGTCAGACTCCATCTGGGGACTCACCTGTCCCCATGTCAGACTCCGTCCCGGGGACTCACCTGTCCCCATGTAGCCTCCATCTCAAGGACTCACCTGTCCCCATGTCAAACTCCATCCAGGGACTCACCTGTCCCCATGTAGCCTCTGTCCCGGGGACTCACCTGTCCTCATGTCAGACTCCATCCGGGGACTCACCTGTCCTTATGTCAGACTCCATCCGGGGACTCACCTGTCCCCATGTCAGACTCCGTCCGGGGACTCACTTGTCCCCATGTCAGACTCCGTCCGGGGACTCACCTGTCCTCATGTCAGACTCTGTCCTGGGGACTCACCTGTCCTCATGTCAGACTCCATCCAGGGACTCACCTGTCCCCTTGCAGACACTGAGTCTGTCCCGTCATCTCACCTCTCCTGACCGCCCTCACAGGGGCTCACCTGTCTGTGTGCCTGCCTGCCTCCCACCTCCCGGGGCGTCTCTACCTGCGTTGTGCGTCCCATCGCTGTGTGTGGCCAGACAACCCCCGAGCCCTCACGAGGAGTCCTGCATGCTGTCCCTTGCCTGGTTACTGGGCCTTAGAAGCTGGGTCCCTCTCGCAGCCGCCCTTCGCCCAGCATTGCCTGGTCACCCAGATGGTCCCGGTCTGCAGGCTAGTGGCTGCACCAGCAGTAACTCAGCTCCTTCAGCAGTGCTCCGTTCATTAACCCTTTCTGTGCAGTCAGACTGCTTGGCATCACCACGTCCAGCCACGACATCAAAATAATGTCTGGGAGTGACCCTGGGGCTCTGGTTTCCTGATGAGATTCACCTAAAGTCATGAAAACTGTAGGTCCAGCCCCTGGGTTCATATAGGTCACGCTGTAAGGCCTGGGCTCAGTCACGCTGTAGGCCCTGGGCTCAGTCGCGCTGTAGGGCCGACCTTTGGTTCAGTCATGCTGTAAGGCCTGGGCTCAGTCACGCTGTAGGGCCTGGGCTCAGTCACGCTGTAGGCCCTGGGCTCAGTTACACTGTAAGGCCTGGGCTCAGTCACTCTGTAGGCCCTGAGCTCAGTCACGCTGTAGGCCCTGAGCTCAGTTACGCTGTAAGGCCTGGGCTCAGTCACGCTGTAGGCCCTGGGCTCAGTTACACTGTAAGGCCTGGGCTCAGTCACTCTGTAGGCCCTGAGCTCAGTCACGCTGTAGGCCCTGAGCTCAGTTACGCTGTAAGGCCTGGGCTCAGTCACGCTGTAGGCCCTGGGCTCAGTTACACTGTAAGGCCTGGGCTCAGTCACTCTGTAGGCCCTGAGCTCAGTCACGCTGTAGGCCCTGAGCTCAGTTACGCTGTAAGGCCTGGGCTCAGTCACGCTGTAGGCCCTGGACTCAGTCACGCTGTAGGGCCTGGGCTCAGTCACACTGTAGGCCCTGAGCTCAGTCACGCTGTAGGCCCTGAGCTCAGTCGCGCTGTAGGCCCTAGGCTCAGTCACGCTGTAGGGCCTGGGCTCAGTCACGCTGTAGGCCCTAGGCTCAGTCACACTGTAGGGCCTGGGCTCAGTCACGCTGTAGGCCCTAGGCTCAGTCACGCTGTAGGCCCTGAGCTCAGTCACGCTGTAGGCCCTGGGCTCAGTCGCGCTGTAGGCCCTAGGCTCAGTCACGCTGTAGGGCCTGGGCTCAGTCACGCTGTAGGGCCTGGGCTCAGTCACGCTGTAGGCCCTGGGCTCAGTCGCGCTGTAGGCCCTAGGCTCAGTCACACTGTAGGCTCTGGGCTCAGTCACGCTGTAGGCCCTGGGCTCAGTCGCGCTGTAGGCCCTAGGCTCAGTCACACTGTAGGCCCTGGGCTCAGTCACGCTGTAGGCCCTAGGCTCAGTCGCTCTGTAGGGCTGACCTTTGGTTCAGTCACGCTGTAGGCCCTGGGCTCAGTCACGCTGTAGGCCCTGAGCTCAGTCACGCTGTAGGCCCTGGGCTCAGTCGTTCTGTAGGGCCGACCTTTGGTTCAGTCGCGCTGCAGGGCCCAGTTCTCTGCCTGCGACCGGGGTTCCCGCTGGTTCCATTCCCTTTGTCCGTGTCTCAGCGAGTCCTGAGGGTCTGGGCGACGTTGCCCTCTCTGATTCCTGTCTGTGCAGGAAACCGTGGGGGAAGGAGGCCTGTCTGGGCAGGCGTTGGCCGCCGACTGCCCGTGAGCTGCCCCGGGCTGCTCACGGAGCATCTCTGTCGCCTCCACTGTGGGCTCGTCCCCGGGGCCTCCCCACGGGGGTCTCGGAGGTGGTCTCGTGGGAGTGTGGCTGCGTCCTGGCGCTCTGGCCTGAGCATGTGGGCTGCAGGGTCCTTCCTCCAGCGGGGCACCCTGGGGGGCTGGTACCGGGGCCTGGCGCGTGTCCTTTGGTCTGGACCCCGCCGCCCGTCCCTGCTGGTCTGCGTGTTGGACTTTGGCTTCCCGGGACGTGTCTCACCCTGTCAGGGCCGAGCAGCCTCTCTCTGAAGAGAGCCGTGGCACGGAGGGTACGGCCAGGCCAGGCGTGTCAGGAAGACGCCTCCACTCCCACTGGCACCTGTGTGTGCGTGCTGCCCGTGGTGGCCTGTCCCGCCGCCCAGACCCCAGGGAGAAGACCTGGGCTCTGGTGTGCCCCTCCCCTCCCTCCCTCCAGCAGCGGGGAGGTCGCTGCGCCCAGGAGGCCAGCAGGGTGCGGGGGCCCCGGGCCAGGGCCCCTGGGGCCGACTGCAGGCTGGCTCCCTGACTCAGAGGCGGGCGCCCGGCCAGGCAGATGCAGGAAGGCCCCAGGGAACAGCCAGGCCCAGGAGGGCAGCCCTGGGGCCCCGCCTGGCCGCCTCTCAGCCTGGCACCGGGCAGTGCAGCTCCACGTGCAGCGCAGAGCCGGCTGGGGGACCCTCCCTCTGGACCCCACTCGTCCCCGGCCGCTGCCCGGGCGTCACGTCTGGGGCTCGCGGGTGAAGACCCGAGCACCCTGGCCCCTCGGAGCTGCAGCCCATCTGCCCTGCCGTAATCGAGGCTCCCTCGGCCCCGATCCCCAAGGTGACAGCACTGTGGCGAGACACGCGGCTCCTCGTGTGGCGGGTCCCTGTGGCCAGGCTCCCTGAGCACCTCTCGTTGGCTCAGCTGAGTGAGGAGAGAGCCTGGGGTTCCCCGATGCTGTGAGCACTCGGCCCTCTCTCCCTGTCAGAGTGGGCAGACACAGACCCCAATCCAGACACACAGACTCACATACATGTAGACACACAGAGACACACAAACATGTAGAGACACACACATATGCACACACACGCACACGCACATACACGTACACACATGCACACACACATGCACACACACACACAGGTGTCACAGCCCCCAGGTGGATCCCTCTCAGGTTCTGGCAGTGCTCAGGCCAAGCAAAGCCCAGAAGAGGGAGCACGGCCCGGGGAGGGAGCACTGCCCACGGAGAGAGTATCGCCCAAGGGAGGGAGCATCACCAGGGGCAGGGAGCACAGCCCAGAAGAGGGAGCATGGCCCGAGGAGGGAGAGCACTGCCCACGGAGGGAGTACGCCCAAGGGAGGGAGCACGGCCCGGGGAGGGAGCACTGCCCATGGAGGAAGTATCGCCCAAGGGAGGGAGCACGGCCCGGGGAGGGAGCACAGCCCAGGAGCGGGAGCACGGCCCGGGGAGGGAGCACTACCCACAGAGGGAGTATCGCCCAAGGGAGGGAGCACGGCCCGGGGAGGGAGCACAGTCCAGGAGAGGGAGCATGGCCCGGGGAGGGAGCACTGCCCATGGAGGATGTATCGCCCAAGGGAGGGAGCACGGCCCGGGAAGGGAGCACAGCCAGTGGCGTGGGTCCTGTCTGGCACTGAGCAGCTTCCATAGCTGGGCCACCCTGCATGAAGGGGGTTCCCTCAGCATCAGGTGTGGGGGCTCCCACCCTGACCAGGCCGGGTCGGGAAGGACTTGGCCCAGGTGCGGCCACCCAGTCCTGGTTGCTTGCCCCTCCCCTGACCTCAGGCTGAGGCGGTGCCCCCACTGGCAGAGAGGCTGCCCTCCCCCCTGCTCCCACAGGGGGGCGCTCGTGAGCCCGCTTCCTTCACAGATCTGCTGCCCAGAGGCAGTGGGCCGTCTTAGGGCCCGGTGCTGAGGGCCGGCCTGGGGCTGATGAGCAGCATCGGGGTCCCCTCCCCCTTGACACCCGAGGGTGCTCCCGTGGGCCTGCTGTCCCCCGGCGGTGCTCTTGCCCACCCAGGGTCACCTGGTGCCCATCTCGGTGCTCCAGGGCTCGGTGGAGCAACGGGTGCTGAGCTGCAGTGCCCGTCCCGCGTTCTCGCCAGCACACGTGGCCCTGGGAGCTGGGGCGCATGCGGGCGGCAGCAGGCAAGGGCAGAGACCCCGCAGCCGGGCTGCCTGCGAGGCCCCCTAGCCGGCGGGCTGTCCCCTGGAGGTGTCCGTGCGAGACCGTGGTCCAGCAGGCGGGGTGGGCACAGCTGCTGGGCGGGTGCACGGCGCCCCGGGCAGCTGGGGGCGGTGTCCCGTGGCGGCAGACGGGACGGGCCCGGCCTGGCCTGTGCTGCGGCCTCAGGCCTCGCGTGGGGCTTTGCGCGGACGTCCCGGGGCCGCCCCTGCCTTGTGCTGGGCGCAGACACGGCCTGGCTGAGCACGGCAGGAGGACACGGGGCCCGGCTGGAGGTGGTGGCTGGACGCTGAACTGGAAATACCAGTTAAAGCAGAGGGGCGTGCCCGAGCACCGCCTGTCCGAGCAAGCCGAGCACTGCCCGCCCCTCTGCTCAGGAAGGGCCTGGGGTCCGGCCTGGCGCTGGCCTGCTGCACACACAGCAGCGAGCTGTCCCCTGGGCTGCCCTGCGCCCCGGGACTTGGGAGTGAAGTGAGAGCTGCAGGGCCTGGGCCTCAGCACCCAGCGAGGGCTCGGCTGGGTCCCAGGTGCTGGGCCCACAGCTGCCCTGGGGCGCAGGGGCCAGTGCAGGAGAAGCGGGTGGGAAGGTGACCGTCACCCCAGCCAGCGCCCAGGTCAGAGGGCAGGGTGCAGGCACGTGGCGTGCAGGCGCGGGGTCACTCCTGAGCACAGACGGTGGCCCCAGCCCAGAGGACCTTGCGGCCGAGCGAGAACACGGCAGCCAGCAGCCCGGGCAGGCCTGTGGAGCCCCCTGCTCTCCTGGCCGCGCTCGGCCCTCTGCGCCCCTGCCGCCCAGCCGGGTTGCCCTGCGGGTAATTTTGAGCCATTCGTCCTGTGTTTGAGACTGTAGAGCTTGCCTTGTGGAAACCTGTTTTCCTTTTACTCGATAAAGCAGTTGCCGCCCAGGGTCCCGGAGGCTGGGCGGCGGCCCCTGCGGGAATCTGCGCCCCAGGGGCAGCCCTAATGCTGGTGGCTCTGTCCGAGCCCCTGGGAGTGCCTCCCCTCGGGGCTGTCTCCCTGTCTCCAGCCACTCCCGGCAGGGCGGCCTTGCCAGGAGTGGAATCCCGGCCTTCCTTCCCGTTCTTCTGGGCTGCACCCTGCCGGGTTCAGCGCCTTTTCCAGGCACTCCCGAGACAAACGCCCTGCCCCTGGGGATGGAGCGGGAGAAACTCCGTCCTCGAGGTTGTTGGTCTGAATTCTCCCTGCAGCATTCTCGAACCATCTACACCAAGGGTCACCGTACTAATCCGGCCCTTTCTAGGAAAGAAATCCTAACACGCACCCCGGCCCCCAGAGACCTCCCTGCTTCAGACAGACAGAAAAGGCCCAGCCGCACCTGAGGCTGCCACGGCCCACAGGGGAGACGCATAAACTCGGCAGCCCCACAGGAGTGCTGCAGGGAGCCGGCCCAGGAGGCTGCTCTCAGAGAGAAATGAAGGCCCAACTCTCCCCAGGCCTGTGGACAGACAGCAGCTGGGTGACCTGTGCCCCAGGGGGCTGGGCACCTTCCTCAGGGGCTCCTGTGGCCCTTCCCTCGGACCCCTCTGAAGAGGTGACTGACAGGACGCGGCAGCAGGCCTGCGGGAAGGGCAGGGAGGACGAGGGAGGAGGGCAGGGAGGGGAAGGGAGGCCGAGTGTCGAGCGGACAGGGCAGGAGTGTTCTGCCCAAGATGTCCCGCCACTACATGCCGGGACCCTCTGTCCCTGGTGAGGGCCCAGTGTGGGCTCTAGAGAGGGGCTCGAGGTGTGAGGCACCGGGAATCCAGGGTGAGGGACACACGGTGGAATTCAGGGTGAGGGACACACTGTGGAATTCGGGGTGAGGGACACACTGGAATTTGGGTGAGGGACACACTGTGGAATTCGGGGTGAGGGGCACACTGGAATTCGGGGCGAGGGACACACTGGAATTCGGGGTGAGGGACACACTGGAATTCGGGGTGAGGGACACACTGGAATTCGGGGTGAGGGACACACTGGAATTTGGGGTGAGGGACACGCTGTGGAATTCGGGGTGAGGGACACACTGGAATTTGGGGTGAGCGCTGTCTTCTGGCGATGGCGTTTCCTGCCATGAGCCTTTGGTGCCGCTGTGGCCGTCAGGCTCAGCCAAGCCCACCTCGCCAAGCACCCTGGGAGCTGCTGCACATCCTGAGCGTGAGCTGCCCATCCCCAGCTGCCCTCCGTGCCCCTCCCGCGGCCTCTCAGGGAGCTGGGGCCGGGGCCCTCTGGGGGTGCCTGCTCGCGTCTGGGGCCGAGAACGAGGCTGAGCCTATTGTCTGGGCAGGGCCTGGGTGGGCCCCGGGTGCAGGGCTGAGCAGGGCCTGGTTGTGTGCAGTCGAGAGGACGCGCCAGTGTCTGTGGCAGTCGGGTGGCCGCTGCTCCGGCCCTGCTGGCTCACCGTGGGGTGGGCTGCAGCCAGAGATGCCGTCCTGGCCAGGAGGACTCGACCGTTGGCCCCCAAAGGCGGCCTGTGGCTCATTCCTCAGGCTCAGGCTATGCTCTGGCTGCTGCGCCACCCCTGCCTCAGGTGGCCCGGCTTCCTCCCCTCCCCCTCCCTCCCCCTCCCTCCCCCTCCTTCCCCCTCCCTCCCCCTCCCTCTCCCTGCCTCCCCCTCCCTCCCCCTCCCTCCCCCTCCTTCCCCCTCCCTCTCCCTGCCTCCCCCTCCCTCATTCTCCCTCTCCCTCCCCCTCCCTCCCTCTCCCTGTCCCTCCTTCCCCCTCTCTCCCTCCCTCTCCCTCTCTTTCCCTCTCTTTCCCTTTCTCTCTCCTTCTGCCCACCCTCCCTCTCTCTTTCTCTTTCACTTTTCTTTCTCTGCCTCCCTCCCTCCCTCCCTCCCTCCCTCCCTTCCTTCCTTCCTCTCTCTCTCTCCCTCCCTTCCTCCCTCCCTCCCTCCCTTCCTTCCTCTCTCTCTCTCTCTCTCTCTCTCTTCCTTCCTTCCTTCCTTTCTGTCTTTCTCCTCACCCAGCAGTGCTCAGGGCTAACTCCTGCTGTGGAGCTGCTCCTAGCAGGTTCCAGGGACCTTTCAGGGTGCTCGGGATCGGACCCGGGTCTGCTGTGTGCAAGCCAGACGCCCTCCTCGCGGGACTCACGCTCAGGCCCCTTCCTCTTTCCTGATGACAAATCCGGCCTGGGGATTGGGCCACTGGGTCTCTCCAGGGCGGCCCCGGGCAGGGTCCCCATCCCCAAGGCGTGGCCCCGTGCAGGGTCCCCATCCCCAGGGGGGGCCGGGGCAGGGTCCCCATCCCCAAGGCGGGGCGGGGGCAGGGTCCCCATCCCCGAGGCGGGGGGGGGGGCAGGGGAGACGCGCAGTCCCCGGTTCACTGAGCTGAGGCGGGACCTGTGTGGCTCTGGCATCGGGCAGTTCCAGGCCACGTGGGTGCCAACGTGCCAGCCCGGACCAGGCCCCCTCCTGCCCCGGACTGCCTCTGGCTGGACAAGAGCTGCCCGCCTATGGGGGGCCGCGGGTCTGGAGTCACCGACGCTCGTGCCGCTGTCTGGTTTCCCTGTGTCCCCGTCCTTGTGCCTGGGCCTGTCCACACAGGCCTGTCACACTGCCACTCACATCCAGTCCCAGGAAACCTGTCCTGCGTGGGTGCCTGTCACCCACCCGTGTCCCCTGGACCCTGTCCACTCTCCCCATGTCCCCTGGACCCTGTCCACTCTCCCCATGTCCCCTGGACCCTGTCCACTCTCCCCATGTCCCGAGGGCCCTGTCCACCCGTCCCGTGTCCCCTGGACCCTGTCCACCCGCCCCGCATCCCCTGGACCCTGTCCACTCTCCCCGCGTCCCGAGCACCCTGTCCACCCACCCCGTGTCCCCTGGACCCTGTCCACTCTCCCCGTGTCCCCTGGACCCTGTCCACCCGCCCCGTGTCCCCTGGACCCTGTCCACCCTCCCCGTGTCCCCTGGACCCTGTCCACCCTCCCCGTGTCCCCTGGACCCTGTCCACCCTCCCCGTGTCCCCTGGACCCTGTCCACCCACCCCGTGTCCCCTGGACCCTGTCCACTCGCCCCGTGTCCCCTGGACCCTGTCCACTCGCCCCGTGTCCCCTGGACCCTGTCCACTCTTTCCATGTCCCGAGGACCCTGTCCACTCGCCCCGTGTTCCCTATCCACTCAACTGTGTCCCCGGACCCTGTCCACTCTCCCCATGTCCCAAGGACCCTGTCCACCCGCCCCGTGTCCCCGGACCCTGTCCACTCTCCCCATGTCCCAAGGACCCTGTCCATCCGCCCCGTGCCCCCTGCACCCTGTCCACCCGCCCCGTGCCCCCTGGACCCTGTCCACTCTCCCCGTGCCCCCTGGGCCCTGTCCACCCGCCCTGTCCGAGGCCCTGCTGCGCCTCCCAGTGCTGGCCTCTCCTTGTGCCGAGCCTGCACACAGAAGCGTTTGTTCCACTTCTTGGCCACAGAGCACCGGGGGGACGTCCTTGGAGCCCAGGCTGTAGAGGGCCCTGACACTGCCGGCCCCGCCCCAGCTCACACCCGGTGGACTCGCAGGGAAGGCTGGCCAGGTGGTCAGCGCGGAGGTCGGGCTGGCGCCCCTCAGCGTCTGCAGTAGGGGCGTCCAGCTGCTCCTCCGCTGGCACTGACCGAGCGGGCGCTGCTGAGGGCACGCCCATCCCAGGCCCAAAGTGACCGCCCCCGGGCAGCCGGAAGCCTCGAGTTCCCGAGGCTGAGCCCGACTGCAGGCGGCAGCTTTGATCTGTACCTGAGGCCGCCCTGCTGCCCCCCGCCCCCGCCCCGCATGGCCGGTGCCTGGCCCGCCTTGCCGCCAGCTGGCCCTTGCTGGTTGGAGCCCCTTGTCTGGTGGTGGCAGAGTGGGGGGCCCTGCGGCTGGTCGTGCTCCCGCACACCCATCTCTGCCCTGCTTATGCCCGGGGGTCCCCTCCATGTCTCCCGCTGCTCAAGGCGCCCTCCCCTCCCCTGCGTGTCCCAGCTGATGGCAGGATGTGGCCGTTCCTCCTTCATAGACTCGCTGGCCTGTGAGGTGCTCGCCGGGGAGGGACGCCCCAAGGTCCCTGAAGTGAGGACCCGCCCCCGGTGGCCAGGGGGCATCTGACCAGAGCCACCTGGGTGGCACAGCCTTCTGCTCTGCTCTAGGGCCAGAGCGCTGTCCGGGCCTGGGGGCCAGGGCTGTCCGGGTCTGGGGGTCAGGGCTGTCCTAGCCGTGGGGGTCAGGGCTGTCCAGGCCGTGGGGTCAGCGCTGTCCTGGCAGTGGGGTCAGCGCTGTCCTGGCCGTGGGGGTCAGGGCTGTCCAGGGCATGGGGTCAGGGCTATCCGGGCCGTGGGGGTCGGGGCTGTACTGAGCTCAGGGGCACAGGACCGGGTCTCTGTCCAGGCCCGGTCGCTGCCCGGTGCCCGTGCTGGCGGGTTTCTCTTGGCGCCGGCGTGGTCTCCGGGGCACGGGCTGGCACGGCCGGGGATGAGTCAGCCGCGGCTCTTTCCAGGAAGCCTCTCTGCGCGTCCGCTCCCTGGCAGCCCGCCCGCCCGCCCGCGTGCCCGGGGCTCCCGCCCTTCCCTGGCTGCCCCAGCCCCTCCACGGGCCAGCGCCAGGGTGGGCAGGGGACCGTCCACGCGCTGCCCCTCATGTGCGTCTGCGCGGCCGGGATGATGGCGGGGCCGGTGCCCCTTGTCCCCGCAGTGTGCCGGCGAGGAGAGCTGGGTGGACAGCCGGACCATCTACGTGGGGCACAAGGAGCCCCCGCCTGGCGCCGAGGCCTACATCCCGCAGAAGTACCCCGACAACAGGATCGTCTCCTCCAAGGTGAGGCCCCGCCCACACCCCACCCTCCCGCCCCACCCTCCCTCTGCCTCCTCCCTGCCCTCCCCGCCCTGCCCTCCCCCTCCCTCCTCCCTCCTCCCCGCCCCTCACGCCCTGCCCACCCCCACCCTCCCGCCCCGCCCTCCCCCTCCCTCCTCCCCACCCGCCCTCCCCCTCCCTCCTTCCCCTCCCACCTCCCCGCCCCATTCTCCTCCCTCCCTGCATCTCCCCGCCCTCCCTCTCCCTCCTCCCCACCCCCACCCCACCCTCCCTCTCCCTCCTCCCCGCCCTCCCTGTCCCTCCTCCCCGCCCTCGCCCTGCCCTCCCTCTCCCTCCTCCCCGCCCTCCTGGAGTCCTCCGCTGCGAGGCTCCCAGGGCCCACAGGGCACAGCTGGCTGCCTGAGCGTGGGAGTGATCGGAGTAGGGCAGGGGTGGCATCAGGCAGCACAGGACTGTCCCTCTTAGAGCCACACCTGGGTGCTGAGGGACGAGCCACTGACCCTCCCTGGGCTCGGGGGTCCTGGGCTACCCCCACCTGCCGGAGAGAGGGTGGAGCCCGGGTCCCCACACACTGCTGGTGGCGGCAGGGTTCGCGTGTGTTCCGCGGCTACCCTGGCTGTGCCGGACCTGGCAGGTGCCGTCATGTCCACTGCATGCCGGGCCGTGCTGGACACCCAGGGGCCTGGACTGGGAACTTTATGGGCAGGGGGCCCTGGGGAAGGTGGGCAGGAGCCAACGATGACCACAGCTCCCATGGGGGTGCACATGTGTCTTCATGTGTGCCTGTGTGTGTCGTGTGTGCATATGTCTGTATGTCTGCATGTGTGCATTGTATGTGCATTGTGTGTGCATACATCTGCATGTGTGTTATATGTGAATGTGTAGGTGTCTTCTTCATGTGTGTCTGCATGTGCACTGTGCGTGCTTTTGTTTATTGTGTGCATGTCATCTGCATGTGTGTGTTATGTGTGCATGTGCATATGTATCCACATGTGTGCACTGTGTCCATGTACACCTGTATTTGCGTGTGTGTGCATTGTGGACATGTCCGCAGTGTGCATGCATATTTACATGTGCACATACATTTGCCTTTGTGTTTGCATGTGCATTGCATGTTAATGTGCATGTATGTGTGCATTGTATGTGCATCCTTGTGTGTATGTGTCTGTATGTGTACTATGTGTGCATGTTCACGTGTCTGCATGTGTGCATTGTGTGTGCATGTGCACTTGTTTTGTGTCAGCAGGTATGTGCGTTATATATGTGCATGTGTGCAGTGTGCATGAAGCTTGTGTGCCTATAGTGTGCTCATGTGTGCATTGCATCTGTGTACATGTGTGTGCAGGTGCACATGTGTGCGGTATGTGTGTGCGTGCACACCCCCCACGGCAGACTGGGGCCAGTGTTCTCCCGCCCACCCGGGGGCTCTGGGCCTTGCGGTGGCAGGAGGGGCCGCTCACGCCTGTGGCCCCCCGCAGTACACCTTCTGGAACTTCATCCCCAAGAACCTGTTCGAGCAGTTCCGGAGAATCGCCAACTTCTACTTCCTCATCATCTTCCTTGTCCAGGTACGGCCCCTGCCTGTCGCCTCGGTGGGGGTGTCTGTGGGCTCTCATGGCCAGCACTGGCCCTGCACCCAGCGCTCCTGCAGAGTGGCCGGGGCTGCCTCACCGTGTTCCCGGGGTGGGGAGCAGGCGAGGGGCGGCCGGGCTGCGACTAGCCCCCGTCCCTGCCCGCCGGGTCCCTGGCCACTGACACGCGTGGGGGCAGCTACAGCAGGGCAAGAGGCTGGGCAGTGGCGGGTGCCCTGCCAGCCCGCCGAGCGCCTGCCTGTCCCTGCAGCTGATCATCGATACGCCCACCAGCCCCGTGACCAGCGGCCTCCCGCTGTTCTTCGTCATCACCGTCACTGCTATCAAGCAGGTACCGCAGGAGGCCGGGAGGATGCACCAGGGCGGGTGCGGGCTGGGGCCTCGGCCCCGTCCCCGTCCGTCCCCGACCTGCCCCCATCCCCGTGCAGGGCTATGAGGACTGGCTGCGGCACAAGGCGGACCGGGCCATGAACCAGTGCCCTGTGCACTTCATCCAGCACGGCAAGCTGGTGCGCAAGCAGAGCCGGAAGCTGAGGGTGAGTCGGGCCGGGCACCCGGGCAGGGCCTGGGGCCTCAGCCGCCGAGAGCCAGCCCCTCAGAGGAGGCCGGCTGGCCGCGGCCACAGCCCCCGCTTCCCCGCCTCCACCCTGTGCTGCCGCCTCCCACCGGCGGGCACGTGGCCCAGCACAGCCGCGACACCCGGCCCCGAGGTGCCTGTGCTGACCAGGCCGGTCTGGCCCCGTCCTCGGCAAGGGACGCTCAGCTGGCCCCGCCGTGCCCGCCCGCGTCTGCACTCCTCGCCCACGCCCGGGCGGGCGCCATGCCCCCCCAACTCGGAGTTGACCGGGGGCCGTGCTGCCTGCCCAGGCCAGCTTCCTCCAGGACAGCCACGTGCCAGTCCTGACATGGGCCCACGTGGCCCGTCCACAGAGCCTGGGGCTGGGGAGACGTTGTCGCATCTCTCAGGATGGGGGTCACGTGACAACCTGGGCTCCCTGGAACCTGCTCATGGCCGTGGTGACGTGGCCCCTCACTCACCTCCCCACGCTTGGCCTGGCTCACTCTGCCCACCTGCCAACGGCCTTTCCTGCTGTCCTTGGGCCGCACTCACAGCCCTGCCCTCCTAGGAGCACCACACGTGTGTACAAGCATGCACACGCATGTATACACACTCTCACACGGACACACATTGAGCTCCTGGTCAGTCAGGCCTGCCTCCTGGGTTATCTGTCCTCACTGTGAAAGAGTCCATCCGCCTGAGGCCCTGTCTACACCTGCCTGATCCACCCTCCTGAAGCCCCGTCTACACCCGCCCTGATCCACCCTCCTGAGGCCCTATCTACACCCGCCTGATCCACCCTCCTGAAGCCCCATCTACACCCGCCCTGATACACACTCCTGAATCCCCATCTACACCCGCCTGATCCACCCTCCTGAATCCCTGTCTACACCTGCCCTGATCCACCCTCCTGAATCCCCATCTACACCCGCCTGATCCACCCTCCTGAATCCCTGTCTACACCCACCCTGATCCACCCTCCTGAAGCCCCGTCTACACCCGCCCTGATCCACCCTCCTGAATCCCTGTCTACACCCGCCCTGATCCACCCTCCTGAGTCCCTGTCTAACCCACCCTGATCAGTCTTCTTGGCACCCCGTCTCCACCCACTGGCCAGTCCTGAGGCTTTTGTCTCCCCTGCCCCGGGCAAGCCTCCCGAAGCCTCAGCTTGGCGCCTGTGCCACCGTGCCCTGGGCAGGAGGCAGGATGTCCCCTTTCTAGAGGCCTGCGGTCACCACAGTGATGGTTCCGGGAATCCCTGGGCTCTGGGCTCTCATGGGCGCAGTGACATGCTGAGCCGTCTTCTGTCCTGCAGGTCGGGGACGTCGTCATGATCAAGGAGGACGAGACTTTCCCCTGCGACCTCATCTTCCTCTCCAGCAGCCGTGGGGACGGGACCTGCCACGTGACCACCGCCAGCCTGGACGGGGAGTCCAGCCACAAGGTGTGTCTCCCCGAGGGCCCCACCTCAGCCCCAGCTTGTGCCGGTGTGACAGTGCCGAGCTCGGCACGGCGGGTGATTGGAAGGTGTGGGCACAGCTACGGGGAAGGGTTCCGTGGACGGCAGGTTTCAGATGGGTGAGTGGGGGACGGGCCTGGACAGACTGTGAGTAGGGGGCAGGGAGACAGGGTTAGGGAGAGGGTAACAGGAAGTCAAGGCAATGGGGGGTGACAGGCAGCTGAGGCAGGTGTGGGGGCACAGAGTGGGAGGAATGGGCTGACGGTGGACAGTCACAGGTTGATGATGGACAGTCATGGGTATGGACGGTGAGGGACACGGGTCGATGGTGGACGGTCACAGGTATGGAGGGTAGGCGGAGGGGACGGGCTGTGGGCAGTGGGAGTGAGGGGCTGTGGGCGGTGGGAGGGGAGGGGCGGTGGGCGGTGGGAGGGGCCGGGCTGTAGGGAGTGGGAGGGGAGGGGCTGTGGGCAGTGGGAGGGGACGGGCTGTGGGCGGTGGGAGGGGCCGGGCTGTAGGGAGTGGGAGGGGCCGGGCTGTGGGCGGTGGGAGGGGACGGGCTGTGGGCAGAGGGAGGTGCTGGTTATAGATGTTGGTGCGGTGACGGCTGAGGACGTGGTGGACAGACGGTAGCAGGGTGGAGGGGAGCCTGGCGTCTCAGTGACCGCTGATGCGCGGTGGATGACCTCACTGAGGCAGAGGTCAGGTGGTCCCGTGGCTGCCCAATGTGAGTGCCCACCCCGGTTCTGGTTCTTCCGACGCCTCTCCGGGGCACAGCCTCGGACCCTGCCCACAGCCTGCGGCCGGGACATTCTCTCCTGACGGTTGCGTGTCTTCTGTCTGCAGACGCACTATGCAGTCCCGGACACAAAGGGCTTCCACGCGGAGGAGGACATCGACGGGCTGCACGCCACCATCGAGTGTGAGCAGCCGCAGCCCGACCTCTACACGTGAGTGGGGGGCACCGTCACGCCCGCAGCTCTGCCTCCCCGCAGTGCTGGGTGCTCGGCTCCGTGGGCCTGACTCTGGGACCCGGCTCCCTGGGCCCTGACTCGGGGACCCCCGGCTCCCTGGGCCTGACTCGGGGACCCGGCTCCCTGGGCCCTGACTCCGGGACCCCGGCTCCCTGGGTCCTGACTTGCGGACCCCGGCTCCCTGGGCCCTGACTCGGGGACCCCGGCTCCCTGGGCCCTGACTCGGGGACCCCGGCTCCCTGGGCCCTGACTCGGGGACCCCGGCTCCCTGGGCCCTGACTCGGGGACCCCGACTCCCTGGGCCCTGACTCGGGGACCCCCGGCTCCCTGGGCCTGACTCGGGGACCCCGGCTCCCTGGGCCCTGACTCCGGGACCCCGACTCCCTGGGCCCTGACTCGGGGACCCCCGGCTCCCTGGGCCCTGACTCGGGGACCCCGGCTCCCGTGCAGCCAGAGGGACTCCAGCCTCCTGGGGCCCCGGCTTTGTAAGCTGGTCCTGGGGATCGAGGGTTGAGGCCTCCCCTGTTCTCGGGCGCAGAGCAGGCGCGGCACGTGCCGGGGACAGGGACAGCAGACCCACTGCTGACTGCCCGCGGTGACGCTTTCCCTTCCAGGTTTGTCGGCCGCATCAACGTGTACAACGAGGTCAGCGATCCCGTAGTGAGGTAAGCTGGTGCATGTGCAGGCGTGCAGGTGACGCGTGTCCTGCGGAAGCCCAGGGCCTGGCACCGAGGCCTCTGCCCCTCCTGCAGGCTGGCCGTGCCATTCGGGGAGGGTCGGGTTCTGCTGTGCCACGGTGTGGAAGGTGCACGGCCTTCCTGGGGGACCCGTCCTGCCCTGGGCGGGCTGAGGGAGTGTCCAGGGATCCGCCCCCAGGGGCAGAGCCTTCGGGGCCCCAGGACCCCTGCAGATGGCTCTGCCCAGGTGCAGAGAGCAGCTGGGCTTGTCCTGCCCTGACTTACCCACGGCACGTCTGTGAGCGGTAGAAGTGGGGTCTCCCTCTGTGGGGACACCCTGGGGTCGCCCGCCTGGGGGCTCACTTGAGACCCTGTGTGTGACCTTCCACCCGGAGGCACGTCCACGCCGTGGCATCCTGACCTTTCCCAGGTCTCCCGAGGCCATGGGGACCCTTGGGTGCTCCGTGCTGCATGTCAGGCCTCGGTCAGTTCAGCACGGGGAGTGGGGTACAGTGGGGGCTGGTGGCCGCGGGGCTGGGCGTCGCCCGCCGGAAGGGGCTCAGGTGGGCTCAGCCTCACTGCCCCTGCAGGCCCCTGGGGTCGGAGAACCTGCTTCTGCGAGGGGCCACACTCAAGAACACCGAGAGGATCTTTGGTGAGTGCCCGCGGCTGCTCGTGCCTGCCGTGCGTCTGTGGGTCCGCAGGAGTGGATGCGGGCCCGCTCCCGGGGTCCTGCTCTGGGAGGACCACTGCCTGGCACCCGCCCACCTTCTGCTGCTGCTGCTGGGGAAATGCCTCCTGAGCAGAGCACAAGCTCCGCTGACCCTCAGGCGCCCCGGCCCTGGGCCCTGTACACGCGCTGTCCCCCCAGTCTCCTGTCCACACGCCGTGTCCCTGAGCCTCCCGTCCACTCTATCCCCCCGTGTCCCACGCTGTGTCCGAGTCTCCTGTCCATTCTGTATCCCCCCCGTGTCCCACGCTGTGTCCCTGAGTCTCCTGTCCACTCTGTCTTCCCCCGTGTCCCACGCTGTGTCCCTGAGTCTCCTGTCCACTCTGTCTCCCCCCGTGTCCACACTGTGTCCCTGAGCCTCCCGTCCACTCTGTATCCCCCCGTGTCCCACGCTGTGTCCCTGAGTCTCCTGTCCACTCTGTATCCCCCCGTGTCCACACGCCGTGTCCCTGAGCCTCCCGTCCACTCTGTATCCCCCCGTGTCCCACACTGTGTCCCTGAGTCTCCTGTCCACTCTGTATCCCCCCGTGTCCACACGCCGTGTCCCTGAGTCTCCTGTCCACTCTGTCTCCCCCCGTGTCCACACGCCGTGTCCGAGTCTCCTGTCCACTCTGTATCCCCCCGTGTCCCATGCTGTGTCCGAGCCTCCTGTCCACGTGCTGTCTCCCCCCGTGTCTGTATCTCCCTGTCTCCTGTCCACACGCTGTTGCCCCCGTCTCCTGTTCGCGCACTGTGTCCCGAGTCTCCTGTCTGTGCTCCTGCCCCCGCCCGGCCCGGCCCGGCCGCTCAGGCCTGTCTGCTTGCAGGTGTGGCCATCTACACGGGCATGGAGACCAAGATGGCCCTGAACTACCAGTCCAAGTCGCAGAAGCGCTCGGCCGTGGAAAAGTAAGGCTCGGGGACCTTGGAGCCCCCTGGCCCCTCCCTGGCCAGGAAGCAGGAAGCATGTCCTCGGCCTCTCCCCGGGCGGGCGGGCGGGCTCGGGGTCTGGCTTGCAGGAAGTGCCCGAGGCTCGGGCTGCTGGAGGGGGCTGGCGGCCCAGAGCACACACCCCAGGCCCGGGGCCGCGCCAGGACCCCCTCCACTTCTCCTCGGGGCCCCCTCGACCTGGCTGTGTCCTGGTCTCAGATGCTCACAGAGCCCTGCTGTGACCCCCAGGGCTGAGGCGCCCCCTGCACTCCTGGTCACACACCGTGGTGCTGGGGGGGCGCCTCTCAGGTGCTCTGCGTTGCAGGTCCATGAACGTCTTCCTCATCGTGTACCTCTGCATCCTCATCAGCAAGGCGCTCACCAACACTGTGCTCAAGTACGTGTGGCAGAGCACGCCTGCCCACGACGAGCCGTGGTACAACCAGAAGACGGAGGCTGAGAGGCAGCGGAACCAGGTATGGGCACCCACAGGCCCACGGAGCGTGCAGGAGGAGCCGCTCTCGCACGATGTGTCAGCACTGTCCAGGCTGTCTGCCAGAGCTGCTGACCTCACCGGGAACCATGCCGCAGGGTCCCTGCACGGGGCCCGTGGAGGGTACATGAGTGCAGGCAGCTAGGGCGAGAGGGAGCCTCACCCCTATATTTGCCTGTCAAAAGTATTTTGACCAAAGCCGTCCAAATAATTGCATTGGACTTTGTATATTTAACACAGTACTGTCTTTGGGTTGGCTCCCAGTTCAGAATAACGTGGTATGCATATGCAGTGGGCAGTGTGCATGGATAAAGGGAGGCGTGCGTGCACAGAGGGAGGTGTGTACCACAGAGAGGGAAGTATTTATGCACAAGGAGGTACACACAAACAGAGGAAGGTGTGAACTCACACAGGAAGGTTTGTACGCAGGAACATGTGCTTGCACAGAGGAAGGTGTGCATGCACAAGAAGGTGTGCATGCACAGAGGGATGTGTGCACACACGGGGAGGTGTGCACACAGAGGGATGTGTGCACGCACGGGGGGAGGGTGTGCATGCACAGAGGTATGTGTGCACACATGGGGAGGTGTGCACACAGAGGGACGTGTGCACACACAGAGGGAGGTGTGCACACAGAGGGACGTGTGCGCACAGGGACGTGTGCACGCACAGGGGAGAGGGTGTGCACGCACAGAGACATGTGTGCACACACGGGGAAGTGTGCACACAGAGGGACGTGTGCACGCACAGGGGGGAGGGTGTGCACGCACAGAGAGATGTGTGCACACACGGGGAGGTGTGCACGTGAGGGTGGGTACAGAGGGTTCCTGGGAAATGCGCGGTGCCTGTGGCTGTGGCTCTGGGGATGCACCTCTGAGGCTTCCCTGTGTCGCTGGTTGTCACCCGTAAGTCTGGTCCCCTGCCAGAGTCCCCTGCACATGGCCTGTGCAGTGCCCCTGCCCCTGCGGAGCTGTGACCTTCCTGCCTCGCGGCCACACTGGAAGGCCGGGCAGGCGTGTGGGCGAGCCCCGCTGCCAGCCGGTGGGGCCCCAAGGCCGCCTCCCTCAGTTCCTCCAGGCGTTCACCGACTTCCTGGCCTTCATGGTCCTCTTCAACTACATCATCCCCGTGTCCATGTACGTCACTGTGGAGATGCAGAAGTTCCTGGGCTCGTACTTCATCACCTGGGACCAGGACATGCTGGACGAGGAGACGGGGGAGGGCCCGCTGGTCAACACCTCGGACCTGAACGAGGAGCTAGGCCAGGTGGGAGACACTGCCCGGGGGGGGCGCGGGGGGCGCGTGGCGGGAATGGTGCCGTGAGCCCCACCTGCAGGTACAGTACGTGTTCACCGACAAGACCGGCACGCTCACGGAGAACAACATGGAGTTCCGGGAGTGCTGCGTGGAGGGCCACGTGTACGTGCCCCACGCCATCTGCAACGGGCAGGTGCTGCCCGACTCCGCGGGCATCGACATGATCGACTCATCCCCGGGCCCCAGCATGAAGGTGCGACACTCTGACACGCGCACACAACATCCACGCCTTAGCCACACACACACACACACACACACACACACACACACACACGCATGGCCATGGGCCCTGCACGATGCCCACACATGTATAACACTCCCACACGTGCAGGTATGTGCACATGCAGACATACACCTTCCACTTGTGTGGCCATGTGTAGGGTATATGCACACACCCATACCTGTAGACACAGGCACACCTCCCACATGTGTGAACACATGGACAAACTTCTCTCACGAGTAAATACGGGTGCACAGACACGTGCACACAGGCACCCATGTGTGTATACACTTGTGCATACAGACACATGTGTAAGCACATGAGCACAAGACACCCATAAACATGTGAATGCAGAACCCATAGATAGAGACTGATATGCACAGATACCCATACATGTAGACACGTGTACACAGAAATACCCATACACATAGAAATGTGACATAGACACCCATACATGTAGACGCGAGCAGAGACACCCATACATGCAGACACGCATACACACAGACACCAGTACTCATAGACACATGCAGAATCACCCTCTGTGGCCACGTGCACACAACCTCCTGCACGCATTGACGCATGCACACAGACACCTGCCCCGGGCTGTAGGTGCCTGGCCCCACGTCAGCCCTGGTGCACGATGCCCAGGGGTGCGGGAGAGGCCGGGCGCGGCGCCCTGCTGACTCTGTGCTGTGTGCAGGAGCGGGAGGAGCTGTTCTTCCGGGCCCTGTGTCTGTGCCACACCATCCAGGTGAAGGACGAGGAGGACGTGGACGGGCCCCGCAAGTCGCCCGACTCGGCCAAGTCCTGCGTCTACATCTCCTCCTCGCCTGACGAGGTGGCCCTGGTGGAAGGGATCCAGCGGTGAGTGCCCGTGTGCGGGGTGCGGGGTGCATGCTCCTCCGCTGCCCCGCCCTCTGCGCCCTGGCTCAGGACCAGCCTCTGAGCCTCGGGCATGGTGCTTCCACGGAGTCCCGGGCCTGCTGGGCGGTGTCCCCCGGCCTGCTGGGCGGTGTGCCCCGTCCCCTGCGCTGGGGAGACTCGGGAGCGGCCTCACCCTGGAACATTTGCTCGGGCCTCGAGGGTGCCCTCTGCCCCCCCCAGCTCCTGGGTCTCATGATCCTGCCAGGGGCCCCCAGCTCCGCTGAGCCGGCCTTCATGGCGCTCAGACGATCCCGTCCAGCCCCCGGGTGACGTCAGGCTTGTGGGCCCTACGGCTCCTCCGGGCAGGGCCATGCAGGCGGGACGCACCCACTGCCCCTCCCACAGGCCAGAGCCGGGAGGGGGCTGCCCCTGGAGCCGCTCCCCTGCTGGGCACTGTTTAGCGTCTCATGCTGGGGCCCCGGGGCTCCTTGGGACAGTGGGTCTGGGGCCACACACACCCCCAGGGCAGAGACCCACGGGGAGGCGCGAGGGGAAACCGAGCCCGGCACTGCTGCCCCGACCCCAGCGTCTGCACTTTGGACGTGTTTTTTTTTCTTCCATTGTTCTTATTTTTTTATTTTATTTTTCATGAAGTTGCTCACAGTAATTGATTACTTTCGTTATTTTAACACCGATCCCACCCATGACACCCTCCACCACCATTTCGAACTTCCCCACCACCACTCACGCCCGCCCCCAGGCAGATGCAGGGTAATTTGTTTCTGTGTTGCCTGTGGTGAATAGCGTCAGATGTCCTGGAATTCTAAAATTTTAAGTAACTGGGTTCCGATCCATCTCCGCAGCAGGCTGCTCGGTTCCCAGATTCCTTTGTGAGGGTCTGGATCTTGGCCGTTGATGGCTTAAGTGGCATCGGAGCCAGCTTGTGGGCATGACAGCCCGACCCTGACGGGTGGGGAGATGGGGAGGAGCAGCCCGGCCGGCCCCTTGAGGCCTGGAGTGTTCAGTCACTGGTCCCGCGTACCTGGGTTTTTCACTGGGTTCTGGAGGTTGGCGGCTGCTGGGGTTCCGAGGGGGTGGGTGGAGGAACGCCGCCTGGTCCCGCCTGAGGCACCCATCGGCCTGGCGCAGGGTCCGGAACACCTCTGGGCGAGCTGCCTGGTCCGGGGTTCTTCCGTGAGTCCCGGGACGAGCTTTCCTGATGGGGCCTTGCCGTGCAGCTCACCAGTGCCCTCTGCCCGCAGGCTCGGCTTCACCTACCTGCGGCTGAAGGACGGGCACATGGAAATCCTCAACCGCGACAACGACCTGGAGCGGTGAGTCACTGGTGCTTGCCGTGGCGCCCTGCGGCGACCCCAGGTCCGGATGGGCCATGCCAGGGGCAGCCCCCAGCGGGCCCTGGGCCCCGTGAGACTGCGGCAGGCCACTCCACTCGTGCCCCCAGCCCGTCTCCGTGAGACCGGCAGGCCAGGGGCCGAGGGCTGGCGGCCAGTTCTCAGCCCCCGTGGGCTCACTGGACGCACTGCGCCAGCCCCACGCAGGGTCCACACACCCTGGGTCAGCCCCCGCCGGAAGCCCCCGGCCCCGCCAGCCCCGCGTGGTCCCTTCCAGGTTCCAGCTGCTGGAGACGCTGAGCTTCGACTCGGTGCGGAGGAGGATGAGCGTGATCGTCAAGGCCGCCTCCGGTGAGCCGCCCCGCCCCCCCCCCCCCGCCCGCTCCGGCCACAGCCCCTCATCCACCCTCTCAGGCTCCGGCTGCCCGTCGAGCTTTAGGTCCAGCTCCAGGAGCATTTCTAGGACACAGTGAACACGTGCGGGCGGGCACAGAGGTGTTCAGGCCCTGCCCTGTGGAGCTGCGAGCTCGCTCCCCGAACCAGGGCCCCGGGGCCCACACTCGCCAGCCCTGCGCACCCTCAACAGCCCTGCCCCTCACCCCTGCCCGCACCCTGGCCCAGGCCCTCTGGCTCGCGGTGCAGGAGTGCCAGGAGGCCCTGGCCTTCGGGTGCCGTGTGACGCGGGGACCCGCGCCGTGGCCCCTGCCTCCCCCACACGCCCTCACGGTCCCTGAGGGAGCCCCAGCGCACACTTGGCCCGCAGGTGCCTGTGCTGGACACTCCCCCAGGCCTCACCCCCAGCACGGGCGTTTGCCAGCTCAGTCCCTGGCTGTGAAGGCCCAGTGCTGCCCAGCCCAGTGGCCGCCCCCCGGGCGCCAAGCTGACCATTGCTCCCATTTTGCAGGAGAAATCTACCTCTTCTGCAAGGGGGCCGACTCTGCTATCTTCCCCCGAGTGGTCGAAGGGAAAGTGGAGCAGATCCGGGCGCGGGTGGAACGCAACGCAGTGGTGAGTCGGGGCTCGTCCCGGGCCTGGCCAGGAACTTCTTGGTTGCTCCTCCGGCCTCCTGGAGGCCTGAACTGGCCGCTTCCCAGAGGGGCTGCCGATACGGTGGGGCCGGGCACTGCCCTCTCGGGACTCAGGGCTGGCCCAGCCACTCCCTGGCCTACGCTGTGCCTGACACTGCCTCTGGGGACAGGATGGAAGCAGACCCTCTCCTCCAGCCCCCTCCCGAGGGGCAAGCCCCTGAGTTCTGTGACCTTTGTCCACGCCTGTGCTGGAATGTCGTCTCTGCCAGGGGCCGCTACCCATCAGCAGCATTTTCTCCCGCAGAGCTCCTCACCTCTGTGCTCTGCCCCTGTCTGCTGGGGGCAGGGATTGGTGTCCAGCTGTGTAGAAAGTGTCTGTGTAGGAATTCTGGTAGTGTGGGACGTCTGACTGTTGGGGGAGTGTCTGTGTGGGAATTCCAGCTGTGGGGGAAGTGTCTGGGTGGCAGCTGTGGCTGTGTGGGAAGGGTCTGTGTGGGAATTCTGGGCTGTGTGGAGAGTATCTAGGTGAAATTCTGACACTAAGAGGAGTCTGTGTGGAAATTCTGGCTATGTAGGAAGTGTCTGTGTGGGAATCCTGTCTGTTTGGGAAGTGTCTGTGTGGGAATCCTGTCTGTGGGGGAAGTGTCTGTGTGGGAATCCTGTCTGTGGGGGAAGTATCTGTGTGGGAAGTGTCTGTGTGGGAATCCTGTCTGTGTGGGGAGTGTCTGTGTGGGAATCCTGTCTGTGGGAGAAATGTCTGTGTGGGAATCCTGTCTGTGTGGGAAGTGTCTGTGTGGGAATCCTGTCTGTGTGGGAAGTGTCTGTGTGGGAAGTGTCTGTGTGGGAATCCTGTCTGTGGGGGAAGTGTCTGTGTGGGAATCCTGTCTGTGTGGGAAGTGTCTGTGTGGGAATCCTGTCTGTGGGGGAAGTGTCTGTGTGGGAAGTGTCTGTGTGGGAATCCTGTCTGTGGGGGAAGTGTCTGTGTGGGAAGTGTCTGTGTGGGAATCCTGTCTATGGGGGAAGTGTCTGTGTGGGAAGTGTCTGTGTGGGAATTTTTTCCTGTCTGTGGGGAAAGTGTCTGTGTGGGAATTTTTCCTGTCTGTGGGGGGAAGTGTCATTGTGGGAATCCTGTCTGTGGGGGAAGTGTCTGTGTGGGAACTTTTCCTGTCTGGTGGAAGTGTCTGTGTGGGAATTCTATCTGTAGAGGAAGTGTCTGTGTGGGAATTCGGCTGTGTGGGAAGTATGTGGCCCACAAACAAAAACACAAGCAATGTAGAGCTCCCGTGGTTCCTACAAGCCTCAGCCATGGGGTGGGAACCATTTGCAGACCACTTCTTGTAGGACAGCCCATTGCCCCGCCCTGACTAGGGAGACTGAGGGTCTGTCAGGCGCTGCAGAATCCAACAGAGGGTCTGTGCAGCTGGCGGGAAGGACAGGCCGGGCAGCCCTTGCCTAGTCCAGGAGTGCCGAGCAGGGTCTCCTGCAGGGCCTCGGGTGATGCCCGGGTTCGGAGTCGAGACTCAGCAGGCGATGCAGCCCCCGTGGACGTGGTTTGCCCGTGGCCCACAGCCAGCGAGTCTCGAGCAAGACCCAGGAGGCTCCGTGCCCCAGACGGGCTGACGCTCCCGCGGCTCACTGTCGGGGCAGCTCCAGCTGGACAGAGGGAAGAGTGGAGAGTGTTTGCTTCCCTCCTGCCGCGGGCCTCCCGTGCCGTGCTCGGTGCTGGTGAGGGCTCGGAGATGTGTGCCGGGGGCCAGCCTGGGCCGGCTCTGACTACCGCCCGCTCTGCTAGCGTGACGATGTCCCGATCGGCCTCCTGGGGTCTGGGCTGGATGTGGCTCTGGGCACGCGACGCGAGAGCCCAGGTGGCACGGTCGCACTCAGGCCGCCCGTCGTGCCCGCAGGAGGGGCTCCGGACACTGTGTGTTGCCTATAAGAGGCTGTCCGCCGAGGAGTACGAGGGCGTGTGCGGGCTGCTGCAGGCCGCCAAGGTGGCCCTGCAGGGTCGAGAGAAGCAGCTCGCCGAGGCCTACGAGCAGATCGAGAAGGACCTGGTGCTGCTGGGGGCGACGGCCGTCGAGGACCGGTGAGCACAGCGCCAGGGGCACGTGTGCGGCCGGGGGACAGGCGTGAGGCCTGCGCCCCTGAGCGCATCCCTGCCCGGGGCCTGGGCCTGAGGGCGAGGTCAGCCTGTGGCCTCAGGGCAGGGCCGGCTGTTCCGAGGCGGGAGCATTCCCCACCACCGTCGTGCCCCCAGGGCCGCTGGCGGGAGCAGCGTGTGGCAGGCGCAAGGGCCCCGTGGCCGCGAGCACTGTCCTCTGGCTCCGCGCGCAGAGCTTCAAGCACGGGTGTCTCTGTGCCGAGTGGGACAGTCTCAGAGCCGGCAGGCAGACCCTGAGCTCTGCACGTCAGGCCCCTAACGCACCCCTGGCTCCCGTGCCAGCCGTGTCCTGCCCGTCCCGGGCCCTGCGTCGCATGCCAGCCTGAGCGTCGCCTGCGTGCGGGCCGGCGTGTGCTGGGGGCCTCGGTGGGAGCTGAGCCTCGTCTGCTGCAGGCTGCAGGACCAGGCTGCCGACACCATCGAGGCGCTGCAGAAGGCTGGCATCAAGGTGTGGGTGCTCACGGGCGACAAGATGGAGACGGCGGCCGCCACCTGCTACGCCTGCAAGCTCTTCCGCAGCGGCACGCAGCTGCTGGAGCTGACCACCAAGCGCGTGGAGGAGCAGGGCCTGCACGACGTGCTGCTGGAGCTCAGCAAGACCGTGCTGCGCGGGGGCGGCACGCTGCCCCGGGAGGGCTGCTCGGGGTAGGCGCCCGGGAGCACCGCGAGAGACAGCTGTGTGTGCACGTGTGCGCAGTGCTGGGTGTGTGTGTGTCTGTGGTGAGTGCTTATGTGGACACGGGTGGGGGTGAGGAGCCGTGTGGACACGGCTGGGCGTGAGGGGCCGTGTGGACACGGGTGTTGGGTGAGGGGCCATGTGGACACGGCTGGGGGTGAGGGGCCGTGTGGACACAGGTGGGGGTGAGTGACTGTGGACACAGGTGGGGGAGTGTGTAAAAATAAAAAGAAAAGGCGCGCAGGTGGCGAGGCAGGCGAAGGAAGGAACAAGGCCAAACTGGTTGCTCGATCGGTTTATTTCATGTCCATCTCCATTCTCCTCTGATTCTCCTCCTGCTTCTTTCTCCCCCATCCTACTTCATTCTCTCTCTCTCTCTGCCTCTCTCCCGGCTCTTGGTCTCTCTCTCTGGATCTGTGGATCTGGCTCTCGTGGATCTGGCCCCGTTGATCTGGCCCCCATGGATCTGGCCCCCGTGGATCTGGCCCCCAACCCACTCTTACAGCCTAGTTAAATCTCCACAGCATGAGGGGGTTGGGGCATACACATAGGTGTGGTCAGCAATAGGGTAAGGTTCTTTTCCCTCAGGGGATGCTTCTCCTAGGACTTAATTCTCTATCAGCAGGAGGATCCACCCAAGGGCAGAATCCCATGAATGTGTTTCTCTTCTCCTCAGCCAGCAAACATATAAGAATTCATAATATTAATTATTTTGTATGGACACAATAAGAGATGCATTAAAGCGTATAGAATTGCTCTCCTGGGGGCATCTCAATCTCAGACTACAGTGCTCAGGCCAGATCAGTCTTTCCTATCCCTGGCAGGGTCCCAGTCTCATAATTACTATTGGATCATGACAGCATTTGTCTATGATCAAGCTCTTAACTTATAGTTAAGAATTAGGCACTTTGGCCAGGCCCATCTCGATGCCAGGGTAGCATATAACTCACCGCTTGCCCTGGATCCTTCCCGTCCCACGTCGGGGACCCTACTTTGGGGTGCTAGGAACTGAGGGCAACTGAGGCTTAAGTGGAGAAAGCAGATGCCCAGGAGGGAATATCGAGGCCAATTAAGTCTTAAGTTATAAAAACATAATATTGTCTTCTTGTGTCTATACAAAAAAGACATAGCTTTAAAGTAAATTATTCAAAAGGCATAAAGAGGAGAGAAAGGCAATGTTATAATATTCAGTGTCCTAGGAAGTTCTGACCTTACCAATTCAGAGTTTGATTAAGGGAAGAGCAGATAAACTGGTAGAAATGGTTACAGATAAACAAAGGAATGGGAGTGACTTGGGAGCACTTTGATGGGTGTGACTGATAAACCTAAGTTCCTAGTGGCAAGGGGGAAGGGACAAACCAATGATATCCAACAGGGGTGAGGGGCCGTGTGGACACGGGTGTTGGGTGAGGGGCCGTGTGGACACGGGTGTTGGGTGAGGGGCCGTGTGGACACAGGTGGGGGTGAGGGGCCGTGTGGACACGGGTGTTGGGTGAGTGATCGTGAGGACATGGGTGTTGGGTGAGGGGCCGTGTGGACACGGGTGGGGGTGAGTGACTGTGGACACGGGTGTTGAGTGAGGGCCTGTGTGGACTCGGGTGTTGGGTGAGGGGCCGTGTGGACACAGGTGGGGGTGAGGGGCCGTGTGGACCAGTGGGCATGTCCAGGGTGTGGAAGGGAGTGTGACTCGCTGCTCTGAGGAGGCACGGCTGTCCCGCGGCGGGGTGGGAGTTCTCACCTGCCCCCACCTGGGTGCCCTCTGGAGCGGGGAGGCGGCCCCTCTCGGCTTCACCTGCTGACTTGCCGCTGTGTCCTTGCTGCGGCGTCGGTGAGCTCAGGCTGTTCCCAGGGAGCAAACAGCCCTCCGCTGTGTGCGTCCTTCTCGGGGTCTCATCGGGGGGTACGCGGGGCCCCTGGAGTCAGAAGTGGCCGCGGCAAAGGTCAGGCCCCTGGGCTCCGACTGAGTGTGGCAGCTGGCCCCAGGGGAGCGAGCAAGCCGGGCCGGCTGCCTCCGTCACACTGCGGCCTGCTCTGGGGTGTCCAGGGGTCCCTGAGGGCCTCACAGGGGGCCGTCCCCCAGCGCACCGCGTCCAGCTGGCCATGCCGGCTGCCCGCCCCGAGGGCGAGGGCCCGCTGACCCAGCCCCGCCGCCCGTGCTCCAGCCCGGCTCCCCAGAGCTGCTGGCGGGCAGGACGGGCGGTGAACGGCGGCTCCCCACAGGCTCTCCGCGGACCTGCAGGACTTCGGGCTCATCATCGACGGGGCGGCGCTCACCCTGGTGATGCGGCCCCGGGAGGACAGTGGCTCCGCGGGGAACTACCGCGAGCTCTTCCTGGACATCTGCCGCAACTGCAGCGCCGTGCTCTGCTGCCGGATGGCGCCGCTGCAGAAGGCCCAGGTGGGCGGGAGGCTCTCCCGGGCCCCCCAGCCGTGGGGCCAGGCCCCCCTGCTCCCAGGGCAGTGCCCGCGTCCTCAGCCTCTGACCCCACAGGGCACTCGGCTGCGCTCCAGCCGCCTCTGGCGACCGGACTGCCCCTCCCGGGACTGGGGGGCGTGGCAGGGACCCCAGGGGTGCCGCAGACTGACAACTGCCCGGGCTCGGCACCCTGGGTGGGACGGCAAGCGGGGATGGCACAGTGGACACCCCGGCTCGGGACTGTCTCGGCCGCCTGCTCCCCGAGAGAGGCCCCTTCCGGTCAGCCCCGGGCCGGGCCGGACGCCGCGGTCTCCCCGCAGATCGTCAAGCTGATCAAGCTCTCCAAGGAGCACCCAATCACCCTGGCCATCGGCGACGGGGCCAACGACGTCAGCATGATCCTGGAGGCCCACGTGGGCATAGGTGAGTGTCGCCAGCCGTGCCCGGGGCTCTGGGCAGGCTCGGGCCTGGCACAACGGCTCTGCCCCCCCAGGTGTCATCGGGAAGGAGGGCCGGCAGGCCGCCCGCAACAGCGACTACGCCGTGCCCAAGTTCAGGCACCTGCGGCGCATGCTGCTGGTGCACGGACACCTGTACTACGTGCGCATCGCGGAGCTGGTGCAGTACTTCTTCTACAAGGTGTGCAGTGCAGGTCGCCCCCAAGGGCCCTGTGGGCCGTCCCCATCTCCGCTGGTCGGGCCTATGGGAAATCAGTGCTTCTGCAGGGACTCGGGGCTACTGGAGGGGGCTGGGTGCTTGTCCAGGGGACTTGGTACTTCTACAGGGGGCCAGGTGCTTGTCCAGGGGACTTGGCACTTCTACAGGGGGCCAGGTGCTTGTCCAGGGGACTTGGTACTTCTACAGGGGGCCAGGTGCTTGTCCAGGGGACTTGGTACTTCTACAGGGGGCCAGGTGCCTGTCCAGGAGACTTGGTACTTCTACAGGGGGCCAGGTGCCTGTCCAGGGGACTTGGTACTTCTACAGGGGGCCAGGTGCCTGTCCAGGGGACTTGGTACTTCTATAGGGGGGCAGGTGCCTGTCCAGGGGACTTGGTACTTCTACAGGGAGCCAGGTGCCTGTCCAGGGGACTTGGTACTTCTACAGGGGGCCAGGTGCCTGTCCAGGGGACTTGGTACTTCTGCAGGGGGCCAGGTGCTTGTCCAGGGACGAGTGAGTCCTCCTCGGGGACTCTGGCTGCCTCCCAGGCCTGGAAGCGCAGGCCCCATCTCGGCGTCCGTCCACTCTGCCCTCGTCAGCTGCCCCCGCCTTGCTGCCCCCTCCTGCCCGTGTCCCCCAAGTGCCCGGCGTGGCTGAGCGTGGAGGGCGTGCAGGGCCCGGTGCCGGCGTGCTGCCCGCCCTGAGCTGCCGCCTCTTGCCTTGCAGAACGTCTGCTTCATCTTCCCCCAGTTCCTCTACCAGTTCTTCTGCGGCTTCTCACAGCAGGTGCGTCTCCCGGGCGCACCACCCGCCTCCTCGCCCACGGGGGCTGCGGGGAACCCCGTACCCTCTCACTGCACAGCCGCAGGCCGGTGGGGGGGCGGGCGGGTCGGCCGGCAGGTGTTGGGGGTGGGCGGGGCTGTAGCCTGGGCTCCGGCCGTGGGTGACAGGGAGCGCCCGTCCTGTCCTGCAGCGCCCGTGCTGGACTGGGCCCCGGAGTGTCCGAGTCCAGGCCGTCCCCTCTCTGCACGCAGAAAGGGGCGGGGCAGGCACTGCCCCTCTGGCCCTGGTCTGCCCGGAGGGAGGCAGGGGCCGGCGGCGGGGGCCAGACCAGGTGCAGGCAGCTCGGGCGAAGCGAGCCTGCGAGCCCGCGGGCCTCGGTGGCTGAGCGGCGGCCGCCCCTGCAGACGCTGTACGACACGGCCTACCTGACCCTCTACAACATCAGCTTCACGTCGCTCCCCATCCTGCTGTACAGCCTGATGGAGCAGCACGTGAGCACCGACACGCTGCAGAGGGACCCGGCCCTGTACAGGTAGCGCCGCGCCCACCGGCGTCGGGGCGTGGTCCCACGGCGCGGCTCTCGGCCCAGCCACGCGGCGACCTCAGGGCCAAGCCTGGCTGCTGAGAGGCGACCTCGTGTCTGGGGACTCGCCGTCTGAGCGCTCGTCCCCTCCCTGGGGGACACCTGACCCAGGGCGTCCACAGCACGCCTGCTCGACGACACACGTCCCCACGTGCTCATGTGTGTGCACACATACCCCCTCAAGCTCATGTGTGCACACGTCCCCACATGTGCTAGTGTGTCTGCATGTGTTTGTGTGCACACATGTCCCCATGTGCTTGTGTGCATGCACGCATATTCCCCTCATGCTCATGTGTGCACACATTCCCACGTGCTCATGTGCGTGCATGCATATCCCCCTCATGCTCATGTGTGAATATAGCTCCATGTGCTCATCTGTGTGCACATATCCGCATGTGCTTGTGTGTGCACACGTGTCCCCATGTGCACACGTGAGGTATGCACATACATTCACATTTTCATATGTACACACACATCCCACGTGCTCGTGTGTGCATACATCCCCACATGCTCGTGTGTGCATACATCCCCACATGCTCGTGTGTGCATGGATCCCCATGAGTACATGGTGTCCACGTGTGCATTCGTGTGCCTTAAGGGCATGTGCACATGTGTTCTTGTGTGTGCACATGTGCCATAGGAGTATAAATGTGCACATGTGCCATAGCAGTATAAATGTGCATCTCCATGTGCCATCAGAGTGTGTACACATGTGCACTTGTGTGCAAATGTGTCTGTAACGTGTCCGTGTGTGCACGTGTGTTTCCTGTGCCCATACACAGCCCACTGCCCACTGGGGCAGAAGCCGCTTGTGAACGTACGTCCCCTGAGAAGCTTGTCCTGGCCCTGCAGTGTGGATGCTGGACACCGGCACGGGCTGCACCCGGGGTCTCGGACTGTGGCCATCAGACCGCCTTGCCCTCTGTGACCCCAGGGTTAGAGAGAGGACCCGTGTCTGTGGGCAGGGTGACCGCTGTGTGTCCGGTCATGCTGTGAGGCCTCTGCCCCGGGCCGACCCAGCCCTTGTAGAGTCTCGTGGTGGGGGGGGTGTGAGGGAGCGGGGCCCTGAGCTGAGCAGCCACAGAGGTGTGTGGAGGCCACCGTGCGTCCCCGCCCAGCCAGCCCTCCGTGTCCTGCAGGGACATCGCCAAGAACGCGCTGCTGCGCTGGCGGACCTTCATCTACTGGACCTTCCTGGGCGTGTTTGACGCCCTGGTGTTCTTCTTTGGTGCTTACTTCATCTTCGAACACACGACCGTGGGCAGCAACGGGCAGGTGAGTGGGCGCCACGGCCAGGCTCGGGCCCCGGGGGAGTGCCGCTGCCCAGCCCTGTGCGGGCACAGCAGTGCCGGGGTCAGGGCCTCCGCGCGTGTCGGCCCGCGCCTGCCCCGGGGCCAGGGTGCCTGGGTGCAGCTGCAGCCCCAGAGTGCACTGGGGCTCTTCCCGGGACGAGCCGGGAGCCGCTTTATTTGCATCTGCTTTTCTTCCCCCTCGCTCCCTCCCCTCAGACCCTGAGCGCCAGCACACAGACGGTAAGACGGCCGCCATGCGTGTCCCATTTGCGGTGCTCAACCGGAAATATTTCCCAGAAATATTTCCCCCTGGCCCTGTGTGCTGTGCCGGGGGTCACGTGCAGGGCTTCCCTCCCCGACACGCACAGGCCTGCCTGCCGCGTGGAGGGGGGAGCCCAGAGCTGGGCGGGGGTAGGCCATCGGGGCTGCTCGGGGACCCTCGTTTCTGCTGTTCCTGCTGGAGAGTCGGCGCTGGCTTCCCCAGCTCGAAGGTCGTTCCTAGCAGAGCGACCAAGAGCTTTTCCAAACCTTTCTTCACCCTCGAAGCTCTCCGTCTTCCCAGAGTCTTCCTCATCTGCCACTCCGTGATTTCCCGGGCCTCCAGCTTGTCACTGCCACCCTTTGTGTCATTGGCAGGCGAATGGGGTCTCAGGAGGAGGGGCACGGGGTCCCGAATTGCACATGGTAACCCCAGAGACTCCACCCAGAAGTCCAGGCCCTGGGGGCAGGGCTGCTGCCCGCACTGCCTGACCCATAGCTGCTTCATGCAGCCAGACCCAGGCATACCCAGGCATACCCTGCCATACCCAGACATACCCAGGCATACCCTGCCAGACCCAGGCATACCCAGGCATACCCTGCCATACCCAGGCATACCCCGCCATACCCAGGCATACCCAGGCATACCCTGCCAGACCCAGGCATACCCTGTCAGACCCAGGTATACCCTGCCAGACCCAGGCATACCCAGGCATACCCTGCCAGACCCTGCCATACCCAGGCATACCCAGACATACCCAGGCATACCCAGGCATACCCTGCCAGACCCAGGCATACCCTGCCATACCCAGGCATACCCTGCCAGACCCAGGCATACCCTGCCATACCCAGGCATACCCTGCCAGACCCAGGCATACCCTGCCATACCCAGGCATACCCAGGCATACCCCGCCAGACCCAGGCACACCCTGCCAGACCCAGGTATACCCAGGCATACCCCGCCAGACCCAGGCATACTCTGCCAGACCCAGGCATACCCAGGCATACCCTGCCATACCCAGGCATACCCCGCCATACCCAGGTATACCCAGGCATACCCCGCCATACCCTGCCAGACCCAGGCATACCCTGCCAGACCCAGGCATACCCAGGCATACCCTGCCATACCCAGGCATACCCAGGCATACCCTGCCAGACCCAGGCATACCCTGCCATACCCAGGCATACCCAGGCATACCCTGCCAGACCCAGGCATACCCTGCCATACCCAGGCATACCCTGCCAGACCCAGGCATACCCTGCCATACCCAGGCATACCCTGCCAGACCCAGGCATACCCAGACATACCCAGGCATACCCTGCCAGACCCAGGCATACCCAGGCATACTCTGCCAGACCCAGGCATACCCAGGCATACCCTGCCAGACCCAGGCATACCCTGCCATACCCAGGCATACCCAGGCATACCCTGCCAGACCCAGGCATACCCTGCCATACCCAGGCATACCCTGCCAGACCCAGGCATACCCTGCCATACCCAGGCATACCCCGCCAGACCCAGGCATACCCAGACATACCCAGGCATACCCTGCCAGACCCAGGCATACCCAGGCATACCCTGCCATACCCAGGTATACCCCGCCATACTCTGGTATACCCCGCCATACTCTGGTATACCCCACTATACCCAGGCATACCCCGCCAGACCCAGGCATACCCAGCATACCTGCATGCCAGTCATACTCAGCCGTACACGTCCATACCCTGGTATTCAAAGCCACGCCCCCTCCCGACGCCTCTCCCCTGGCCCCGCCAACCTGAGTCCTCCTTCCTAGTTCCGTGCTTCCCTGGCATACGACCCCGTGTTTTGGGACGTTGTCACTGGACTGCCCTGAGCTGAGTGGGGTGCAGCGGAGAGCTGCCCACATGCTGGCCTGGCCACTGGGCCCTCACAGCTGTCCATGGGGCTGAGAGCTGGCGGCCAGCCGCACCATTGAAGGTGGTGTGTGCGGGGGTCCCTGGGCACAGACCATCAGGTGGAGGGTGGGCAGCAATGGCAGCAGCGTAGCCCCCCACAAGCGGTCAGCGGAGCCCCCGTGCCTTTCTGCCCTCTTCCCGCTGGCACCCTGTCTGCCGCAGCCCTGCGGGCGCCCACTGCCCCCATCACAGGAGGCTCCCGCGCTTGCCTGAAGGATGGCGCCCACGCAGGCGCCCTCTCAGGTCTGTGGGCGCCCAGTGGCCTGGACGCCGTGGCTCCAGCCTGTATCCACACAGCTCGGGTGTGCCCGCTGAGGCGGGGGAAGATGCAGCCCGGGCAGAGCCCCACGTCCCGGCCCACGGAGAGTGGGGCAGAGCAGCCCCGGGCGACTCCGGGCTATGACTCGGGGCATCGTGAGTCCTGGACCCTGCCTCAGACGAGGCCCGAGGGGGCTGCTGTGTGTGGAGGGTAGGGACATGCCACACGGGCACGTGTGCCGGAGTTGACACACACCGCCTGGCAGCCGCCCATCCGTGCGTCTCACCCGCCTCAGACCTGCGGGGCCTGTCCTGCCCAGCCGGGGTGGAGCAAGGCCGACCCAGAGCTGCGCCAGCCACCGCTGCGGGCCCAGACGCTCTGGCGCAAGGGTCCCAGTGTGGCTCCCGGGCGCACTGCCCTCCTCCCCAGCGTGGCCCCCGTGTCTTGGGGGCGAAGCATTACCCCGGAAAGCGGCATGGCTTCTGGAACCCTCTGGTCAGAGGAGCCAGGTCGCGTCCCCGTGTGGTCACAGACCTGGCTCATCGGGACTCTTCCTTGTCCACGTGTGACTCCCCTCAGTGCCTCGGGCCTGGCTCCCGGGGGCTCCCCCTCAGTGCCTCGGGCCTGGCTCCCGGGGGCTCCCCCTCAGTGCCTCGGGCCTGGCTCCCAGGGGCTCCCCCTCAGTGCCGCGGGCCTGGCTCCCGGGGTCTCCCCCTCAGTACCTCGGGCCTGGCTCCCGGAGACTCCCCTCAGTGCCTCGGGCCTGGCTCCCGGAGACTCCCCTCAGTGCCTCGGGCCTGGCTCCCGGAGACTCCTCTCAGTGCCTCGGGCCTGGCTCCCGGGGTCTCCCCCTCAGTGCCTCGGGCCTGGCTCCCGGGGACTCCCCCTCAGTGCCGCGGGCCTGGCTCCCGGAGACTCCCCTCAGTGCCTCGGGCCTGGCTCCCGGAGACTCCCCTCAGTGCCTCGGGCCTGGCTCCCGGGGTCTCCCCCTCAGTGCCTCGGGCCTGTCTTTCCACAGGTGTTTGGCCACTGGACGTTCGGGACGCTGGTGTTCACCGTGATGGTGTTCACGGTCACACTGAAGGTAACACTCCCACAGCCGTGTCCTGGGCCCCGCGTTGAGACCAAGGAGCAGGTGTCCCGCACACTGGTCAGGCCTGGGAGTCTCCTGCGGGGAGCAGATTGGGGAGAGGCCCAGGCCAGCACCCACAGGAGCCCGGCTGAAGGATCGCGCACGGCAGCAATCCAGCCCTCTCAAGTCAGGTTCTGTGCACAGCTGGCGCCCCAGACAGTGACACCGAGAACCTCCCACACTGTCCCCACCCCAGAGATGTGCCTCGGGCCTCCCTGGGGCCCACTGGTGGCTGCTGTCTCTGTGGGGACCCTTGTAGTCTCAGGGCCACTCCCAGCTGGGCTGGGTGCCAGGCACACACTCCTGGCCGGGCCTTTGAGTGTTTCCTACTTCTCTTCCCACTGCCTGCCCCGGACACCTGCTGACCACCTCTCAGCTGGCACTGGACACACACTACTGGACGTGGATAAACCACTTTGTGATCTGGGGGTCTCTCCTGTTCTACATCGTCTTCTCCCTGCTCTGGGGAGGGATCATCTGGTAGGTGTCCGCCCACAGCCAGCTGCTGCCATCAGTGGGCCGTGCTCAGGCCCCTTTTACCGTGCTCTGGGCGTGGCTGGGCATGTCCAGGTGAGCAGCACACTGCTGGGCCCGGAAGCACCAGCATGGAGGCAGCAGCACCTTCAGAAGGGAGGTTCCAGATGCCACTTGCCCAGAAAGAACTCCCCTGAGAGAGGTTCCCCTGAGAACCTGGGCTCTGTAACCTTTTAGGGGCTCCTAGAGAGAAACTCCCCTTTGAGGGGCTCCCTGAGAGAAACTTCCCTGTGAGGGGGTCCTTTGAGAGCGACTCTCCTGTGAGGGGCATCCTGAATGAGACTCCTCTGTGAGGGGCTCTCTGAGAGATTCCCCTGTGAGGAGGTCCTTTGAGAGAGACTCTCCTGTGAGAGACTCCCTGAGAGAAACTCCCCCTTGGGGCTCTTCTGTGAGGAGCTTCTGTGAGAGAGACTCCCCTGTGAGGGGCCGGCTCCCTGAGAGATTCCCCTGTGAGGGATCCTTTGAGAGAGTCTCCCCTGTCAATGCTCCCCGAGTCTCTCCCTGAGAGACTCCTTACGAGCTATTTGTCACGGCCTGGAGCCTGTGGTCTACTTGTGGTCTCTACTGTGTTCTCCATCATACGCTGCTGTCTGACCCTGAACCTCCCTGGGATCGCTCGTGTCCTCCATGATATCCCAGGGTCCCCCAGAGCGTGCTTGCCACCCTCACCTCCTTGGGGAGCCCCAGACCCTGAGGAAGCGTGTCTGTCCTCGCCCCGGTTCTGTCCTTCTGTCCCCTCAGGGTCCCGCTCCCTTCAGAGGTGTCTCCTCCGCACTGTTGGGGACCCACTGGAGGGCCGAGACCAGCCCCAGCTCCTTCTTGCCCACCAGGCCCTTCCTGAGCTACCAAAGGATGTACCACGTGTTTGTCCAGATGCTGGCCAGCGGCCCTGCCTGGCTGGCCATCGTCCTGCTCATCACCGTCAGCCTCCTTCCCGACGTGCTGAAGAAAGTGCTGTACCGGCAGCTGTGGCCCAGTGCCACGGAGCGGGTGCAGGTGAGCAGGGCCTGGGCGAGGAGGGACAGTGCCCGGGCACTGCCAGCCCCGAGGGGACAGAGGAGCTCTCTGAGGACAGGCTACTGCTGGGGTCCAGGCCCTTTCCTGGGTGACCAGTTTGATGTGACACGGTCCCTCCACCAGGAGCCCCAGAAACTGGACAGAACCCTGTGTCCCCACTCCCAGTCATGGCCCCAAGGTTAGAACCCAGGTCAAGAAAGAAGAGGGAATACGGTCTCCTCCGTGACCTCAGGACACCCCTCCCCGTGACCTCAGGACACCCTCCCCCATGACCTCAGGACACCCCTCCCCGTGACCTCAGGACACCCCTCCCCCATGACCTAAGGACACTCCTCCCCCATGACCTCAGGACACCCCTCCCTGTGACCTCAGGACACCCTCCCCCATGACCTCAGGACACCCCCCCATGACCTCAGGACACCCCTCCCCGTGACCTCAGGACACCCTCCCCGTGACCTCAGGACACCCCTCCCCGTGACCTCAGGACACCCCGACCCCATGACCTCAGGACACCCCTCCCTCGTGATCTCAGGACACCCCCTCCCCCATGACCTCAGGACACTCCTCCCCCATGACCTCAGGACACCCCTCCCCCATGACCTCAGGACACCCTCCCCGTGACCTCAGGACACCCCTCCCCATGACCTCAGGACACCCCTCCCTCGTGATCTCAGGACACCCCCTCCCCCATGACCTCAGGACACTCCTCCCCCATGACCTCAGGACACTCCTCCCCCATGACCTCAGGACACCCCTCCCCATGACCTCAGGACACCCCTCCCCGTGACCTCAGGACACCCCTCCCCCATGACCTCAGGACACCCCTCCCTCGTGACCTCAGGACACCCCTCCCTCGTGACCTCAGGACACCCCTCCCCCATGACCTCAGGACACTCCTCCCCCGTGACCTCAGGACACCCCTCCCTCGTGATCTCAGGACACCCCTCCCCGTGACCTCAGGACACCCCTCCCCCATGACCTCAGGACACTCCTCCCCCATGTCCTCAGGACACCCTCCCCGTGACCTCAGGACACCCTCCCCCGTGCAGAGGTGGTGGCAGAGGCAGGTGGAAGCCCCCGCCTGACCCGACCGGCCCCAGTAGGATTAAAGTGCCCTCAGCTCAGCCCGCGAGGGCAGGACTGGTCAGCAGGCCAGGGCAGGATGGGCGCAGCCCACCAGGGGGGCGGGGGGCAGGGGTGCGGGCCAGGAGGAGCCACCTGCGCTCGGGGCTGGGGCTGTACGTGACTCACCTGTTCTCTCCTTCCTTCCCTCCTTCCTTCCTGCCTCCTTCCGGCGCAGACCCGGAAGCAGTGCCTTTCTGGCGAGCAGCCCACCGTCTTTATGCTCTCCCAGACCTCCAGCAGTCTCGCTTTCTGAGCACAGGTGATGGCTCCCGCCCCCGCGTCCGGCCTGCCGGGGACTGGCCGTGTGCGGGCCGGCCCGTCTCCCCGTGGCCCCTGCCCCAGCCCCGCGCCCCGGCCTCGCTGAGCCGTGAGTCTCGGGCCCGGCAGGCGGTCAGCCCTGGGGCACTCCGAGACCCAGACGCCTGGGGAGCTGGCCTCCCTTTGCTCGGGCCGGCGTTGCCCAAAGCCCTGTCCAGCCCCGTCCCTCCAGGGACGCTCACACGGTCCCTCGTGCCCCGTGAGAAATGCCGCAGCAGGATAGCGGGACGCGGCGTCCTGGTGTGCGGGTGCCCCGAGCGTTCCCAGTACCTGTGCCCCGTCCCCACTCCGCACACGTGTCCACCCACAGCCGGAAAGGCAGCCCGCACAGGGCACACGCAGGTGCCCTCCCCGTGCCACGGCCCACTGTGGCTGGCCTGGCCGCTGACCGAGGGGGCCGCACGCCTCCCCCACACGCGTGTGGGCGAAGATGGTGGGGTGCAGGGCAGTGCGTGGGGCGCCACTCGGGCGCTGGGCCCCTTCCCGGGGTGCAGGGCAGTTTGTCTCCCCTCTCTCGCCGGCACTTCTCTCCGCTCCTCCCTCCGCTCCTCTTCCTCTGTGTGAGAACTCGGGGGTCTCACGCCACCTGCAGCCTCAGACACACCAGCTCGAGGGCAGGCAGGCAGGGCGACAGGAAGGGCAGGGACGGCCTGGCCAGGGGGGCCCCACACCCAGCCGCCTCGCACCTCACGCTGTCCCCGTCTTGCAGACGAGTGAGAGGCAGAGAGTGCGGGCGGAGGCCGTGCCCTGCAGCGACAGGCCACTGCTGAAGGACCTCTTGCGGAGGGACCAGCCGGCGGCCAGGTAACGGCTCCTCCTCCAGCCCTGCGCGGGCTGCTCGGCCCGGACACCACCCGTCGTCCTGCGGTCATCCCGTGGCCCCAGCTGGAACCCAACGCCTCACCCTCGACCCCGAGGAAAAGCCTCTGGACAGCGTGGGGGACACTCTCGTGTCCCAGGACATTCGGACCCTGGCCCCGGACACCGGGCGGGTGGCACAGCCACACTGAAGCGGGCATCTGTCCATCCCTCAGCCCTGGGGCCGGTCCCCTTCACGTCCCCTGGCGCTGCGGGCCGGGCACCTGCGGGCACCTGCGGGGCGTCCAGGGCCTGTGCTGTGGGCGGCTCCGTGCCCGGGCGGATTCTCCTTCCCCGCTCCCGGCAGACGGAGCCCCTTGGTTCAGGCCCCCTCTCGGAGCCCCCTCCTCCTGCTGCCCTGGCCAGCCCTGAGCAGGGGACGGTGCTGCCAGGGTGCCACTGCAAGAGCCACGCAGACCCGTTCCCCGGCCCCCGTGTGCACGCACCACCGGTCACACGGGGTTGGGGGAGGTGGCCACTGCCCTCCTGCTGCGTCAGCCCGTGTGGACACGGCTGACCACCAGGACTGGCCCCCGGCCCCCGCCCACTGCAGCCCTGTGCTTAGCTGTCAGGACCCGCCCCCGGGGGCAGAGTGGGGGTGCCTGAGTGTCCCCGGTCAGGCGGGAGTTCGCGGCCTGAGACACGTGTCCCTGGCCTCACAGCACACCGGCCCTGCTGGACTGTCCTGGCTGGTACGGGTCTCCCGGCCGGCCACCGGGGCTGAGGCACAGTGTGCTGCCCAGGCTGGCCCACCCGCCCGCTCCTCTTCCGTCCCAGATTTCTGTTTTAGAAGCAGCCTATTGACATACTAGCCTTAACGGTCCTTAAGGAAGACATTTCAGTTCAGGCTTCAGACTCGGGGTGGGGGGGGGGTGTCGCTGTGCTGGGCGCGGTGTGGGGGTCTGTCTCGGCCGGGCCGGGTGCCTCGGGGTCCTGCTGGCATGTCTGAGCGGAGCACTCCGTGGCGAGGGCGGCAGAGGGTCGGTCACCGCATACCAAAGATCAGGACTTGGGCCTTGCAGGACGGGAGGTGGCCGCAGCCCAGGGCCTCGCCCACCGCCCACCCCCCAGCCCGCAGGCCGCAGCGGGCACGGCCGCTCTGAGGGCAGCAGCGGGCAGACTGTGCGCACATTTTTTTGACAAACTGTGTGTAATGTATTTTTTTAGAACTCCTCCAGTTGCCTTTACACTGAAGTATTTTCATAGCAGTTTCTACCTGAGTTATTCGTCCACACGCCACACCTGATTTCTGAACTGTCTTTAAAGCGCGTTACTTTTTAAGTTGATGAGAAGTGGGCACTGAGTTAAGCTGTGGGCAGCGCTGGGCAACTTTCCGGGGGCGTTGCCGTGACCACCGCTCCTGGCTTGCTTGGTTCCTTCCTTCAGCCTTAAGAGCCCTCGCCAGGGGACCTCACCTTCCCCGGGAGGAGCCGGCGCGTCTGTCCCGAGCGAGCGGCAGCCTGGACCCTCAGAAGGCTGGAGTGTGCCGTGGGGGGGGTCGCAGCCGAGGGCTGTTCCCCAGGCCGCCGTCCAGGAGGGGATCCGTCCCCAGGACAGCTCGTGTTTTTGCCTTAACTCGCCTTAAGTGTGCCCCGGGCGCCCGGAGCCCCCGCACTGTGTGCAGCTGACCACGCCTCTGGCCCCCGCCTGCCCCCAGTGCTCACACGCCCTCCGCCCTGGCCGCTCCCTCCTGGGGGCCCCCTCCCCGGCCCCACTGCCTCCCGCTCCCGCGGCCCCCGGCGGGAAGGCAGCACCCCCCTGGGCGCCTGCTGGGGCTGGTCTCTGGGTTCCCCGAGATTCCTGTAAACGACGGAGCTCCCGGTTTGCACTGACACGGGCGCCCCTGGGCCCTGGGCTTCCTGGGAACGGCCAGTTTGTCTGCAGGGACCCCCGCTGGCCACTGCGGGCAGAGGCATGAGCGTGGGCAGGCGGTGGACACCGGAGTCGTCTCGAGGGAAACAAAGCTTTAATGGAGGCTCGCGGCGAGTGCTATGAAAGTCTGATTCTACTTTTGCAGAAAAATCTAAAGATCAGTTTATATAGCTTTATTTTTACCTTACCGAAATATACAGATTTTAATATGTGTTTGTCGACTCTGACGTCACACCGCTGTGTGTCCGCCTGCTGTCCGGAGCGCCCGTCCACTGCACGGGGCCTCACAGCCGTACCCGTCACGGGCGCCATCGCCGCCATCCACGTGGGTTTATTTCTAAACTGTTGAAGCTAGTAGGCACAATTAAGGTTATAAATCAGCCTCCAAACGATAATGTTTAATTGATGATGATTCATTAACCTGCTCTGAAGAATTAAATGATGAATTAAATCCAGCCTCAGTGTGTGTCTGTGGACAGCGGGGCCAGCTGTGCGGGCTCGGTCAGCGTGCAGCACGGACTCTCGGGGCCAGAGAGGTGGCACGAGGTCACGGCATCTCCCTCGCACGCGGCGGATCCGGGTTCGATCCCCTGCACCCCATACGGTCCCCAAATCCCATCAGAAGTGATCCCTGAGCACTGCCAGGTGTGGCCCAAAATCCAAAATTCATGCCGGAGTCCATAGTGCACCGTGTGTGGGGTGTGGGGAGCAGACCGGCCTCGCTCCCCAGTGGGCTGTCCAGGTGAGGGGAGGAGCCAGGACACCCCCCCCCCCCGGCACGGGGCCGCCCCGGGCCTCACCCTGGGCGTCCCCAGTTCCTCTCAGATCCCTCCAGAGGCTGCCCCCGCTCGCCCAGATCCTTCCCCTCTGCCCAGGCCACTCAGACAGGCCGCTTGGTGCCCGGGCACTGCACCCACCCCAGTACACTACACCCACCCCAGGACACTGCACCCACCCCAGGACACAGCACCCTGCCCAGGACACTGCACCCACCCCAGGACGCTGCACCTACCCCATGACACTACACCCACCCCAGGACACTGCACCCACCCCAGGACACAGCACCCTGCCCAGGACACTGCACCCGCCCCAGGACACTGCACCCGCGCCCAATGCTGCACCCGCATCCAGGACACTACACCCACCCCAGGACACTGCACCCACCCCAGGACACAGCACCCTGCCCAGGACACTGCACCCACCCCAGGACGCTGCACCCGCCCCAGGACGCTGCACCTACCCCATGACACTACACCCACCCCGGGACACTGCACCCACCCCAGGACACAGCACCCGCCCCAGGACACTGCACCCGCCCCAGGACACTGCACCCGCGCCCAATGCTGCACCCGCATCCAGGACACTACACCCACCCCAGGACACTGCACCCACCCCAGGACACAGCACCCTGCCCAGGACGCTGCACCCACCCCAGGACGCTGCACCCGCCCCAGGACGCTGCACCCACCCCATGACACTGCACCCGCCCCAGGACACTGCACCCGCGCCCAATGCTGCACCCGCATCCAGGACACTACACCCACCCCAGGACACTGCACCCGCCCCCAGGACACAGCACCCGCCCCCGGGACGCTGCACCCACCCCAGGACGCTGCACCCGCCCCAGGACGCTGCACCCGCCCCAGGACGCTGCACCCACCCCAGGACACTGCACCTGTCTCCAGACACTGCACCCGCCCCGGGACGCGGTGCCCGCCGAGTGTGCCTGCTGCTTTGTCCCCATCCATGCCTGTCTCTCTGGAGCCTGTCTGCCCCTGCCTGCTGGCCACTCCACCTTCCATCTATTTTGTCCCGGAACAAACATCAAAATCTTCAAAGCATGATGCTATCCCTGGCATCCAGGGCCGCAGGAGCACGGGGAGGAGTTAATCACTGTGCCCAGAATTTGGCCCTGAAGAGCGGCCCGGCTCTGTGAGTCTCCAGCAGACAGCCGAGGGGAGACGGGAGGGTCACCTGGACCTTCCCGCAGCATCAGGTGGGGCAGTGGGCGGGGCGTTGGGTGGGCGGGGATGGAGGTGGGCGGGGCGTTGGGTGTGGGCGGGGCTGATAGTGGACGGGACAGGGACACGGGGCCTGGGCAGGGAGGTGGGTGGGGCTTGGCTAGGGGGCGGGGCGGGGCGGAGCGTGCTGGGGCGGGGGCTGGGGGGGCAGCAGGGCTGTGGGCGTGGTCACTGGGGACGCGGACGAGGGGCGGGCCAGGCAGCGGGCGGGGCGCGGTCCAGGGGCGAGCGCTGAAGCCTGACCCGCTGCTGCGCCCCAGGGTCTCCGCGGCCGCTGCTGGCGAGTGGACAGGGGAGCCCCCCTCTGGTCTGGGCCGGCCTGGGGCTGAGGGGGACTCGGCGGGGCGGAGTGGCCGGAGTGGCCGAGCAGCAGCTCCCAAGCAGGAGCTCGTGGTCACTCCGAGGAGAGGCCCCAAGCCCGGGGGCAGCCCAGAGAGGGCCCCGCAGCGGCTGTGCCGTTGTGGGGCCTGGGCAGAGCTGGGCAGCCGGACAAAGCCAGGCGTGCTCGGCTGAGAACTGGGGGGTCTGCACCCAGCGCTGGGCACCGCTGGCCGGCTCGGGGCTGGGCCTCGCTCAGGGCTTCTGATCACCTGCAAGTCCAGCGGGGGGCGCGCGCAACGTGCGGCTCCAGAACCGTCCACCAGAGGGCAGAGTGATGCGCGGCTGGAGGGAAAGGCCTGTGGGACGGTTCTGGGCCTCGGCAGCAGCACCCGGGGTCTGCACAGGGGTCTCTGCACACGGGTCTGCGTACGGGGTCTGCAGACGGGTCCCTGCACACGGGTCTGCGTACGGGGTCTGCAGACGGGTCCCTGCACACGGGGTCTGCGCACAGGCCCCTGCACGCAGGCCTCCTCCTCTCAATCTCTCGATCCTGTATCCAGCTGGCCCCAGGGTGTGTCCAGTGATGTCACGGGTGGGCAGGGGTGGGCAGAGCCTCTGGCCAGCAGGGAAGAACGGGAGCACTGGCCCCCAGAGCAGATCCTCAGGGGATGACGCTGAGAGTGGGGTGCGAAGGGGGGTGTACAGACTCCATGTACAGCACCTGGGCAGCTGCCATGAACAGCAAGAAACCCCGTCCATGAGCCCCACATGTCTGGGGAAGACCCCGTCCGTGGGCCCCGTGTCTGGGGAAGACCCCGTCCGTGGGCCCCGTGTCCAGGGGGGACCCCGTCCGATGACCCCTGTGGCCCGCACTCTGCTGACAGTTGTGGGCTGGGCCATGCTCTCGGACTCGCTGGCCCGATGGCTCCCCGAAGCAGCCAAGCGCCACTTCCTGGCCCGAGGGGGCACATCTGTGGGTTCTTGCCTGAGCTGGAACGTAAACAACCGCGTCAGAGCGGACGGGCTCTTGTGTGGGCCATTGTCCCAGCTTCCTGACCACCGAGAGCCGCTCTGGGGGGGCCCCCCGCACGGTGGAGGTGCAGGGTCACACCCCCGGGCCTCCTCCAGGGCAGCAGGGCCTGGGCCAGCCCAACAGCAGGGGTCACCTGGCCCGCACTCCACCACAGCTCCCAGCAGGGCAGACCTGGGGCACTGGGCCCCCCCCAGCCCACGGTGTGTGGGGTCCCGAGCAGCTGGGCCAGCAGCCTCCCCGCAGCCTTCCGGATGTCCACTGACCCCCACAGCCTGTCACACCACTCCCCAGCCCCGGCCAGGCGCCTGTCCCCCGAGGCGGGGCCGTGGGCCTCAGGGGGTCTCCCCAAATCCCTGGAAGCAGCTGCTGCCGCCGTGGGATGGGGGCTGGAGGGGCTGGAGGCCCTGGGGGCAGTTCGAACCTGAGGGCCCACAGCAGGTGATGCCGCTGTGAGGGGCCGGGGCCCTGCCTGCTGTGACGGCTGTGGGCCGGCCACTCTGGCGGGTGGGGAGGACTCTGTCTGTCGCTCAGCCAGCCCCCCCTCTGCTCACTGCAAACTTCCAGCCTCTGGGAAGTTCTGCACCCCCACAGCCCTGCAAAGCAGATACGGCGGGGCCCATTTTCCAGAAGGGCAGAGGGAGGTGGGGAAGCCCCGCGGGCCGGGCCGGGCTATGGAGCCATCAACCACGCTCTCGTGCTGTTCCGTAGGGTTCTGGAACCCCGACCTCCAGAGCCGCTGCGCCCCAGAGGCCCTTTCCTGAGGTTTTCCTGACTGCCGGATGCGTGGGCGAGGGTCAGGGCCTCACCGCCTGCTTCTGTGCTCGCCTGAGCTTTGGCCGGCAGCACGCCGTGCCTGTGAGGACCCTGGCACACGTGGGAGCACTCTGGGTACAATGGCGGCAGGAGCCTGTTTCCTGGGCACGCTGCGCGGCGGGTGGCCAGTGTGAGGACGTGTTCTGTCCAGCTGTGTGCCCGCCGTGCCCACAGCCCCGCCGAGCCAGGCTTCCTCTAGGCTGGCCCAGGGCCGGGAGAAGGGGGTCCCGGGCAAGCGGGAAGTGCACCCTCCGCCCGCCAGAGCCCCTCCCGAGGGTGCCCGGCTCACGCTTCCCGCACCCCCACTTCCTTCCCACAGCACACGCTGACCCGGAGGCTGCCCCACGGAGAACGGCCAGTGCTTGGCCGAAGTTGCAGAGCACGTCCCCCGGGGCCTCGGACAATGGGCTGGCGGGGGCCGCTTCCCGGCGGGATGCTGGTGTGGGGGTAGAACCCAGCCCCGACCCCCAGCTCCCACCCACCCGGTCAGCCCCACCTGGCCCCCCCACCTGGCCCCCCCACCTGGCCCTCCCCGCCTGCCCTCCTCTCCGGGCGCCTCTCCGAGCCCCGGGGGGCATCTCTGCCCCAGGGCCCAGGCCTGCAGCAGCGCCCTGAGTGCCCCCGCCTGCCCACCCCCTCTCCGGCCACCCTCGGCCCCTGAGAGCCGAGGGGGCGGGGCCCCAAGGCGGCGCCCAGCCTGGCAGAGTGTGTGGGCAGCACACAGGACAGCAGCTGACACGTGGCCCAGGGCCAGCAGTGTCCAGTGTCCACCGTCCACACTCACCCACAGGCTGGCTGGATGGTGCTCCCTGGGGAGAGGCCGCTCACACTTGGCTCACAGAGTCTCTGCTCAGCAGTGCTCCCAGGGACATCATTCAGGGCCCCTGCGGCTCCTCCCCCTGCCCGGGGCTCCCTCTGGGCCCTGAGCTGAGGGAGGGTCGAAACTCAGCCCAGCTGATGGCCCGTGCACAGGGGCATGTGCCAGGCACGGGGAACAGTAGTGGACCCTGGGGCACACTGGTGGATCCCGGAGACACTGATGGATCCTGGGGACACTGGTGGATCCCAGAGACACTGATGGATCCTGGGGACACTGGTGGATCCCAGAGACACTGGTGGATCCTGGGGGATACTGGTGGATCCCAGAGACACTGATGGATCCTGGGGATACTGGTGGGTCCTGGGGACACTGGTGGATCCCAGAGACACTGGTGGATCCTGGGGGATACTGGTGGATCCCGGAGACACTGGTGGATCCTGGGGGATACTGGTGGATCCCGGAGACACTGGTAGATCCCAGGGACACTGGTGGATCCTGGAGACACTGGTAGATCCCGGAGACACTGGTGGATCCTGGAGACACCGGTGGATCCCAGGGACACTGGTAGATCCTGGAGACACTGGTGGATCCTAGGGGACACTGATAGATCCTGAGGGACACTGACGGATCCTGGGGACACTGATGGATCCTGGGAGACACTGATGGATCCTGGGGACACTGGTGGATCCCGGGGACACTGGTGGATCCTGGGGACACTGGTGGATCCTGGGGACACTGATGGACCCTGGGGGACACTGATGGATTCTGAGGGACACTGGTGGATCCCGGGAGACACTGACAGATCCTGGGGACACTGGTGGATCCCAAGAGACACTGACGGATCCTAGGGACACTGACAGATCCTGGGGACACTGATGGATCCTGGGAGACACTGACAGATCCTGGGGACCCTGGTGGATCCCAGAGACACTGATGGACCCTGGGGGACACTGATGGATTCTGAGGGACACTGGTGGATCCCAAGAGACACTGATGAATCCTGGGGACACTGACAGATCCTGGGGACACTGGTGGATCCTGGGGACACTGATGGATCCTGGGAGACACTGACAGATCCTGGGGACACTGGTGGATCCCAAGAGACACTGACGGATCCTGGGGACACTGATGGAGGGACTGCTGAGATGCTGCTTGTTCTGTGGGTGTAAACAAGAGACCCCAGGTAGAGGGACACCCCCTGGACCAGGGTCTCGGCTCGGGCGAGTAGCTGGCAGCCCCTAGGATGAAGGTGCAGCTCTAGGCCTAGGGCCGGCTTCCTGGCTGGGAAGGCTGCAGGCAGCACCTCCAGACCCTGCCCCTGCCCAGCTGCTCCCTCTGCGGCTCAGCTCCAGAAGGTGGCTGGTTGCTAGGGGAAGGCGCATCCGGTGTCCTGTTCCCTGCACTTCCCACCTGGGAAAAGTGTCTGCTGCTTCTCAGAGACAGGGGGGAGGTGCGGAGTGAAAGGCAGGGAGTGAGGGGTGAGGGGCCAGGGAGGAGGATGGGGCGTGAGGAGTGAAGGGCAAAGGGGCAGGGTGAGAGGTGAGAGTGGGTGTGGGGGTAAGGAGCGTGAGGGGAGAGGTGAGAGAGGATGAGGGGGTAGGGGTGGGGCTGTCCCCGGCTAGTCCACCCCTGCCCCGCACAGTGCAGTTCTCAGCCCTCGTGGGGCGAGGCCCAGCAGGAGCAAAGCCCGCCTCAGCATGGTGCCCCCCCCTCCCTGCCGGCCCTTGAGCGCACAGCCCCAACTTCTCTTGGTCCCCCTCTGTGAAACGGGCGTGGGCTGCCCCCGGGCTCTGCAGACAGGGGAGTGAGACCTGGAGAAGCTCCGGCCAAACTCCAGAGCCCAGCCCCTCGGTCAGGGTCAGGCGGGGGCAGTGGGGACCCGGGACCCGGGAGGGGTGCAGGGGAGGGAGAGAGCAGGGGAGCCCATGGCAGAAGGAGCCGGGCTGTGAGCGGGAGGCCTCAGAGGTGAGGGGGTTTCGGCTGCCTGCCCAGGCTCCTGGTAAGGCACAGGCCAGCAGGTGCCACTGCCCCAGGGAGCAGCAGGTTCTGTGTGACAAGGAGGGGAAAGGGTCACGGGGTGGGGGAGGGGCATCTGCAGCTCCCTAAGCTGCGGGGGAGTGGGGGGAGGGCTGGTCCAGCCCCAGGCTCTGGGTGAGCAAGCCCTGGGGGTCCAGCACCACCTGCAGCAGGAGACAGAGACAAGGGCGGTGTGGGAGGAAGGGTGCACGGTGAGGGAGGTGGCAGGAGGAGGGGGGCACGGGGAGGGGGGTGGCGGGAGGAAGGGAGCACGGGGAGGGGGGTGGCAGGACAGGGGCAGGGGTGCAGGACGCAGGTGCGGGGAGGGAGCTCAGTGCGGAGGGTGACAGGAGGGGAGCCCAGCGGGGAGCACGGTGGAGGTGGCGGGAGGAGGGGGCACGGGGAGGGGGGTGGCAGGAGGAGGGGGCACGGGGAGGGAGGTGGCAGGAGGGGGCACGGGGAGGGAGATGGCAGGACAGGGGCAGGGGCGCGGGACGCGGGTGCGGGGAGGGAGCTCGGTGCGGCGGGTGACAGGAGGGGAGCCCGGCGGGGAGCACCGTGGAGGTGGCAGGAGGAGGGGGCACGGGGAGGGAGGTGGCAGGACAGGGGCAGGGGCGCAGGACGCGGGTGGGGGAGGGAGCTCGGTGCGGCGGGTGACAGGAGGGGAGCCCGGCGGGGAGCACGGTGGAGGTGGCGGGAGGCGGGTCCCGGCCCTGGCGCGCGTCCCCGCGCGGTACCCGGGCGCGCGTGCGATGCGGGGATGCTGCGGCCTGTGCGCAGGTAACGGCGCGGAGGCTCCTCCCCGGCGCGGGGTCCGCGCACCTGCGCCGCTTCCGCTTCCGCCGCCCCCCGCCCGCGCCCCCCGCGCCGCGGACATGGCCCTGCAGCAGCTGGCGCGGAGGCTGGCGGCCGTCGGCGCGCGCGCGGGTAGGAGGCCGGACCGCGGCCGCGGGGGTTGGGGGGCCCGGGGCGGGGGGCCCGGGGGGTCCTGCTGCAGCGGGCGCGCTGGGAGGGGGCTGCGGCGGGGTCCTGCTGCAGGGGCGTCGCCAAGGGGGCTGCGGCAGGGTCCTGCTGCAGGGGCGTCGCCAAGGGGGCTGTCGCGGGGTCCTGCTGCAGGGGCGTCGCCAAGGGGGCTGCCGCGGGGGCTCCTGCTGCAGCCCTGCCCCTGCCCCGGGCGGGGGCTTTGCTGGTGGGTGGGGCGCCTGGTGGGGAGGGTCTCCTGTGCAGCGAGGCTTCTCCCCTGGGGGAGGCTCCCGGTGTGGAGGGGGCTCCCGCCTGGCGGGCGGGGCGCCTACTGGGGTTCCTGCTGTGTGTGGGGGAGCCCCTTGGTGGGGGGCATTAGGTAGGGGTTGAGGGTCCCCACAGGCCCCACCGGCAGGGGCAGCCCGGCCGCCCTGCACTGGCTCTCTCTGTGCTGGGCTGGGCTGTGCCCAGCGGGCAGCTGTCCAGGCAGTGACGTCACCCAGTGCCCAGGTCTGCCCGTGAGCCCCGGGGGCAGCCATGCCAGGGAGCAAGTGGGGCGGCCCTCGGGCGGGTGGGCATGGGCCTGGCCGGACTCCTCCCTCCTCCCCCCTGCCGCCCGCCCTGCTGTCCACCCAGAGCCCTGTCCACAGGGCATCTCTCCGCCCGGGCCCTTCAGAAGCAGTGGGCTTTGACCCCAGGGACGCCTGGGGCTGCAGGCATGCTGGTGGCCGGCTCCCGTGCCCGCTGAGGCCGGGCACAGTGCCTTCCATGGGCCCAGCCGAGCCTCGGGCACCGCGTGGACCCCTGTCTGCAGCCCGCCCATCCCTCCACCCCGTGGCCGCCCCTCCCGGGCCCCATGCAAGGCCACGGGGCGCTGTGCCCAGGCCGAGTCTGTTCCCCCTGAGGACGTGGCTCGTGCTGCGACCTGTCCTTGTTCTGCTCTTGTTTGGGGCCACACCTGGCGGGGCCTGGGGCCTGTCCACCTGCGCCCGCCCTGTGGGTGGCTCCCGGACCGCCCTTGGAACCATGGGGGGGGGCAGTGTCTCCTGCCCTGCTTTTGCTTGTCCCCGTGTTCTCCTTAGAGTCGTGGACGAGAGTCGGGCTGTTTGCGGGAGAACACGGGGCCCAGACTCTGCCGGCCTGTGGGCTCAGCCAGAGCAGGCGGCCGGAGCCCCTCCCCAGCCGGCTGCTCCGGGCCTCGCCCCTGCCCTCTGGCTCAGGGAGGCTGGGACGGGGCCGAGAAGTGTGTGTTTGAGGTCCCCGGCGGGACTGGTACAGTCCCCGGGCGAAACCCAGCACGCCCGGGAGCGCCTGCTGACCAGCAGAGTCTCGGTCAGCATCTCCGGCCACGGGCGGACCTGCAGCAGAGCGGGACCTGTCGTGGGGGTGGTCAGCACGGATCCCTGCTTCTGGGACGATGGTCTGGTGGAAAAGACAGTTGATGATGGGCAGATGGGGGTGGACGGGTGACGCGTGGACGAGGGAGCAGGACAGTAGGGGTTGGACGCAGAACGCTGCTGCATGGGGGCCAGCGGGCAGTGTGCGTGGGCAGGTGGTGGGTGTACAGGGAGGTGATGATGGATGCCGGCCAGGTGGGCAGCCCGCGGTGGACTCCCGGGAGGGACAGAGGGGGACGGGCAGCGGCGGGTCACAGGGCGGAGGCCGCCGTGCAGTGGTCAGGTGCAGGCCAGGGGCCGGGTCTCTTGGCCATCTGTGGCCGTCTGGGCTGCTGTGCCGTCCACTCTGGCCGCTGGGGCCGCCACTGCTGTGTCGTGGTCCTGGCCACCACTGGCCGCGTCCGTCACGGGGTCAGGACGGCTGGTCCTGGGCAGCGCCTAGTGGAGGCTCCTCTGTGACCCTCCCCTGCCCCCGTCCCGGGACCCTCCCCCTGACCCCGCCCTGGAACCCCCTGACCCCTCCCGGGACCCTCCCCCCATGACCCTGCCTTCGGACCCCGCACCCGTGCCCCAGAGCCCCCTCCCCAGGACCGAAACCTAGGACCCTCCCAGCCACCTGCCCAGGAATTCTCTGCCTCGACCCCCTCCTGACCTTTGTCCAGCTCTGCCCATTTGCTGGCCGGGAGGCCGTCTGTGGGGCGGGGGCCTGCGTGGGGCCTCCTTGGCCCCTGCACTGCTGGCCAGGGCCTGTGGGGCCCCGGGAGCATCCTGCGCCTGGGCCTGCCCGGAGCCTGCCCGGAGCCCGTGTCCAGGCTGACCCGCCATCGGGGCAGACGGAGCCGTGGACGCGCTGGGCTGTGCCACGCAGGTGGTGGACCCGGCAGCGCCCTGTGGGGCCTCCTGGCTTGGGGTCACGAGGCTCTGCCCCCGGGGGTCCCGGCGCGACCCACCCCAGGCCTCAGAAGGGGCTGGCCACAGCACCCGCAGCCCAGCCCGAGGCCTTGCTGCTCTGCTCAGTAGGGGGCCGGGTGGGGGCGGGCGGGGGCTGGTGGGAGCCGGTGGGGGCGGGGCGACTTCCCTCAGGGCCTCAGTCCACACGCAGAAGCACCCACTCCCCGGCCTGGTGGGGCCAGCGTGGAGGGTGTCCCTGCCTCTCCAAGGTGTCCGTGTCTGCGGGGGGGATGGGGGCGCCGCTCCCCTTCCTCCCCGCGCCTCCTCCCTTCCTCCCCGCGCCTTGTTTGTCTGGCGGGAGATTTCCTGCGGCGGGAAGGTGTCTGGGGTGCAGGGGCCAGCCCCACAGGAAGGAAGCGGGCGGGCCGTGTGGGCTCCGGACACCAGGTCCCCCACCTCTGGCCGGCCTGGCTGCGCACGGCAGACGGACGGACAGACGCAGGCAGCGGGCCAAGGGCACCAGAGGTCATGCCCAGCCCCGCGTGCAGCTTGGCAGCACTGGCTGCCCCCGGGGACGTCCCCAGTGGGGCGGTGCCGGCGGCTGGCAGTGGGGGAGCCCGGAGAGTCGGGGCCCCTGCAGGAGAGACCCCGATGGCTGCCGGGGGAGCCCCCCACGGGCCCCCGCACTTCTGCTGGCCGCTGCCCCGGAGGCGCCGGGGGGCCTGGAGGCGCCCAGAGCCAGGTGAGCGGGCGGCATGCGTGGGTCCTCTGCTCGGTGCCCTCAGCCCTGCCCGGCCCCCAGACCCCCCGACCCCCCGCCCTCCTGGGGCTGTCCTCGCCCAGGCCGCTGCCCGGGCCCCAGAGCCGGTCTCGGGGAGCCCCGTGCCCTGGGCGGTTGCGGGACTCAGTGGCGGGGCTGGGGGAGATGTGAGCCGCCCACACAGACCCCTTGGACCCGCTGGGCTGGCATCCCAGGGCCCCGCGCCCTCCCGCCTCCCCGCCCACAGCCCGCGGCACTGTGCTCCTGCTCCTGGCTCGGACCCTGGGAGAAGGCTCTGCTGGGGTGGCCTCTCCAGCGTGTCAGGGGACACCGGCCCCTCTGTGTGGGAGGGCGGCGTGTGGCCACGGCCGGACTGGGGAGGTGCGGGGCAGGGCTGGTCCAGCTGGGGTTCCTCCCACGACGACTCGGCGTCGGTGGTCCTAGTACACAGAGCCCCTCACACTCCTCCGTGCGGGTCAGAGCCCTTCAGGTCAGCTGGTGCCCTTTGTGCTGGCCAGTCCTCCCCCCTGCTAGCCCGCGCTGTCAGGCGAGTCAGTCTTCCCTCATGCTGGTCAGTGCTCTTACTACTAGTCAGTGCTCTTTCATGCTGGTCAGTGCTCTTTCATGCTGGTCAGTGCTCTTTCATGCTGGTCAGTGCTCTTTCATGCTGGTCAGTGCTCTTTCGTGCTGGTCAGTGCTCTTTCGTGCTAGTCAGTGCTCTTACATGCTAGTCAGTGCTCTTTCGTGCTGGTCAGTGCTCTTTCGTGCTACTCAGTGCTCTTTCATGCTAGTCAGTGCTCATCTCTCATGCTACTCAGTGCTGCGTCCTTCACGCAGTCAGCACTCTTTCATACTAGTCAGTACTCCTCATACTAGTCAGTCCCCCTTCGTGCCAGGTCATGCCTCCTGCCCAGCTCTAACTCGGGCTTGTTTGTTTTTGGGGATCAGAGCCGCAGGTGGTGGTGGTTGGGGCTTGCTCCTGGCTCTGTGCTCAGGAATCGCCCTGGCCGGCCCGGAAGACCCTGTCCCAGGCGGGCTGCTGTGCTCTCGCTCTCCCTGCTCAGTGCTGGGCGAGGCCTTGGCACTGCCCAGTGGTGGCACGGCCCGCACGGGCGCCGGGCAGAGGGGCCCGCCACCATATCCAGCCTGACCCCGGCTGCGGCCCCTGGCGAGGGGTGACCGAGCTGCCTCGTGCCACGCTGCGTGCTGTGCCCTCTCGAGGGCAGCCGGGCTTGTTCCACACCCGGAGACCAGGGAGCGTGACTGGGAAGCCGGAAACGCGGCCGGCGCGTGAGTCCCTCTCCTGGTCACCTTCCCCGGGGCCGCCCCGCCCCTGTTTGTCCCTGCGGTCACCTGAGAGGCCTCTGGGGTGGGTGGGAGGCGATGGCCGGTGGGCCCTGCCCCGCATTCCAGAGGGCCTCGCCGCTCTGCCCCGGGACCTGCTCCGAGGCAGGGGCCACCGCGCGCGGGGGCGGCTGCGGACGGCAGCTGGTGACGTGGGCGTGTGTGCACTCAGGGCGGAGCGGGCCGAGCCTCGGGAGCCAGTGCCCGGCCCGGCATCCTGGTCCCGGGGAAGCGAAAGTGGACGGGCAGCTGGTCCTCGCGGGTTCTAGGGGGCAAAGTCCGCGAGAGGGCTGATGGTGGCCGTGCGGGAGCCGTCCCTGCCGCCACGCCATGGGGGACGGCCGCGCGGCCCGCATCTCCGTGGCCGAGATGAAGAGCTACTACCGCTACTCCGAGTGGTGCTCCTGGCTGCGCGCCGCAGCCGAGGGTGAGTTTGGCCTCGGGAGCCACCCAGGGCCCCTCCCAGCTGGGGCTGCAGGGCCGGCGCGGGGTGTGCTGGCCGCCTGCCCGCGGACACGCTCTGGGCACTCTCTCTGCGCCCCGAGTGCCCCGGGCCCCTCCCTGTCACGGTCAGCGAGTCCAGCCTTCCCAGTGCCGCCGGCACAGGCCGAGGGGCACGGCCAGAGGTGCTGCCTGCCGGAGCTGACCCCCAGGGACACCCCATGGCGCGGACAGGACACGCCCGCCACCAGCTGCTGTGGGGTGCGGGCTCAGTCCCACCGTGTGGCCAGACAGGAGACCCCTCACTTTGCCGGGCGCCTGCTGGTGGGGGCGCTGCTCCCTGCTCCTGGCAGAGTGCTCCCTCGGTGCTCCTGCAGAGGCCTCGAGGCCGGGCACCGGGGCCGGTGCTCACAGACCCAACACCCCAGCCAGGGCAGCCCCAGGGCACGAGGGGGGGTCTCGGGCAGGAAGCTGGGTCAGACCGAGTGCAGGTGTGTGCCGGGGCCCCTCCCTGCTGCGCCCAGAGGGGGCTCTGCCCCCCAGGCAGGGCTGTGTTCAAGCCCACCAGCACAGGAAGGGGGTCCTGAGGCCTGCTGTGCCCTCTCAGGTCTGGGGGACACAGGGCGGGCACTGCCCTTCCGCGGCCGTCCTGCGTCCGGGCTGGGCTCGGGGCTCCCCTGGCAGTGGGGGCTGGAAGCTCAGTGCTGGCCTCACCCGCCCCATCACCAGCTGGGGCCCCCCGAGGTGCCCGGGGGCGGGGCCTCGCCATCCGCCACTGCCTGGCCTTCCGGGGCCGGGGTCTGTGTTGCTGCTCTGCCCTCGTCCTCACGTCGTGTCCCCCTTCCTGCGCCCTGCGGCCAGGAGACCACGCACAGGACAGCTGCTGGGTGGTCACTGCACACCAGCCTCACGCTTGCACTCGCGGCCCGAGAGTGAGGGCGGGTGTGGCTGTGAGTCGCCCACACGCTGACACCCGAATTCTCACACTCACATGCAGACCCTCTGATACACCGTCCTTAGCACTCACACTCGTACTACACTCAGTCACACTGACACCTTCACACTCCTCCCCACACTGACAGCCACACCGACTCACTAGTACTCACACTCAGACTCACCCTTACACTCGAGCTCACACTCAGATCCACACTCACACCCACACACTCACATATACTCACTTTGACTCAGACTCACATGCTCACTAATACTCTCGTGCACTGACACTCATACTCTCACTAGTACTTAGACTCTTACACACTCACACACCCTCACACTACCACACTCACACTCATTGTTAATACTTAGATTTTTATGGGGCTGGAGCGATAGCACAGCGGGTAGGGTGTTTGCCTTGCACTCGGCCGACCCGGATTCGATCCCCAGCATCCCATATGGTCCCCTGAGCACTGCCAGGAGTAATTCCTGAGTGCAGAGCCAGGAGTAACCCTTGTGCATCGCCAGGTGTGACCCAAAAAGCAAAAAAAAAAAAAACAACTTAGATTTTAGCATACTCTCATGCACTCTCACACTCACTAGTACTTAGACTCTTACATACTCACACTCACACTCACTAATACTTAGACTCTTACATACTCACACACTCACTCTCACACTCACTAGTACTTAGACTCTTACATACTCACACACTCACTCTCACACTCACCAGTACTTAGACTCTTACATGCTCACACACTCCACTCACTCTCACACTCACTAGTACTTAGACTCTTACATACTCACACACTCACACTCATGCTCTCACAGTCACTAATACTTAGACTCTTAAATACTCACACTCTCACACTCACTAGTACTTAGACTCTTACATACTCACACTCACACTCACTCTCACACTCACTAGTACTTAGACTCTTACATACTCACACTCACACTCACTCACACACTCACTAGTACTTAGACTCTTACATGCTCACACACTCACACTCACTAGTACTTAGACTCTTACATGCTCACACACTCACACTCACGCTCTCACACTCACTAGTACTTAGACTCTTACATACTCTCACACTCACACTCACGCTCTCACACTTACAGCCATGCTCATACACTCACACCTGCACAGGCCAGTACCCTGTGTCCCCTGGGAGCAGGCGGGGCTGCAGTGCCTGGCCTGGGTCCTGGCACAGATGGTGTTTCTGCCTGACCTGGGGGCCCCGGGGGAGCTGGCAGGGGTGCGTCAGCCGGGTGCTCTCGTGACCAGGCACCGGTGCCTGTGAGTTGTCGTCCTGGTGTGGGGACCTGGCACAGGTGGGCATCTGACGCTGTGGTCACGGTCTGCCAGGTGCCGTGTTTGTCACTGCTAGGGACCGTGCGTGGCGGTGACAGGTGCCACCGGAGGGAGTGGTGTGGCTCCCTGTTGGGAACGCTGCTCCAGAGGCCAGCCTGGCGGGCCGCTCCCAGCGGCCTACCAGGGTCCCTGGGGTCTGGCTTCGGGGCCTTCAGGGGGGCAGGCACGGGCGGGGTGGTGTCGTGTGGCGTGTCAGGCGGCAGAGCCCTGGCCTGTGCTCCCTGGAGAGCGGCCCGCAGCGCCCTGTTTGCTGTGTGGGTGCGGCCTGCTGGGGCACAGCTGCCGTGTTCTCACCACAGCTCTGCCGACACAGCCCGTTGCTACCCCGCGGGCCCCGACTGGAACCATGGAAGTTCCTGGCTGTTCCCACACAGCCTGCTGTCACCTTTCAGGCCCCATCTGTCACCGCAGCTACAACCGTGGCTGTAACCGCGACTGTGACCACAACTATGACTGAGGCTGTGATCTGAGCTGTAACTGCAGCCGCACCTGTGGCTATAACCGTAGTTATGACCTCAGCTGTGACCACAGCTGTATCCGGGGCTGTAACCACAGCTGTACCTGAGGCTGTAACCACGGCTGTACCTGAGGCTGTAACCACAGCTGTACCTGAGGCTGTAACCACGGCTGTACCTGAGGCTGTAACCATGGCTGTACCTGAGGCTGTAACCACATCTCTACCTGTGACTGTAACCAAGGCTGTACCCGCAGCTGTAACTGTGGCTGTAACCTCAGCTGTACCCGCGGCTGTACCTGTGGCTGTAACCATAGTTATGACCTCAGCTGTGACCACAGTTGTATCCAGGGCTGTAACCACAGCTGTACCTGAGGCTGTAACCACGGCTGTACCTGAGGCTGTAACCACGACTGTACCTGTGACTGTAACCAAGGCTGTACCCGAGGCGGTAACTGTGGCTGTAACCTCAGCTGTACCCACGGCTGTAACTGTGGCTGTAACCTCAGCTGTACCCGCGGCTGTACCTGTGGCTGTAACCATAGTTATGACCTCAGCTGTGACCACAGCTGTATCCAGGGCTGTAACCACGGCTGTACCTGAGGCTGTAACCACGACTGTACCTGTGACTGTAACCAAGGCTGTACCCGCGGCGGTAACTGTGGCTGTAACCTCAGCTGTACCCACGGCTGTAACTGTGGCTGTAACCTCAGCTGTACCCGCGGCTGTACCTGTGGCTGTAACCATAGTTATGACCTCAGCTGTGACCACAGCTGTATCCAGGGCTGTAACCACGGCTGTACTTGAGGCTGTAACCATGACTGTACCTGTGACTGTAACCAAGGCTGTACCCGCGGCGGTAACTGTGGCTGTAACCTCAGCTGTACCCACGGCTGTAACTGTGGCTGTAACCTCGGCTGTACCCGCGGCTGTAACTGTGGCTGTAACCTCAGCTGAACCTGCGGCTGTAACTGTGGCTGTAACCTCAGCTGAACCCGCGGCTGTAACTGTGGCTGTAACCTCGGCTGTAACCTCAGCTGTACCCGCGGCTGTAACCTCGGCTGTACCGCAGCTGTGACTGGCTGTCCTCACATTTCCAGTGCTCTGTCAGGCGGGATGCACGTCGTGCTGCCTTTGCTCCAGGAGCTCGTGTTGGGAGCTTGGAGTCTGGGCTCAGGCTCTTTTCGTTGTGTCCATCTGCCCCTGCTGGACCCTGGGGCACAACACCCACCCTCTCCGCGGTGGGACCCCAGCTTTGTGGGTTGCAGGACCCTGGAGGTGTGCACTTTGTCTGCCGCCGTGGGGGTTCTGAGCCTGCGGCACCCGTGGGGGGTGGACGTCTGCCCAGCAGCCGGCGCTGACTCAGCGGGGCCAGGCCCGGCTGCTGCTGCAGACGGGGAAGCAGAAGTGAGAGCCCGGCGGCAGCCCGATGCCGAGGCCCTGGGAGAGTGTGGCAGAAGTAGGTCTGGGGTGGCGAGTCCTTCAGTGTCCTTCACACCAGGGGCAGGAAGCAGTCAGGGTGCTCTCGTGGCTTCGCCGTGGAGCACTGTCGAGGGGAATAACCGTTCCTGTGCCAAAAACAGCACTGAGAGACCCAGATGCGCTGCACTAATTTACGCCTTTATTTGAGAAGTGTCCAGTATCAGCAGCCCGCAGCCCAGGGGCTGAGACCAGGCCGGGGCTGAGAGGCCAGACTTGGGCCAGACTCGGGCCGAGAGACCAGGCGGGGGCCGAGAGAGCCCGGAGTGGTGCAGGGGATAGTATTCCCCAGGAGTATCGGACATTTTGGCCAATCTGGAGTTCGGAGAACCTTCTGGAATGTTGACCACCTGCCTTCCGACCTAGGGTTGAGATGGGCAGTGAAGCCCCCCACCCTGCATGTCGGGCCCCCCAGGCATGGCCAGTGTCTCTTCGCAGGCCATCCTGAGCTCCACGGGCAGGAGCTGTTGCTGGGCTAGACCGAGGGGGCTGGGGGGTAGGTGGGCCCCATGGCTGTCCATGCTGAGGGCTGCTGCAGCCGTCGGTCCGTGCGAGGGTGCTGGGCCCCGAGAGGAGGGATGCGCCCAGGACCCACTGGGCTAAGATCTCAGGAGACATCTGCCCTGAGCACCAGCTCTCTCCAGCCCTCACCCCTCGCCCCTCACCCCTGCACTCACACCCGCACCCTCACCCTCAGCCCTCACCCCTGCACCCTCAGCCCTCATCCTCACCCCTGCACCCTCAGCCCTCATCCTCACCCCTGCACCCTCAGCCCTCACCCCTGCACCCTCAGCCCTCATCCTCATCCCTGCACCCTCACCCTGCACTCTCACACCCGCACCCTCACCCCTCACCCTCAACTCTCACCCCTGCACCCTCAGCCCTCATCCTCATCCCTGCACCCTCACCCGTCACCCTCACACCCGCACCCTCAGCCCTCAGCATTCGCCCTCACCCCTGCACCCTCAGCCCTCACCCTCACACCCGCACCCTCAGCCCTCACCCTCACACTCGCACCCTCAGCCCTCACCCTCACACCCGCACCCTCAGCCCTCAGCCTCTGTCCTCGCCCTCACCCCTACACCTTCAGCCCTCACCCCTATACCCTCAGCCCTCACCCTCACCCCTGTACGCTCAGCCCTCACCCTCACCCCTGCACCCTCAGCCCTCACCCTCACCCCTGCACCCTCACACTCACATCTTCACCCTCACACCCGCACCCTCAGCCCTCACCCTCAGCCCTCACCCTCACCCCTGCACCCTCACCCTCACCCCTGCACCCTCAGCCCTCACCCTCACCCCTGCACCCTCACACTCACATCTTCACCCTCACACCCGCACCCTCAGCCCTCGCCCTCAGCCCTCACCCTCACCCCTGCACCCTCACCCTCACCCCTGCACCCTCAGCCCTCACCCTCACCCCTGCACCCTCAGCCCTCACCCTCACCCCTGCACCCTCACACCCGCACCCTCAGCCCTCACCCTCACCCCTGCACCCTCAGCCCTCACCCCCTATTCTACTCTACAACCCAAAGGGCAGGGGTTTTCACTGAGGCCACCCCAGAGGCAGATGGAGTCTCAGGGTCCCTGGGGTGCTGAGATCCGTGCTCTATGCCTGGGGCCAGGCTTGGGGTGTGGTCTCCCCGCCGCCCCACATCTGGGCTGTGTATGGTGTCCTGGCTGGGCCCCTCCCCACCCGCCACAGCCTGCACAGCGGCTCCTACTGCGTCCCACCCCCCAGGGTGTGGTCAGAGGGTGCTGCCCCCTGAGCACCGAGCACCGGTGATGGAGCCTTGGGCCCTCCCGGGCGTTGCTTATGGGGCTTCCGTCTTGCCCCTGGATGCTGCCATCTGCAGCCTGCCCTGTCCGTGGGGCGCCTCCCGCTGACAAGGCTCCAGCCGTGTTTGCTCTCGATGGCAGGCGTGGTCCGATGCGACTGAGACTCGGCTGTTGACACTGCAGGGCTGCTTCCGGGCTGGGGGAGTCCCGGCTCTGGCCTTTGCCCAGGGACCCCAGGGACAGGCAGGTGGGCTGAGTGGGGCCTGGAGAGACAGCGGCCGTCCACGGCAAAGACATAGCCAGTGGGCAGGCGCAGAGCAGGCCCAGGGCGACAACAACGGGGGACCCCTACCTGCGCCCCAGGAAGGCCCCAGCTGGCACCTCACCTGCCCTGGGCGTCTCCCCCACCCCCCACCTGCCCTGGGCATCTCCCCCCACCCCTGCCCTGGGCATCTCCCCCTACCTCCCTGCCCTGGGCATCTCCCCCACCCCCCTGCCCTGAGCATCTCCCCCACCCCCCACCTGCCCTGGGCATCTCCCCCACCCCCCACCTGCCCTGGGCGTCTCCCTGACTCTGGGGCATCTCCTCCACAGGGAGCTTTGTGAGTGCGCCCATGTCCATGAGTGCTGTATGTGCTCCATCATGCGTGTTCTGTCGTGGCACATGTCCAGGGGCTGTGGTGAAGTACTGTGGGCAGAGTGGCCCTCGCCCCTCCCTCACCCCAGGAGGGTCTCCAGCTGCCCGGGAGGGGTGTGGGCGTCCGTCTCCCGTTGCCTTCTGCCCCCACATTTCCCTGGTCCGCTCTCCGGAACGCAGCCCTCGGCGAGGGCAGCGGGGCAGTGTCCAGGTGGCTGGACTGCACCGTCCTCCCCTCTGGGCGTCCAGCTCTGGGGCTGTCACTGCTGTGCCATGGCCACTATGTGGGTCACTTCCCGTGGCCGCTGCGCACTCAGGCCCCTTCTGCCGGCCGGTGTCCCCCGCCCCTCCGTCCCCGGGAGTCCCTGGGGAGCTCGTTAGCCCAACAGTTAGCCCAACAGCCCCCGGGAGCTCCCGCTGAATCTGCCTGTCCCCGCCCCCTGTGCTGGGTTTGTTTTCGCTCCCGGGAGCCCGCCCTGCCCTGTCTGCCCGCCCGCCCGCCCTCCCGCCAGGCCAGCTCTTCCAGGGCTCCGTGCCACGGGGGCGCCCGCCGCAGCTGCTGGGGGAGGCCCTGTCTGGGCAGGTGGGACCTGAGCTGGTCGGGTCGCCCCAGCTCCTCCAGGGGAGGGAGGCGGCGCCCGCGGGGCTCCGGCAGGGGGAGTCTGGACGGGCGGCGGCGCTGCGGAGCTGGCTCTGCCCAGCGCGGCACCGCCGGGGTTAAGAGACGGCGGCCGGCGTGTCGTCACCAGGGGCCTTGGCAGTGCCCGAACCCAGGTCGGGCGCCCTGCAGAGCCGGTCGGGCTGAGGAGGATGGGGCTGCGCCACCCCGCGCCCCTGCCGTGTCACCGTCCCCGTCCCCGTCCCTGGCCGCGGCCCTGAGAGGTCCTGAGAGGCGGCCGCTGCCTTCCGCCACCGCGGCAGGACCCTCCCCTGGTCGGGGCAGCACAGGTGCGGAGCTGGGGGTGGGGAGCCGGCCCTGGGTGGGCGTGGCACCCCTGCTTGGGGCTGCCCCCCAGTGCCTCCCAGGCCGTGGGGGGTCCCCGCCCGGTGCCCCCGCTGCCGTGAGAGCGGCCCCTGTGGGCGCTTCCGCAGGAGTCAGGCTCGGGCCTTGCGGGTCATCCTGCTGGCGGGGCTCCAGGGCGATGCGGAGCCTGTCTGGTCCCTGGGCACCCGGGAGGCGCCAGGCCCAGACGCGGGGACCGAAGCCCGTTCTGCCCCTTAACGCCAGACATGACTGTGTGGGACAGGTGTGGGGCGCTGTGGGGGCACAGATGGGGCAGGTGTGCAGGGGACAGTGTGTGTGGGACAAGGTGTGGGGGGACTGGGGACAGTGTGTACAGGACAGGTGTATACAGGAACGTGTGTGGGGGCAGCGTACAGAGCATGAGACAGGCGTGGGGGACAGGTGTGCATGGGACAGGTGTGTGCAGGCCTGTGGGGGATAGGTGCGCGGGACAGGTTTCGGGGAACAGATTGTGTCGGATGGTATGGAGGACATTTGTGAGGCAGGTGTGCAGGGTGTGTGGGACAGGTATGCAGGTTTGGGGGGAAGGCACGCAGGTGTGTGGGGGGCATGACTGTGCAGGTGTGTGGGGCAGGTGTGCAGGTGTGTGGGGACAGGTGTGCAGGTATGTGGATCAGGTGTGCAGGTGTGTGGGTCAGGTGTGCAGATGTGTGTGGATCCGGTGTGCAGGTGTGTGGATCAGGTGTGCAGGTATGTGGATCAGGTGTGCAGGTGTATGTGGATCAGGTGTGCAGGTGTGTGGATCAGGTGTGCAGATGTGTGTGGATCAGGTGTGCAGGTGTGTGGATCAGGTGTGCAGGTGTGTGGGTCAGGTGTGCAGGTGTGTGGGTCAGGTGTGCAGGTGTGTGTGGATCCGGTGTGCAGGTGTGTGTGGATCAGGTGTGCAGATGTGTGTGGATCAGGTGTGCAGGTGTGTGGGGCAGGTGTGCAGGTGTGTGTGGATCCGGTGTGCAGGTGTGTGGGGCAGGTGTGCAGGTGTGTGGGGCAGGTGTGCAGGTGTGTCGGGTAGGTGTGCAGGTGTGTGGATCAGGTGTGCAGGTGTGTGGGGCAGGTGTGCAGGTGTGTGTGGATCAGGTGTGCAGGTGTGTGGATCAGGTGTGCAGGTGTGTGGGGCAGGTGTGCAGGTGTGTGGGGCAGGTGTGCAGGTGTGTGAGCAGGTGTGCAGGTGTGTGGGGCAGGTGTGCAGGTGTGTGGGGCAGGTGTGCAGGTGTGTGAGCAGGTGTGCAGGTGTGTGAGCAGGTGTGCAGGTGTGTGGATCAGGTGTGCAGGTGTGTGGGGCAGGTGTGCAGGTGTGTGGGGCAGGTGTGCAGGTGTGTGAGCAGGTGTGCAGGTGTGTGGGGCAGGTGTGCAGGTGTGTGGGGCAGGTGTGCAGGTGTGTGAGCAGGTGTGCAGGTGTGTGAGCAGGTGTGCAGGTGTGTGAGCAGGTGTGCAGGTGTGTGGATCAGGTGTGCAGGTGTGCAGGTGTGTGGGGGGCAGGTGTGCAGGTGTGTGAGCAGGTGTGCAGGTGTGTGGGGCAGGTGTGCAGGTGTGTGAGCAGGTGTGCAGGTGTGTGGGGCAGGTGTGCAGGTGTGTGGGGCAGGTGTGCAGGTGTGTGAGCAGGTGTGCAGGTGTGTGGGGCAGGTGTGCAGGTGTGTGGGGCAGGTGTGCAGGTGTGTGGGGCAGGTTGCGTGGACAGGTGTTTGTTTGCTCTGAGCTGTGGCTTCCTGGTGCAATAGTTCTCAGCTGCCGCTGGGAGAGACGCCGTGTGTCACTCCACAGCGTTGGGCCCGGGGCTGTTACGTGTGTCCCTTGGCCAGTGGGGCCCCTGGGACCTCCCACTTGGCGTGTTCGGGGTCAGTGTGCGCAGTTCCCTCCAGGGAGGGAGTGGAGGGATGTGGGGGTGTTGGCCAGTGAGGCTCTTCACGGGGCTGGGCACAGGCCTGTCCGCTCTCCGTCCTGCGGCCGGGGGTCGCAACCTCACACCATGATGGCTTCGAGCAGGGTCTCATTCAGGGTCACATGCCACTGGCCCCTTGCTTTGACATCAGTGAGGTTCTGACACACCCTCAGCCCCTTTCAGTCCTCCCTCCCTCCCCCCTCCTCCTCCTGGGTCCGTCCTCCATCCCTCCTCCATCCTCCCCCTCCTCCTCCCTCCCTCCTCCTTCTATCCTTCCCCATCCTCCTCCATCCTTCTCCATCCTCCTTCATTCTCCATCCCTCCTCCTCCATCCCTCCTCCTCTCTATTCTTCCCCATCCTTCTCCTCCATCTTCCCCCAACCCTCTTCCTCCTCCACCCTCCCATCCTCCTACACCCCTCCTTCCTCTGTCCCTCTCCCTCCAACCCTTCTCCCCTTCTATCTGTTGTCCCCCTCCCTTTGTCTTCATCCCTCCCGCCCTTCCTTCTCTTCCCTCTTCCTTCCCTCCTTATTACCCTCCTCTGTCCCTCCTGTGAGGTCTCCATTTCTGCCTCACACGCATACGGACACATGCACGCACACACATGTACGCACACACAGCCTGTCTCTCCCGTCCAAGACCCTGGACGGGTGGGCAGTTCAGAGCCCTGGGGTGGGTTTGGGTCCTGAGAAGCAGGATCTGCGCCCTTCCCCTACAGTCCCGGTGTCTACTCCTACCGTGTCACGGATGCCGGAGGTGATGCTGGTGGCCTATACCGCTTCTTTGTTTGGCTCTTGTCTGGCCCCTTGGTACTGGCCACGTGTGTGTGCCTGCCGTTCGGGGAGCTCTGGGTGGGGGGCGGCGGGGGCAGCAGCCGAGCTGTCTCCCGGTTCTCCAGGGATAGGCACTCGTGAGTGGTGGCACGATTCCTCCTGAACGGGGAGAGGAAGAGTCTTGCTTCAAACACTGTGGGGTCACAAGTTAGCGTGCCGCATGCAGTGCACGTGTGTCTGCTGTGGGCCATGTGGCGTGTGTATAAGATGTGGAAGCCACACTCGCCACTGCAGATCAACACATGGTGGCACCTCAGAGCACACAACAGTGGATCTGGGTGTGCAGGGATAGGAGGAGTGTCCGTATATGGGGGTCTGGCTGTGTGGGGATCTGAGTGGGTACCTGGTGTGGGGATCTGGGAGTGGGGACCTGGGAGTGGGGATCTGGGAGTGGGGACCTGGGAGTGGGGATCTGGGTGTGGGGATCTGGGAGTGGGGATCTGGGAGTGGGGACCTGGGTGTGGGGATCTGGGAGTGGGGACCTGGGAGTGGGGATCTGAGTGTGGGGATCAGGGAGTGGGGATCTGGGTGTGGGGATCTGGGAGTGGGGATCTGGGTGTGGGGATCTGAGTGTGTAGGATCTGGGTGTGGGGATCTGGGTGTGTGGACGTGGGTATGGGGATCTGGGTGTGGGGACCTGGGTGTGGGGATCTGGGCGTGGGGATCTGGGTGCGGGGATCTGGGTGTGGGATCTGAGTGTGGGGGTCTGGGAGTGGGGGTCTGGGAGTGGGGATCTGGGAGTGGGGATCTGGGAGTTGGGATCTGGGAGTGGGGATCTGGGTGTGTGGGATCTGGGTGTGGGGATCTGGGGTGGGGAATCTGAGTGCAGGGATCTGGGTGTGGGATCTGAGTGTGTAGGATCTGGGTGGGGATCTGGGTGTGGGCATCTGGGTGTGTGGGATCTGAGTTTGGGGGTCTGGGAGTGGGGATCTGGGTGTGTGGGATCTGGGAGTGGGGATCTGAGTGTGGGGATCTGGGAGTGGGGATCTGAGTGTGGGGGTCTGGGAGTGGGGATCTGGGTGTGGGGATCTGGGTGTGGGGATCTGAGTGTGTAGGATCTGGGTGTGGGGACCTGGGTATGGGGATCTGGGTGTGGGGGCCTGGGCGTGGGGATCTGAGTGTGGGGGTCTGGGAGTGGGGATCTGGGTGTGGGGATCTGGGTGTGGGATCTGAGTGTGTAGGATCTGGGTGTGTGGACCTGGGTATGGGGATCTGGGTGTGGGGGCCTGGGCGTGGGGATCTGAGTGCGGGGATCTGGGTGTGGGATCTGAGTGTGTAGGATCTGGGTGGGGATCTGGGTGTGTGGACCTGGGTATGGGGATCTGGGTATGGGGACCTGGGAGTGGGGATCTAAGTGTGGGGATCTGGGGGTGGGGATCTGGGTGTGGAGATCTGAGTGTGGGGATCTGGGAGTGGGGATCTGGGTGTGGGGATCTGGGTGTGGGGATCTGAGTGTGGGGATCTGGGAGTGGGGATCTGGGTGTAGGGACCTGGGTGTGGGGAACTGGGGTGGGGAATCTGAGTGCGGGGATCTGGGTGTGGGATCTGAGTGTGTAGGATCTGCGTGGGGATCTGAGTGTGGGGATCTGGGTGTGGGAATCTGGGTGTGTGGGATCTGGGTGTGGGAATCTGAGTGTATAGGATCTGGGTGGGGATCTGGGTGTGGGGACCTGGGTGCGTGGGATCTGGGTGTGGGAATCTGAGTGTATAGGATCTGTGTGGGGATCTGGGTGTGTGGGATCTGGGTGTGGGGATCTGGGTGTGGGATCTGAGTGTGGGGGTCTGGGAGTGGGAATCTGGGAGTGGGGATCTGGGTGTGGGGATCTGGGCGTGGGGAATCTGAGTGCAGAGATCTGGTTGTGGGATCTGAGTGTAGGATCTGGGTGGGGATCTGGGTGTGGGGATCTGGGTGTGGGAATCTGGGTGTGTGGGATCTGGGTGTGGGAATCTGAGTGTATAGGATCTGTGTGGGGATCTGGGTGTGGGGACCTGGGTGTGTGGGATCTGGGTGTGGGAATCTGAGTGTATAGGATCTGTGTGGGGATCTGGGTGTGTGGGATCTGGGTGTGGGAATCTGAGTGTATAGGATCTGTGTGGGGATCTGGGTGTGGGGACCTGGGTGTGTGGGATCTGGGTGTGGGAATCTGAGTGTATAGGATCTGTGTGGGGATCTGGGTGTGTGGGATCTGGGTGTGGGGATCTGAGTGCGGAGATCTGGGTGTGGGATCTGAGTGTGTAGGATCTGGGTGGGGATCTGGGTGTGGGAATCTGGGTGTGTGGGATCTGGGTGTATAGGATCTGTGTGGGGATCTGGGTGGGGATCTGGGTGTGGGGACCGGGGTGTGGGGATCTGGGTGTGTGGGATCGGGCCTCTCCCTGGGACTGGGCCTTTGGTGCCTCTCTCTGGGCTCCTGCAGCTCTGCCTCCGGGCCGCCCGAGGCCCTTGCCTGAGGCAGAGACCCTCCCTCCTCCCTCCAGAGCGCAGGTCCCCAGTCCTGAGCAGACTCTGCAGGACCCCGGCGCCCTGTGGGTGCCGGCAGCTGCCGGCCTGGCTGGGCACGGCTCCACAGCAGCTGCTGGTCACTGACAGACCAGCATTGAGCCGCGCCTCTCCCTGGGCAGAGTCGGGCTCAGTGGCTCTGTGCTCTTGGTCCGGGGGCCATCGGCTCCCGCTCCGCATGGCCTGTCAGCGCCACTGAGGCTGCCTGAGCCCTGGTGGCCCCGCTCCCCAGAGTCTGCATTCTCAACCCCCAGGTAACCTCTGCGCCCGGCAGTCTGGACCCCCGGGGTAACCTGGACCCTCCTTGAGTGACCTGGACCCCTGGGATAACCTGGCCCCGCTGGTAACCTAGATCCCCTGGGCACCCTGGACCTGGGGAAACCTTCCCTGTTCCTCCCTGGTACCCTGGACCCTGAGTAACCTCCCCCCACCCCCTGGTACTCTGGACCCTGAGTAACCTCCCCCATTCCCCCTGGTACCCTGGGTCCTGAGTAACCTCCCCCCACCCCCCTGGTACTCTGGGTCCTGAGTAACCTCCCCCGTCCCCCCTGGTACTCTGGGTCCTCAGTAACCTCCCCCCACCCCCCAGGTACCCTGGACCCTGAGTAACCTCCCCCCACACCCTGGTACCCTGGGCCCTGAGTAACCTCCCCCCACCCCCCTGGTACCCTGGGCCCTGAGTAACCTCCCCCCACCCCCCTGGTACTATGAGCCCTGAGTAACCTCCCCTACCCCCCTGGTACCCTGGGTCCTGAGTAACCTCCCCCACCCCCCTGGTACTATGAGCCCTGAGTAACCTCCCCCCACCCCCTGGTACCCTGGGTCCTGAGTAACCTCCCCCAGCCCCCAGGTACCCTGGACCCTGAGTAACCTCCCCCCACCCCCCTGGTACCCTGGGCCCAGAGTAACCTCCCCCCACCCCCCTGGTACCCTGGTCCCTGAGTAACCTTCCCCTACCGCCCTGGTACCCTGGGCCCTGAGTAACCTCCCCCTCCCCCCATCCCCCTGGTACCCTGGACCCTGAGTAACCTTCCCCTACCGCCCTGGTACCCTGGGCCCTGAGTAACCTCCCCCTCCCCCCACCCACCTGGTACCCTGGACCCTGAGTAACCTTCCCCTACCGCCCTGGTACCCTGGGCCCTGAGTAACCTCCCCCTCCCCCCACCCCCCTGGTACCCTGGACCCTGAGTAACCTCCCCCCACCCCCCTGGTACCCTGGGCCCTGAGTAACCTCCCCCACCCCCCACCCCCCTGGTACCCTGGACCCTGAGTAACCTCCCCTGTCCCCCCTGGTACTCTGGACCCTGAGTAACCTCCCCCACCCCCCTGGTACTCTGGGTCCTGAGTAACCTTCCCCCACCCCCCTGGTACTCTGGGTCCTGAGTAACCTCCCCCACCCCCTGGTACTCTGGGTCCTGAGTAACCTCCCCCCACCCCCCTGGTACTCTGGGTCCTGAGTAACCTCCCCCCACCCCCTGGTACCCTGGACCCCAGGTAACCTCCTCCACCCCCCTGGTACTCTGGGTCCTGAGTAACCTCCCCCGTCCCCCCTGGTACTCTGGGTCCTCAGTAACCTCCCCCCACCCCCCAGGTACCCTGGACCCTGAGTAACCTCCCCCCACCCCCCTGGTACCCTGGACCCTGAGTAACCTCCCCCCACCCCCCAGGTACCCTGGACCCTGAGTAACCTCCCCCCACCCCCCAGGTACCCTGGACCCTGAGTAACCTCCCCCCACCCCCCCTGGTACCCTGAGCCCTGAGTAACCTCCCCCCACCCCCCTGGTACCCTGGGCCCTGAGTAACCTCCCCCCACCCCCCTGGTACCCTGGACCCTGAGTAACCTCCCCCCACCCCCTGGTACCCTGGGTCCTGAGTAACCTCCCCCCACCCCCCAGGTACCCTGGACCCTGAGTAACCTCCCCCATTCCCCCTGGTACCCTGGGTCCTGAGTAACCTCCCCCCACCCCCCTGGTACTCTGGGTCCTGAGTAACCTCCCCCGTCCCCCCTGGTACTCTGGGTCCTGAGTAACCTCCCCCCACCCCCTGGTACCCTGGGTCCTGAGTAACCTCCCCCCACCCCCTGGTACCCTGGGTCCTGAGTAACCTCCCCCCACCCCCCAGGTACCCTGGACCCTGAGTAACCTCCCCCCACCCCCTGGTACCCTGGGTCCTGAGTAACCTCCCCCCACCCCCCTGGTACTCTGGGTCCTGAGTAACCTCCCCCGTCCCCCCTGGTACTCTGGGTCCTGAGTAACCTCCCCCCACCCCCTGGTACCCTGGGCCCTGAGTAACCTCCCCCCACCCCCTGGTACCCTGGGTCCTGAGTAACCTCCCCCAGCCCCCTGGTACCCTGGACCCTGAGTAACCTCCCCCGTTCCCCCTGGTACCTTGGGTCCTGAGTAACCTCCCCCACCCCCCTGCTACTCTGAGCCCTGAGTAACCTCCCCCACCCCCCTGGTACCCTGGGCCCTGAGTAACCTCCCCCCACCCCCCCTGGTACCCTGAGCCCTGAGTAACCTCCCCCCACCCCCCTGGTACCCTGGGCCCTGAGTAACCTCCCCCCACCCCCCTGGTACCCTGGGCCCTGAGTAACCTTCCCCTACCCCCCTGGTACCCTGGACCCTGAGTAACCTCCCCCTACCCCGCCGGGTGTCCATCTCGGAGGGTTCCGGGCAGGTCTCTGCTGCGGTTGGGTTTCTCGGGTTCCTGCCCAGACCTTTACTTGCACCCTGGGGGTTCCTGCTCCCTCAGCCGCTGACAGGTCTGGGGTGGGGCCCTCTGGTGGGTCAGCTGTGACCCCCCCCCCGTCACACCACAGGTGCCCCAGTGGACAGGTGTAAGGGGGCTATGACCCGGACCGGGGTTGGGGGCCATGATTGGTTGGCCGTGTGGGGAGTTGTGACGGGGTTGGGGTATGTGTGGAGGCTGTGGCCGGGGGCGTGGGTGCTTCCCCCTGAGATCCTGTTTGCTCTCTGCCTGCTCTCGGTGGACGCTGAGGACACACCCCGCAGGGTACCATCCCGATGGTCCTTCTGGTGGTGCCCTCCAGGGTGTGCCCGCGGGGTCTGGCCCTCGGGTCACTCAGAGGCGGCTGCTGGTTAGGGGTGAGTGTGGGTCCAGTGGGCCAAAGAGCTGAGCCATCCCGGGAGTGGCCTCGGGGGTCCCCAGAGCCCCACCCCAGGGGTCATGAGTCGCCGGAACACTGGGCGGCCTTGTGGCCACCGCCCCCTCCTCATGTCCGGTGCAGTCGGGTAATTGCTTGGTCTGTGCTCACGGCCGCGGGGCCGGCCTGTGTGTGGGGCTTTGTGTGTGCACAGAGCCGCCTGTGAGGGGCTGCTGGGGGCAGGGACCCCGCTTCCTGCCAGCACAGGACAGTGCCCGCCCTCCCCCGCCTCCCTGGACGGTCAGTGAACCACGGCCGGCTCTGTCTCTATCCCCCAAGCAGGGCAAAGAACTTGGCCGCCTGCTGGGGGATAGAGGGGACAGGGCTGGCCTGGTGGTCCCTGTGGGCGCTGGGGGCCCCAGTGGCATTGCCGAGAGGTACTGGGAGCACGGCAGTGAGGACTCAGTGCCAGGGTCCCTGCCCGCCCCCACGGCCCCCTGGGCCTGTGGCACAAACTTCTCTTGGTTTTGGGGACACTCAGGGCAGGGCCTGTGTGGTGCCCGGGGTGGAACCCGGCCGGCCACGTGCTCATGGTCCTCCCAGCCCCGCCGCGTGCTTTCGATGGTGAGTCGTGCGCGGCGGACAGACGCCCTCGCCCAGCCCAGTGACCGCCTCCCTCCCTCCGCAGATGAAATCATGCACCAGGACATCTCGCCGCTCTGCGCGGCCGACATCCAGGACCAGCTGAGGAAGCGCTTTGCCTACCTGTCAGGTACGTCCGGCAGAGGCGGCGGTCACCTGCCTGCCTGGACACCCTCGTGCCATCACGGGCAGCTGCATGGCACAGCTACAGGAATCTGCCTGCCCGACTGCTGCCCCGTCCAGCGGCACAGTCCGGCCACCGCTGACCCCTCCAGTATCACCCCTGCTGCCCCGTCCAGCGGCACAGTCCGGCCACCGCTGACCCCTCCTGTACTGGCCTCCTGTCCTATCTGGTGGCACAGACCAGCCTGGATGCCCCCAGCTGGCGGCCACAGGCTGATAAAGCATGGAGACCCTCTCTCTTGCCCCAACCCTGGCCTTGGGACCTGCCACTCCTCGGCTTGAGGGCCAGCTTCTGACCCGCCCCTGAGACAGCCTTGCCACTTGCCAACCCCCGCGGCCACCAGTGGCCTCCCATGGACAGTGCCCTCTGCATCCTACAGCCTCCTGCCCTGACGTGGTGGGTGTGGGGGCCAGCGGGCAGTGGTGCCAGCAGTGCTCCCTCAGCACGCAGACCACCGCGGGCCAAACCTGGGGACAGATGAGGGGCTGGTCACACGCACACCAGACCCTGTGCCCCCGTGGTGCACACAGCCCCAAGCCCTCACTCACCCCCAGGCACCCCCACATCCACCGGGCCCCCGGCAGCCCCCTTGTCCCCTGCCCACACTCAGATGCCCTCCGGCCCGGGGTGCCGGGAGCAGAGAGCCCGCAGGGCCCCTGGGGTCCATGCGGCCCAGAGGCCAGGCCCCAAGGCCAGCGTGTACAGGGGGCTGGACGGCCTCCAGGCGCTGGGCTCTGTCTCCCCAGGTGGCCGAGGGCAGGACGGCAGCCCTGTGATCACGTTTCCCGACTACCCGGCCTTTGGCGAGGTCCCGGAGAAGGAGTTCCAGAACGTCCTCACCTACCTCACCAGCATCCCCAGGTGCGGCTGTGTACGCGGGCGTGCAGGCATGCGTGTGCATGAAGTCTGTGGGGCAGGTGCGTGTGTGTGCAGGTGTGGCCGCAGGCAGGCAGGCCAGTGCACATGCATGTGTGTGTACAGAGGGCAGCAGGTGTGTGTCTGTGTGTGTGCAGGAGGGCAGCGGGTGTGTGTATGTGTGCGGGTGTGTATGTGTGTGTGCAGGAGGGTAGCGGGTGTGTGTGCAGGTGTGTTTGTGTAGGTGTGCATGTGTGTGCAGGTGTGCATCTGCATGTGTGTGCAGTTGTGTGTGTGTGCAGGTGTGCATCAAGGGCAGGTGTGTGTGCAGGTTGTGTGTGTGCAGGTGTGCATCAAGGGAGGTGTGTGTGCAGGTTGTGTGTGTGCAGGTGTACGTGCCGTGCAGGTATGTGTGTGGGCAGCAGGGCGGCAGGTGTGTGGACAGGTGGGCGGGGCGCTGAACGCTGCTGCTCCTGCCCGCTGGGAGAGCCGGCTGCCTCCTGCCCTCACGGCTGTGTCCCAGCCCACGTGACTGGCCCTGGGGGCCGCTGAGCCCCCGTGTCCCCAGCACCTCCCACTGTCCTGAGACAGCAGACCCTGAAAGCCTCGGGGCCTAGCGTGGGTGGCTGCGCGCATGTGTGTGACATGCCTCAGTGCTCAGGGAGCACTGCTCACTGAGGAATGCTCGTTAGCATGTGGCCACCTCTCCCTTGGCTCCCCAGTCCTCATCTCCCAGGCGGGTGCTGCCACCAGATGGCCGGGGTCAGCATTGCTCCCGCCTGAGCCCTCCAGGGAGCAGGTGGGCGGGGTCTCGGGCCAGCGCTGTCCCCTGCCCACCAGGCTCCAGAAGGTTGTCAGTGCCCACAGCGGCGGCCAGTGAAGACCGATACTGAGACAGGAGGCACACACACACACATGCACACGCATGCCTCCACATACACCCACAGACTGTGTACATGCACACGTGTGTTCATTTATGCGTGTGCAGGTACATGTGTGTGATGCAGTCACATATGTGCTCATTCACGTGTGACCAAACCCTTTGACAGGGGCCCTGTCCGGGGAGTGATACTGACAGGAGGCACACACATACATGCACACGCATGCCTCCACATACGCCCACAGACTGTGTACATGCACACACGTGTGTTCATTTATGCGTATGCAGGTACATGTGTGTGATGCAGTCACATATGTGCTCACTCACGTGTGACCAAACCCCTTGACAGGGGCCCTGTCCGGGGAGTGAGGGTCCAGCCCTCCTGGGCCCCTGTGGAGCAGCTCCGGTTCCTTATACCCTTCCCTGTGCTCTCCCCCTCACCCCTGCCCGCAGCCATTTCCTTTGGCGCCTGCACCCTTGCACATCCTGCCACTGTGTTTGTCATTTTTGTTCTGTCCTGGGGCCCTGCACTTCTGATTCCTTGACAAATGACAGCAGCCGACCTGGATCTCCACGTGACCTCTCACCCACGTGGCCTGTCACCCATCTGACTCGCCCTCCAGGTGGCCCGTCACACCAGTGGCTTGTGTCCACGGGCCCCTCACCCACTGCTCCGGCATGAGCTGGTTGGTCCTTCCTGCCCCCTGGCTGTGCTGAGCTCGGTGAGAGCGTGCCCCGGCACTCAGCTTCAGCGCAGGGGCCGGGCTGTGGCTGGGAGCTGGACAGGAAGTGGCCCATGTGCATGTTCCGAGTCCCCAGTCCGTCCCCACTCTGCATCACCACGAGAAGTGTGTTGTTGGCATTTGTCAGCCCTGCTCAGTCATTTCCCTGGGCTTGGCTGTGGCAAAACAGTGCCCACTGTCAGGCAGTCAGTGGCCACAGGGCCTGCTGCCCAGCTCGCGGCCCTAGTGCCCACTGTCACTGTCGCGGCCCCATGCCTATTTCCCTGCTGTCAGAGGCTCCCGTGCCCTCTGCCCAGGTCTCTGTTCATGTCTGTGTCCAGGCCTGGACCTGAGTCTGGGGTCCCAGAAGGAGGGCAGATGTGAGCCAGGACCAAGTGTCCCAGCTGGCCAAAGCCCCGCCCTCGCCCTGGGTAAGCCCCGCCCTTGCCCTAAGTAAGCCCCTCTCCTTGCCCTGAGTAAGCCTCACCCCGAGTGCCCTAAGTAAGCTCCGCCCCTCGCCCTGGGCAAGCTCCGCCCTCCCCAGTTAAGCCCCGCCCCACCCTGTGAGCCCCACCCCACCCTGCCCCAGTAAGCCCCGCCCCTCGCCGGCCAAGTCCCCTCCTCCGTCTGGGAGGCTCCGCCCACCATCTGAAAGCCTCTATCCAGCACAGCTGTCCGAGCAGTCCTGTTTCTCGTTGGTCTGGTGTGGTTTTGGGGCCACACGCGGTGTTTCTTGGGCTCCCCTGGCTCCGTGCAGGTGGGGAAGGGGCTCCTGCGGGGGGTCAGCATGGGTCAGAGACCAAAGCCGAGTGCTGGTCCTTCTTAGCCCAAGCCGTAGCCTGACCCTGACCTCTCGGGCCCTCCCACCAAGCACGTGGGTGCAGTGCGCACGGGGACCCCGGAATGTGCAGTGGGACCCGAGCCTGGGTCCCCGGCCAAGGCCCTGCACCCACAGCAGGCGCTGACGGAGCCCAGGGGCAGGTGTGAGTGATGCTGCGTGGCTGCGCCTTACCGTGTCCCCGCAGCACAGCCCCGACTCCCCTCCCGTGTCCGCGCAGCATGCCCCCGAGCCCCCGTGTACCCCGCAGCATGACCCTGCCCCCTGTGTCCCCCCAGCACGCCCCGACCCCCTGTGCCCCCCGGCACGGCCTGCCACCAGCTCCTCCCACGGAGGCTCCTGCAGACGCCTGCAGCCTTGCCGGCTCGGCTGGCACTGGGAGCTGCACGGTGCCTGGCTCCCGCCTGCCTCCGCTGAGGGGCTGGCGCAGCTGGCTCCGACCCCCCACGCCATTGGCCTCTCCCTGCACTGAGTCAGATTCCGGCACACGGCACGGCAGCCTCTCAGTGGCACCCTGGTCCCCGACGCGGCTGCCGCCAGGGACCTCGGCTCCACTCCGCCCCGCCGGTGCTCCCGAGGCTCTGGACGGCTCGGGCCTGCTCCCGGAACTGTGGCAGTGCCACCAGGAGCGTCTGTGACGCAGGCGCACGGGGATGCCAGCAGCCTGGGGGTGGTGGGCGGAGCTGCCGCTGCCAGAGGGACCTGCATGGCCGGCCCGGGAAGGACAGAGCCGCGCCTCTCGGGAGGGTCTCGCAGGCCCAGGAGATGCTCGGGCCCTGCCGGGAGAGGGCAGCTCGGAGCAGCTGCCTGCTGAGCCCTGGGGCGGCGGCTCCCCCACGCCCACTCCCCGCCTTCTCTCCTGCTTGCAGCCTGCAAGATGCTGGCGTGGGGTTTATCCTGGTCATAGACCGCAGGCAGGACAGATGGACCTCGGTGAAGGCGTCTATCCTGCGCATCGCGGTAAGTCCCTCCCCTGGCCTGCTTTGTGCGTGCTGCCATGCCCCCGAGGCAGCGGGCGGGGGCATAGGGACCCCCACGCCTTCTGGGGTTCCCTGGGCTGCTGTGGACATTCGTATGTCCCCTTGGAGCATTGGTGTCTAAGTGCACACGGGTGAGTGTACCTGTGTGGGTGTTATCCATGCTGCATGAGTGTGCACATAGCTGGATACGTGTGCTTAAATATGCATGATTGTCATGGGCATGTGGGTTTTCCTGTGTACTTGTGTGCTGTTTGCATGAAGGGTGTGCTTGTATGTGTGCTTTGTGTATATTTACACGAGTGTGTGGTGTACGTACATGTACATGAGTGTTGTGTTTGCATGAGTGTACATGCATGTGTACATGCACACGAGTGTGTACATAAATGTGTGCATGAATGTGGTATGTATACAAATGTGTGTACACGAGTATATACATGAGTGTACATTAATGTATACACACTGCACATGTGTGTGCATGAATGTACACATGTGCATGTGTACATGAATGTACGTGACTGTACATGCATGTGTACATGAGTGTGCACATGTGTATATGAGTACGTGTACATGGATGCTTGTGCTTGAGTGTGTTCTTGAGGCTGTGTGTGCTTGTGTGCATGTGTATGTGCCTTGTGGGTTCACATGTGTGTACATGTGCATGGGGGGTGTTCGCAAGGCTAAGCTGCCGAGTCCTATTGGACATGGCCAACCCTCCCTGCACACACATCTGCCTTTGTGGCCGTGGTTGCCCAGCTCCCGTGGCCCCTCTTTGGAGTAGGTCCGCACTGTGATGTCAGCATCCAAGGCGGGAGGACAGGAGGTTTTTGTGTGGGCAGCAAAGGAGGAATCATGTCAGCTGCACCCGATTTCCTGAGCCCCAGTTCCAGAATCCAGTGCTCTCGGCCCTCACGCTCAGAGACCGCAGGGCAGGATGGTCAGGTGAAGGGCCCTCGTGCCCCCCAGGGAGAGCCCGCTACCAACTTCCCCATCTATGACGACAGTGCCGAGACAGTGACCCCGCTTGGCTGGGCCCGTGCTGTCCCTGTCCTAGCTGGGCCCACGCTGTCCCTGTCCTAGCCTGACACAAGCTCTGGACCCCCATAGCAAGGGTGCTGACAAGAGAACTGGAAAAGCCCAAAGTCAGCTGGCAGTGGACTCCCTGTAAAGTGCTCTTTATGGAGTTTGACAAGCCCCTACAGTGTTCCCTTCCCCTCTGCCTCCACTCCTGGTGAGCCTGACAGCTGTCCTCACGGTGTGCCCGAGTCTGCCCAGCCCCTCCCCACTGGGTGCCCGGCCTGCTGGCCGCTGTGGGAGAGCCCCCACCCGCGGAGCTGGCTGTGGGCTGGGCCAGCTTCCTCCCGGGGCTGCGGGGTCTTGGCGACAGCTCTGCTGTGGAGGTGTCTGCCAGCCGTGTGACGTCAGGAGCCCTGGCGCTAATTTTAGCCACCGCGTGTGGGTCCATGTGCGAGCGTTTGACGGGGAGCTCTTCTTTTTCTGGGTGCCGTCGGCTTGGCTGGGTGGCAGGGTGAGCCCTGGAGGAGGAGGCATCTCTGCGTTCAGGACCTCCTGAGTTAGATGTGCTGTCCCCTGTGCAGGGAGCACGCGGGGTCAGTTAGTACAGCCCTGGCCGGGGCCCCCAGAACAGCAGGGGCCACCGAGGGGCCCAGCTGACCTCAGCTGCACGTGTCTGAACAGGGGAGTGTGCTGCATGACAGGACAGCGTGTGCATGTATGCACATGTGCGCTGTGTGGTGGGGGGAGCATGTATGAGCAGGCGTGTCTCCATGGGGGTGAACATGCCTGTGAGTGTGTGTGTGTGTGAGCATGAGTGAGCAAGCACCAATGTGTGACTGCAAGTGAGTTGTGTTCATGTGTAAGCAGGTGCCAGAGCACATGTGTGTGTCTGAACATGAGAGCATGTGAGCATGAGAGCTAATGTGCCTAAGCATGAGAGAGCATGTGACAGCACGTGAGCACATCTGAGCACACGTGTCCGTGTGTGGGAGCCTTGCCTCCCGGTCACCCTGCTGTGTGGCCCGTGTCGGGGAGCCAGGCATCACTGCGCTGTTGCATGGTGTGGGGCCTTCCTGGCAGAGGAGGGGGTCCGTGGGAGGGGAGCCGCAGACCCGAGAGTAGAGTGGGGGCAGGAGCCGGCTCAGGCCGGCATGGCCACCTGCTGCCCGGGCTGGCCGTGAAGGGTGGAGCTTTCTGGAACACGTGTTTGCTCGTAGCGCTCAGCAGAAGTTCCGGCAGCAGCGGGCAGGGCCAGACCCACAAGCAGGGCACCCCCTCCCCGCGGCCCTCCCCTGCCCCAGAGGCCCGTAGAGAGATCCGGAAGGCAGGGCCGGCGGGGGCCGCCTCAGCTCCAAGGCTCTGCCCTGCTCTGCCGCCTTGCTGGGGCCGCCTGCCTGACAGCGCGTCTCCTGGCTCAGTGGACCTGTGCGGTCAGCCCCAGGCCCCAGGCCACTCCGTGCCCAGTCATGAGAGGCCCCAGGCTTGGTCGGCCTTGGGCAGAACTGGGGGGTTCCCGCCACACCCCGAGTCCTCGCGCCCCTGGCCTGGTGCCTGCTTCCTGAAAGTGGCCTGTCCATGGCCCGAGGCCCCTGCTGTCCACCGTCCCTGCTCGGCCCCAGCCCAGGTCTCCCGGACACGAGCTGGTTCCAGAAAGTCATGCCCTTCTGCAGTACCCAAACCCTCACCCGGGCTTGTCGCGGCCAGTGGCTGGTTCAGGGCACCGCGGGCGCTGCCCCCTGCACGCGCCATCGTCCCTAGCCCCTGAGCCCCGGCTGGAGCAGCGGGGACCCAGCAGATGACACGGTGCCACCCCGATGAGCGGGCATGCCCGCTGACCCGCCCGGCCTGTGGGACAGACAGGGCAGTCCCCAGGTACAGGCCACTCTGTCCTCACCGGCCCGGAGACAAGCCCTGCCGCTCCTCCTGGCTGGCCACGGCTCAGGGGTGTCCCGAGGGGCCTGCTGTCTGGTGCCTGCAGCACCCCTGAGCCCTGGCCGAGAGCGAGTCGGTGCCCGGGCAGCAGGGAGCTGAGGACGAGCGCCCGGGTGCTGCCTCCTGACCCCACGTCCCGCATCTCGCGCCAGCAGCTTCCACCCCTTGTGTCTGGGAGTTCATGTCCACGGGGCCCCTTCTGGCCCTGTCCCGCACCAGAGCCGCCCGGCCGCCCTCGCGTGTGGGTGCCCCGGGATGGCAGCCCGAGCAGGGTGTGCGGCCGCGGGCGCCCAGACACGCCTCCCGCCCGCAGGCCTCCTTCCCCGCAAACCTGCAGCTCGTCCTGGTCCTGCGCCCCTCCGGCTTCTTCCAGCGGGCGCTCTCCGAGCTCGCCTTCAAGTTCAATCGAGATGACTTTAAGATGAAGGTGCCGGTGAGTCTGCGCCTGCTCCCACAGCCCGCAGCCGTGCTTCCAGAACATTCTCAGAACAGGGCACTGGTGGCTCTGCCTGTGTGGGGGGTGGGGCTGCAGCTGGTGTCCTGGGGGGTCGCAGGGTCCCTGCTGGGGTCCCTCTGTCCAGGCCTCTGTGCGCCTCGGAGGGGCCTGTGTCCCTGGGCGCCCATGCCCTGGGCACTGCCACGGCAGGCGTCCATCCCCCACGCTGCCACATGCACCCGCGTCTGCTGGGTGGCCTCAGACTCGGGATGAGCCCCCCAAGGCCCCGGCCCGGCCCCACACTCTCGCAGAGTCGGGACCCGTGAGCTCGGGGGCGGCCGAGTCCTCCCTCAGTGCTCAGTCTGCAGCCCTGCCCCGGACAGTCCTGCTGTCCCCGAGAGGGTCAGGCAGGAGCCGGGCTGTGATGGGGTGGGGGGGGGAGTTGCTCAGGTGCCGCCTTGCCCAGGTCATAATGCTGAGCTCAGTGCCCGAACTCTACGGCTACATCGACAAGTCCCAGCTGACGGAGGACCTGGGAGGGACGCTGGACTACTGCCATTCCAGGTGGCTGTGCCACCGCATGGTGAGTCCCTCCGCTCCTCACTCTCTGCGCTGCCCACCGCTGGGACACGGGGTGTGGGTGCCGGGCGGGGGGGCAGCTGCCAACCTCTGCGCCCCCCTTGCAGGCCATTGAGAGCTTCGCCCTCAGGGTCAAGCAGACAGCCCAGAGGCTGCAGAGCTTCGGCACGGAGCTGGCCGAGACGGAGCTGCCCAATGACGTCCCGGCCACCAGCACCGTGCTGAGCGCCCATGCTCAGAAGAGAGACCGGGCAAAGGTGGGGCTGTGGGGCCCCGGGGTGGGCTGTGGGGTCCCCGGGTGGGCTGTGGGGCCCTGGAGGATGGGGCTGTGGGGTCCCGGGGGTGGGCTGTGGGGCCCTGAGGATGGGGCTGTGGGGCCCCGGGGGTGGGCTGTGGGGCCCCGAGGATGGGGCTGTGGGGTCCCGGGGGTGGGCTGTGGGGTCATGGGGGTGGGCTGTGGGGTCTCGGAGGATGGGGCTGTGGGGTCCCGGGGGTGGGCTGTGGGGTCCTGGGGGTGGGCTGTGGGGTCTCGGAGGATGGGGCTGTGGGGCCCCGGGGGTGGGCTGTGGGGTCCTGGGGGTGGGCTGTGGGGCCCCAGGGGTGGGCTGTGGGGTCCCGGGGGTGGGCTGTGGGGCCCTGGGGGTGGGCTGTGGGATCCTGGGGGTGGCCGGTAGGATTTCTGTGGGTGAGGGTCTAGGAGGGGAGCAGAAGGCTCGGGGTCGTCAGAACCACCCGAAGGCGGTGGAGCTGTGGGTGGGAAGCCCAAGTGGGTGCCTGGGCCCCAGAACCTCCTGGGTCTGCAGTGTCCCCTTGGGGCCTGTCCTGGTGTCCCTCGTGCCATGGCTCCTCTCACCTGCCCTGAGAACCCCCAGGCCCCTCCCCGCAGAGCCGACCCCCACTCCTCTCTCTTGCCCACCACCCCACGGCTCTGCTCTGCCATGCTGACAAGTGGGGCTCCCCAGCACCCCCTCCCAGGAGCAGGGCCTCAGTCCTGGGTGGGGGGCCCCGCAGCAGGGCTGCCCCAGGTGGACTGGGCACCCCGGTCTAGCAGGCACCGTGCTCCCTGGCAGGAGGAGATGAAGCTGGCGCTGGACGAGGGACAGAGCATCCTGGAGAGCATCCGAGAGCCACTGGCCAAGGACACCACGCACAGCCTGAACCAGGACCAGCTGGACAATGAGAGCACTGTGCAGAGGTGAGGCCGGGAGGGAGCAGAGGCGAGGCCGGGTGCAGAGTTGAGTCTGGGTGCAGAGGTGAGAGAGGGTGCAGAGGTGAGAGAGGGTGCAGAGGTGAAACTGGTTACAGGGGTGAAGCTGGGTGCAGGGGAGAGAGAGGATGCAGAGGTGAGGCCGGGAGCAGAGGCGAGGCCGGGTGCAGAGTTGAGTCCGGGTGCAGAGTTGAGTCCGGGTGCAGAGGTGAGAGAGGTTGCAGAGGTGAAGCTGGGTGCAGAGGTGAAACTGGTTACAGGGGTGAAGCTGGGTGCAGGGGAGAGAGAGGATGCAGAGGTGAGGCCGGGAGCAGAGGCGTGGCCAGTGCCTTCCCTTCTGGCCACATGGTGCCCACGTGCACTGGCTGGGCCACCCAGATGCCCTTGTCTGGCCCTGCAGCTGACGGTGCCTATGTGGGGTGAGAAGCTCCCCTGGCCGTGGTGGGCTACGGCCCCCGCAGCTGCGTGGCCCGTGGCTACCGTGCTGCTCAGACGCCCCCTCCCCCAGGCTCCTGGCGCAGCTGGACGAGACGGAGGCGGCCTTTGACGAGTTCTGGGCCCGGCACCAGCAGAAGCTGGAGCAGTGTCTGCAGCTGCGGCATTTCGAGCAGGACTTCCGCGAGGTGGGCCGCAGTGCAGGGTCCGGCTTGACCGCCCTGGGTTCAGGGACCAGGGGCACCCGTGTCCCCATGCCTCGAGCCCATGGCCGAGCACAGTCAGCCCGCGGACCGCAGGGGGCGCCTGGCCCTGCCGGCGGGGCAGTTGGGTCGGAGCCCGTCCGAGCTGGGCAGGGAGGCGGTGGGGGTGGCACGCGGGCTGGGCACGCGGAGGGCCCTTGGCGGTGCTGCTGTGGGACGGGCCCCAGCGCGCCCAGCCCTGGCGCCATCCCCGCTCGAGCGCCTGCTTTCGTTTGCGGGTCAGGGCCCCTCCCGGCAGCCCGAGCTCAGCAGGGGCGGTGCCCAGCGAAGGCCCGGGGGTATGGAGCTGCCGACCACCTCCTGGCCTCCTTCGCGCCCCCAGCTCCCGAGTTTATTCTGGACGGGGGTGGGGGGTCACGGTTGCTTCCCTGGGCACCTCGACGCCCCGGGAGGCTGATGCTCTGAAGGCCCCCAGGGCCCTGGGAAGTTTCCATGGGACCGGGGGGCTCCCGGCCTGGGTCTGCGCGCTAGCCGTGACCGTCCCAGCAGTGGGGGCTCACGCGCCCCCTCCCGGTCTTGCTCTCAGGTCCGAGCCGCCTTGGACACGCTGGCCCAGAAGATCGCCACCTTCCACGACGTGGGCAACAGCCTGGCACACGCGCAGCACCTCCTGAAGGACCTCACCGCCTTCAGGGAGAAGTCGGGGGTAGGGCGGGCTGTCGGCGGGCGGACGGGCGGGGGAGGGGGCGGGGCGCGGCCGCCTGACCTGCGGGGTCTGCAGGCCGCCGTGCAGCGGGCCCAGGCCCTGGCCCGGGAGGGCGAGCGCCTCATCGGCACCAGGCACTACGCCGTGGACTCCATCCGCCCCAAGTGCCAGGAGCTGCGGCACGTCTGCGACCACGTCCAGGCCGCGCTGGACCGGCGCACTGCGCTGCTCGGGCAGTCGTTGGAGCTGCACCGGCTGCTGGAGGCGGTAGGCCGCCCCCCTGGGGACCCCACCCCTCCCACCCCTCCCCCGCCGTGGCGCTGCTGTGGCTGTTCACTCTCAGGCTTACTCAGCTGCAGACCAGAGCAGCCGTCCAGCCCCTCACCCGCACCCTGTCCCCAGTGGGCAGCCCACGGCGCAGCCCCCTGCGGCCCCCCGACACGACGCCCACAGCCCCTCAGCCGGAGACTCACCCCCCCCCCACCCCGCTCTGCTTGCAGTCCATGAGATGGTGCGACGAGGGCATCTTCCTGCTGGCCTCCCAGCCCGTGGACAAGTGCCAGTCCCAGGACGGCGCCGAGGCCGCCCTCCAGGAGATTGAGAAGTTTCTGGAAACCGGTGCAGAGAATAAGATCCAGGAGCTGAGTAGGATCTACCAGGACTACGAGTCCATCCTCACCCCGGACCTGAAGGTGGGCTGCAGGGCGGGCGGCCGGGCCCTGGAGAGCACCCACATCCTGGAGGTGCTTCCTGAGGGGCAGCCAGAGGGGTGAGCCTCTCCACAGGGCTGCCATGCCTGAGGGCCCACACCTGGGGCCACACCTGGGGCCACACCTGGGGCCACACCCGCAGGCACACACCCAGGGCCACACCCGGGGCCACACCCGCAGGCACACACCCGGGGACACACCTGAGCACACATCCAGGGCCACACCCACAGGCACACACCCAGGGCCACACCCGAGGACCACACTGGGGCCCACACCCAAAGGCAGACGCTCGGGGCCCCTTCCGTGCACCTCTGAGGCCCTCGGGAAGTGCTGCCTGCCCCCCTCAGCGGCCAGGCCGACACCCCGTTTCCTGAGCGGCCTGCCCCCCTGTCCCACGCAGGAGCACGTGCAAAAGGTCTTCCAGAAGCAGGAGAGCACCGAGGAGATGTTCCACCGCAGACAGGCCAGCCTCAGGAAGCTGGCGGCCAAGCAGACGCGGCCCGTGCAGCCTGTCGCCCCCCGGCCCGAGGCGCTGAGCAAGTCCCCCTGCCCCTCCCCAGGTCTGGGAGTGCCCAGCTCACCCCCTCACACACTCACACTCGCAGAGATAGCTCTCGTTTAGACACTCACACACACATACACATTTGCTCACGCTGATACACATGTTCACTCGTGTTCATAGACACAGGTACTAGCTCACACTCCTTTGGACACTCACACGTGTTGACACACAGACACTTCACACTCATACGCACTCATGCGTGTACCCTCTCACAGACACACACACTGGTCATGTACACACGTACACACGTGTTCATGCACATGCACACACCACACTCAGTCACACACACCCGCCAAGCTTCTCTCCCTGCTCCATCCCCTGACGCTGCGCCCAGCCCGCTCACCAGCAGCCCATGCGCCCGGTACCCCCTGGAGTGTCGCAGCACCTGCCCCTCGCCAGGGCCCCAGGGACGAGTTTTCTGTGTGGCCTGGAGCCTGTCCTCAGGACGCCCTCAGATGCGCACCCCGTTCCTGACCCTTCCCCATATTCCTGCCCCTTTTCCCTTCGACGTGGAAGCCCCGTACCCTGGACAGTCCCCTCCAAGCAGCAGCACCACCGACCCCCCTGTCTGATGCAGGCGTCCGGCGCGGGTCCGAGAACGCCGGCCCTGAGGGCAGCGCGCTGCGGAGGCCATACAGGAGGGCCAAGGTGGGTGTGGCGGGGTCGTGCCCGGGCCTCAGGGCCCAGCCTGAGTGGGCAGGTTGCTTGTCCCTGAGGGATGCTTCCACACTGCCCTGTCTCCCCAGAGTGAGCTCAGTGAGGGCCGGCAGGGCCGGGGCAGCTCCACTGGCGACGAGGAGGAGAGCCTGGCCATCCTGCGGAGGTGGGTGCTCCTGAGGGGTCCGGAGGGGAGATGCAGGCGGCACTCGTTCAGCAAAGACGTGGATGACCTGCACGGGGAGGGCAGGGCCGCCCGCTGACCCCTGCACTCACCTCAGGCACGTGATGGCCGAGCTCCTGGACACGGAACGCGTGTACGTGGATGAGCTGCTGAGTGTCCTGGAGGTGAGCGGCCGATCTCGGACAGAAGGGCTCTGGGGGTCCCTGTCCCCCAAGGGAGGGCCCTGCAAGTCCACTGGACACAGCACAGCCCATGGGTTGTGACCTCTGCTGACCTCTGCTGGTGGGCCTGTGCAAGGCTTGCTTCAGTGCTTCTAGGGAAACACCCAGTGGCGTGAGGGATTCCACAGAGCCGGAGGGAGAGTTGCCCAGAGACTGGGCTGTTCTGGGCAAGGTGGCAGAGGTGCAGACACTGGGCAGCCCACCGAGTGCCCACTGAGTCTGCACCCTCCAGGGGCTGTCGGGGAGGGTGAACCCCACAGACACACACACACAAGACCACCCCACACAGACATATACAGGACCACCACACAGACACATACATGTACATGGACTACCCCCCACAGATACATACATATAAGTGGGACCACCTCACATGCACACATATTAGACCACCCCCCCCCCACACACACACACAAGCTTACTGGATCATCCCCTAACAGACACACATACACATACACCCATGGCGTTCCACGACCCATGCTCTTGTGGGAAGTCTGTGAAGAAATGTAGGCACATGTCCAGCTGCTGACCCTGACTATTACCACCGCAGGGCTATGCTGCAGAGATGGACAATCCCCTGATGGCACATCTGCTGCCGGCCAGCCTGCACAACAAGAAAGACGTCCTGTTTGGGAACATGGAAGAGATTTGTCACTTTCACAACAGGTGAGCACCAATGTGTTGTTTGGGGGTGGCTGGCTGGGGCCCAGGTGTCTGTGGAGGTCTCTGTGAGGGTTCTGATGCAGGAGAGCAAGTACAGTTGCAGATGGGGACAGTGCACACAAGCTGTGGAGGGAGGGATCCTGTGGAGGGTCTTGTAGGGGATCTCTGAGGAGGGTCCTTTGGAGGGTGTCTCAGGAGAGTCCGAGGAGGATCACTGTTGGAGGGTCCTGAGGAAACCGAGGACGCTCCTGTGGAGGGTCTCTGAGGAGGGTCCTTTGAAGGGTTACTGAGGAGGGAACTGTGGAGGTCCTATGGAGGGTCTGTGTGGAGGGGTCTCTGAGGAGGTTCCTCGGAAGGGCCCCTAAGGAGGATTCTAGAGGGATCTCTGAGTGTCCTGTGAAGGGTCTCTGTAGAGTCCAAGTAGAATCACTGTGAAGGGTCCTAAAGAGAGTCTCTGAGGAAGGTCTTGTAGAGGGTCTCAGTGGAAAATCCTGAGGAGGGTCCTGAAGAGGGTTCCTATAGAGGGTCTCTGAGGAGGTTCCTTTGGAGGGTTCCTGAGGAGGGAACTGTGAAGGGTCTCTATGGAAGATCCTGTGGAGGGGTCTTAGGAGAGTCCTTGGAAGGGTGCCTAACGAGGGTTCTGTGGGAGATCTCTGGGGGCAGTCCTATGGATGGTCTCTGAGGTCTCTGAGGGTCCTGTGATGGGTCCTAAGTAGGATCCTAAGGAGGGTCTCTGAGGAAGTTCCTGTGCAGGGTCCTGAGGGTCCTATTAAAGGGTCCTCTAACTCTCTGTGAAGAGTTAGAGGAGGGTCCTGAGGAGAGTTTCTGAGGAAAGTCCTGTGGAGAGTCCTGAGAAAGGTCCTAAATACTGTCCTTATGGAGGTTCAATGGACCTGAGGAAGGTCCTTTGAAAGTTTCCTGAGGAAGGTCCTTTTTTTTTTAAATTTTATTGAATCACCATGAGATAGTTACAAGCTTTCATGTTTGGGTTACAATCTCACAATGATAAATACCCATCCCTCCACCAGTGCACATTCCCCACCACCAATATCCCCGGTATACCCCCCCTTTCCCACCCTCCCCCTGCCTCCATGGCAGACAATATTCCCCATACTCTCTCTCTACTTTTGGGCATTATGGCTTGCAACACAGACACTGAGAGGTCATCATGTTTGGTCCATTATCTATTTTCGGCATGCATCTCCCATCCCGACTGATTCCCCCAAACATCATTTTCTTAGTGACCCCTTCTCTATCCCATCTGCCTCCTCCCCTCCGCTCATGAAGCAGTCTGAGGAAGGTCCTTTGGAGTGTTCTTGAGGAGGATCTCTGTAGAGGGTCCTGGGAAGGTTCTTGCGGATGTTTTTTTGAAAGTCTCCTAAGGATAGTCCTTCCAAAGTGTTTCTGAGGAGTGTTCCTGAGGAGTCTCTGAGGAGGGCCTGGAGAGGTTCCATTGGAAATTTCCTCAGGAAGTTCCTTCGGAAGTTTCCTGAGTATGATCCTTTGGAAGGTTTCTGAAGAAGGTCCTGTGGAGGGTCTCTGAGGAAATTCCTGTGGAGGGTCCTGAGGAGAGTCCTTTGAAGGGTTCCTAAGGAGGAGGCATCCCTTTAGAGTGGAACCTGATCCTCCCACCTGCAGCTACCTGTGGAACAGGCTGTCCCCATCTGTGCACCTCCATCTCTAGCTTCAGTCCCAAGTGACCCACTGTGTCCTCCCAGCACCCCAGCAACCCCACACATGGCAGCCACTCCTGAGCACTTACTATGACCTGAGCAGAGTCATGGCTGGAGGTTCCGGGCTGGAGAGCGCAGCATGGTTCTGGGAGGACTCTGGTCACTGTTGGGCTCCTCCCAGGTCCTGACCCAACTATCTCTGTCTAGAATATTCCTGAAGGAACTTGAAAAGTACACAGACTGCCCGGAGCTCGTGGGAAGGTGCTTTCTGGAAAGGGTGAGCACTTCACTAACACTAGACCTTCTTACTCGGAGTGGGAACAGGGCTGTAGGCAGTGACCCCACTCAGTCCCAGCACTGTATGGTCCCTGGAGTGGTCTGGGGAGGCCCTAGCACCACAGGGCCAGGCAGCAGTGCTTTTGGCCTCACATTGATCAGCTGACCGAGACCCCCCAACACTCCTGGATATGGCTTGGAAAACCCCCCCAAAATTAAAAATTTAGAAAAGATAACCCAGAACTGGTATCTGAAGCTTCACCTTCCTTCCATCAGACTGAAGTCACCAAGGACACACTCAGGGGTTGGTGGGCCAGTGGGACGGACAGGTCTCCTGAGCTGCTCTACCTGTGAAGACTTCAAGGAGGGTCATTGAGGAGGGTCCTGTGGAAGGTTCTGAGTAGAGTCACTGAGGAAGGTGCTTGTGAAGGCTCTCTGTGGAGAGTCCTGAGGAGAATCCTAAAGAAGGTCCCTACGGAGGGTCTCTGAGGCAGCTCCTGAGGAGGGTCTCTGAGGAGGGTCCTTTGGAAGGTTCCTGAGGGCCTGGGCCTTCCACAGAACCTGTACTTGCTGTGATGGGGCTGAGCCACCCTGTTTGGTGTCCTGCAGCCCCAGACAGCAGCCACCTCTGGCCCTTGTTTCCCTCCTCTTTGAAAAGAGCCACTGCCTCCTTCCTGAGGGATCGTTAGCCTCCAGGGGTGCTGTGTGTCCTCACAGATCCTCATATTGTGGTTCTTGTGACAGAACTCCATCTGCAGAGGGGCAGCCGGGGGTCTCTGGCTGCCCCAAATAGGTGTGGAGGTCAGATTGCCTTGGATGTGGGGGTTGGTGCATTAGCCATAGACCCACGTTTACGGGGGGGGGGCACCCCTGCCTCTCATCCAACACTCGCCCACTGCACGTACCCTTGGCAGTGCTGAGGTCCTCAGAGTCTGCACCAAGCACCTCCCTACCACAGTGTCTGTGCTTACAGGGACTCCAGAGAAATGACCATGTCCCCCAAGCAGCAGGGTGGCCCCTGAGAAGTTGCCCTGTTAAGCAAACCCTGTCCAGTGCCACCAGCCCACCCTGGGCCGGCCTCTGACGCCCGCACAAAGAATGCCCCTGGCCTTCAGCTTCTGTCCCCCTCAGGCACACCTCCCGCCTGGCCCCGCCCCGCAGTCGCACCACTGAACCCACCCCCGTTCCCAGGCAAGCCCCTCACCTGCCTCCATCCAGCACACAATCCACACAACCTTGATCCCACCCCTGCATCCCACAGATAAGCCCTGACCCCACCTGTGACCGAAGACTCGCCCCTGCCCCTGCCCTAAGACACGCCCAGACCCTGGCCCAGGCAGAGGGCAAGCTCCTACCTCACCCCCCCCACAAGGGACACACCCTAGTCCCGCCCCCATCCAACGGGCACGTCCCTGCCCCGCCCTTGCCAAGGACACGCCCCCTGACCATGCCCTACCTGAGGACATGCCCTGGCCCCGCCCCATATGGCAGGCATGCCCCAGCCACACCCCTGGCTCCACCCCATCTATCAGGCACGCCCCTGCAGACACGCCTGTAGCCCCGCCTCATCGGCCAGGCCCGGCCCTGGTGAGGACAGGCCCCTATCCACCCCTGGCCCCGCCCCAAGCAGAGGGCACACCCCTGGCCCCGCCCCCACCGGCAGGCAGGCCCCCCCCCGGCCCCGCCCCGTCTCGGGCACGCTGCTGGCCCCTGGCCCTGCCCCAATCGGGTGCACACTCCTATCCTCCCTAGCTCCGGCCCCACCCCGTATGTCTGGCCCCGCCCCTGCCAAGGACATGTCCCCATCCTCCCTAGCCATGGCCCCGCCCCATATGTCTGGCACGCTCCTAGCCACGCCCCTGCCGATGACACGCCCCGTCCTCCCTGTCCCCACTCTGGCCCCGCCACATATATGTGACACAACCCTTGGCCCCGCCTCTGCCGATGACACGCCCTCATCCTCCCTAGCCCTGGCCCCGCCCCATGTGTCTGGCACGCCCCTAGCCGCGCCCCTGCCAAGGACACACCCTGTCGTCCTCCCTAGCCCCGCCCCCGGTCCCGCCCCATATGTCTGGTAAGCTCCTAGCCACGCCCCTGCCGATGCCTCGTCCCCCCTGCCCCCACTCTGGCCCTGCCACATATATATGACACAACCCTTGGCCCCGCCTCTGCCGAGGACACGCCCTCGTCCTCCCTGGCCCCGCCCTAGCCACGCCCCTCCCCAGGACTTTTCCCCACCCACGGCGCTGACCTGCCCGTGTCCGCAGATGGAGGAGTTCCAGGTCTACGAGAAGTACTGCCAGAACAAGCCGCGCTCCGAGAGCCTGTGGCGCCAGTGCTCCGACTGCCCCTTCTTCCAGGTGCGTGCCGCGCCCCCGCGGGCCCCGCCCCGACCGGGCGCTGTCTCAGGGGCCCCCTGTTGCAGGAGTGCCAGCGGAAGCTGGACCACAAGCTGAGCCTGGACTCGTACCTGCTGAAGCCGGTGCAGAGGATTACCAAGTACCAGCTGCTGCTCAAGGTGGGGGTCCGCGAGGCCGGGCGGGGCGGGGGCTCTCGGGCCCGGGCAGCGCCCACCCACCGCCGCTCGCTCCCCAGGAGATGCTCAAGTACAGCAAGAGCTGCGAGGGGGCGGAGGACCTGCAGGAGGCGCTGAGCTCCATCCTGGGCATCCTCAAGGCCGTCAACGACTCCATGCACCTCATCGCCATCACGGGCTACGACGTGAGCGCCCGCTCCCACCCCTGGCAGCTCTGCCCCCGCGCCCGGTGTCAGCAGGGACTCCCACCCTCTCGGCACCGCCCCCAGTGGTGCCTTTCCCAGAGGTTTCTGTTGGGGGGAGGACGCCTGCCTCCACGTCCCGTGAGCCCGATCCCCGACACCCCAGGTCGTCCTCAGAGCGCCCCCGAGCACTGACCGGCGAGCCCCCGCACAGAAAGTCCGCAGCGCCGTGTCCGCCTTGCAGGGGAACCTGGGTGACCTGGGCAGGCTGCTGATGCAGGGCTCGTTCAGCGTGTGGACGGACCACAAGAAGGGCCACGCCAAGGTGAAGGACCTGGCGCGCTTCAAGCCGATGCAGCGGCACCTGTTCCTGCACGAGAAGGCCGTGCTCTTCTGCAAGCGGCGGGAGGAGAGTGGCGAGGGCTACGAGAAGGCGCCCTCCTACAGCTACAAGCACTCCCTGAACGTGAGCGCCCCCAGCCGTCCCCCCCGCCCCCCCGCCCGCGCTCACGCCCCCCCCCGCCCCGCCCGCGCTCACGCCCCTCCCCGCTCTGCCGCAGATGGCCGCCGTGGGCATCACGGAGAACGTGAAGGGCGACTCGAGGAAGTTCGAGATCTGGTACAATGCCCGGGAGGAGGCGTACATCATCCAGGTGGGACGGGCGAGGTCCCGCAGGCGGGCGGGCGGGGCGTGGAAGGCGCCACCCTGCGAGGGCAGGTGGGCGAGGGCAGGCACCCAGGGGAGCGGGCCCCACCCGGTGTGCAGCGCTGCTCTGCATCTGTGGGTCACGCGCTGTCATCCCTCTGGTTGTCCCATCTCTGAGCACTGCCGACATGCGTGTCCTTGGGGCCGTGAGCGTGACCTCTGCATTTCCCTGTGGGATAGGCACCCACAGCCGAGATCAAGGCCGCGTGGGTGAGCGAGATCCGGAAGGTGCTGACCAGTCAGCTGCAGGCCTGCCGAGGTGCGAGCGTTCACACAGCCTCAGAGGCTTGGGGGCGGGGTGAGGGTGAGGCTGTGGGTGTGGGTGGGGGCGAGTGTGTGGGAGGGTGGGTGAGGGGGAGTGAGGGGAAGTGAGGGGGAGGGGGAGTGAAGTGAGGGGGAGTGAGGGGGAGAGGGGGGGAGGGGGAGGGAGTGAGGGGGAGGGGGAGAGTGGGGGAGGGGGAGGGTGGGTGAGGGGAGGTGGGGGAGGGGGAGTGAAGGTGGGTGAGGGGGAGTGAGGTGAGGGAGAGGGAGGGGAAGGGGGAGGGAGGGGGAGGGGAGGGGGAGTGAGGGTGGGTGAGAGTGGGTGAGGGTGAGGGTGAGGGAGGGTGAGGGTGGGTGAGGGGGAGGTGGGTGAGGGGGAGTGAGGGTGGGTGAGGGGGAGGGGGAGTGAGTGGGGGAGGGGAGGGAGGGGGAGGGAGGGGAGGGAGGGGGAGGGGGAGTGAGGGTGAGGGTGAGGGGGGGTGAGGAGGAGGGGGAGTGAGGGTGAGGGGAGGGGAGGGTGAGGAGGGGTGAGGGTGAGGGGGGTGAGAAGGATGGTGAGGGAGGGGGCAGGGGGAGGGAGGGGGAGTGAGGGGGAGGGGGAGGGGGGGGAGGGGGAGGGGGGTGAGGAGGAGGGTGAGGGAGGGCAGGGGGAGGGGGAGTGAGGGGAGGGAGAGGGGAGGTAGGGGGAGTGAGGAGGGTGAGTGAGGGTGGGGGAGGGTGAGGGAGGGGGAGGGTGGGTGAGGGTGGGTGAGGGGGGAGGGGGAGGGGGTGGGGGTGAGGGGGTGAGGAGGAGGTGAGGGAGGGGAGGGGGAGGGGGAGTGAGGTGAGGGGGAGGGAGGGGGAGTGAGGAGGGGGAGTGAGGGTGGGGGAGGGGGACGGAGGGGGAGGGTGGGGGAGGGTGACGGAGGGGTGCGGTGTTGCGTGGCTCTGCTCACGACCTGTCCCTCCCGCAGAGGCCAGCCAGCACCGCTCCCTGGAGCAGTCCCAGAGCCTGCCCCTGCCAGCTGTGTCCAACACCAGGTGACACCCCACTGGCTCCATGGCCCCAGTTCTGGGGTTAGATGGGTTCCCCAGGGGAAACTGAGGCAGCTGCCCAGGGACTGCGGCCCAGTTGTCGCTTGGCGCGAGGCCCTAGACAGCCCTAGGCTGCCTGTGGGGAGGCCCCTCGCCCCGCCCCCCTGCACCCGGGCCCTGACACAGCTAGAGGCCCCTCGCCCTGGCCCCCGCCCCCGCCGCTGCCTGGGGGGAAGGCTGGCCACTGAGCCCTTCCTGCCCGTCCGGCGACAGCCCCTCCAAGGGCACCACGCGGAGCGCCCAGAGGCTGGAGGAGAGAAAAGGCGAGAGCCTGAGCCTGGAGGACGACGCGAGCCCCGGGACGCTGCCCAAGGCGCCCGAGAAGGGCAAAGGTGGGTGTGCCGGGCGAGACCCCCAGCCGTGGGCCGGGCTGTGGGGCGGAGCCAGGGCCGTGGGCGGGGCCACAGAGCCCCCGGGCACGTGCCAGTCAGTGAAGGGTCACTGGCCCCATGCCCTGAGCTTCCCAAGCACCTGGCAGGGGCGCCGCCTGCCACGGGTCACCCTGTGCACAGCCCCCCTCACGGCCCCCCTGCTCGAGGGGCAGAGAAAGGGCCGCCCCCCCCTCCCTCCCGGCCCCCTCCTGCTCCTACCACTGCAGGGTCTCCCAGCCCCTCCGCTTCCTCCTCTTCCTCCTCCCCTCCCCTGTCCCCTTCCTCCTCCTCCCTTCACCCTCCTCTCCCCGCTCCTTCCCTCCTCCTCCTCTTCCTCCTACCCCCTCCCCCTCTCCCCTCCCAGCCTCCTCTTCCCAGACCTCTCCTCTTCTCCCCTTCCTCCTCCTCTCTCCTCCTCCCCTTCCTCCCTTCCTCCTCCCCGCCTTTCTTTCTTCCTCTGCCCCCTCCTCAGTCTTTCCTGACGCCTCCTCCCCCTCCTCCCACTCCTCCCTCCATCCTCCCCCTCCTTCCTGCTCTGACCTTCCCTCTTTCTGCTTTACTGTCGCCTCTTCCTCCTCTGCAGCTTCTCCTACCAGTCCTGACAAAAAAGCTAAGCGACATGAAGTAAAGAGCGACCCGACCCCTTTGGGTCTGCGAGGTAGAGTGGCTCGTTCTTGGCGCGAGGGGCGCCCGGCCCGTGTCTGCCGTCACAGCGAGGGCGGCCTCCGGCGGCCCCCACCCAGGGACTCCGCCACGCTCTGCCCGTGCGAGCCCTTCAGACCCAGCTCCCGTCAGTGTCCTGCTCCCGTGGTGGCCTCGGAGAGCCCAGCGGGCACCGCTGGACAGCGCAGGCAGGCGCGGGCCCCCAGGCCCAGCACCGGGCAGAGACGCGGCCTCCCTCCCGGCTGCCCACCTGGGGGCGCAGCTCTGGGCCGTGTGGGGTGGGTGTGCCTGGCAACGCCCCCCACGTTCCCGCACCTGTGGGAGTGTCTCCCGCGGCCCCTCACTACACCGCAGTGCCTGCTGTGGCCCTGAGCCTCCCTCAGGGTGGCACCGCGCCCAGGCAGTGGCCATGGCCACAGTGCTCCCGGAGTCCCTGCTTAGCCCCAGCCCAGGCCTGATGGACCCCGCGGGCTCCTCATGGCACCCCGTCCCCTGCAGGCTGGAACAAGGCGTCTGGTCCGCCCGAGGCCCCGGACGACGACGGCTGGTCCAGTGCGGAGGAGCCCATCAACTCCTCAGACGGGGAGGAGGAGGCAGGCCTGGGTCCCAGGAAGCTGGTAACGGGATCGCGCACCGGGGCCCATTCGGCAGGGCAGGTGGAGAGGCGGGCTGGGCTCCCGTGCAGGTGCCCCGCGCCCACACAGCCCCGGAGGCGGTGATGCCAGCCTTGGGAAGGCCTGGAGGACACAGGCCGCCGCCTGGCCCTGCCTCTAGGCCTCCCTGCAGTGACCCCCGCACAGGCGCCCCAGGACAGAGGCAGAGAGGGTCACGCGAGGGCTGGGCGGGGGCTGGGGTCGGCCTTGGTCTCTGGGCCGCCGGGAGGAGGGGGTCCGGGCGCCCGGCACTGTGTTCCCCGCTCATCGCCCAAGACCGACAAAGTAGGGAGCACACAGGACGGGGGCCGCACCCGGGGACCGGACACGCCAGTGTCCAGGAGGGCACAGACTCAGCCGGCGGGCAGTGAGCCAGCTGCCGGGGCTTCTGCGCAGGCATTCTGTCTGTCCCCCCGCCCCGCGCAGCGCCCCCACCCCTAGGGTGGACGCCGCAGGGCTCCCCCCTCTCCCCCAGACCCCTCACCCCGCGCTGCTGGGCGCTGAGGCCACTGTCCCCCGTCCAGGCTCCCGGGAAGTTTAGGGTGGTGGGCGGCGAGAAGGGCAGCCCTGAGGCCCTGGCCCTGAAGAGCGGGGACACAGTGGAGGTGGTGCAGGAGGGCGACGCTGGCCTTTGGTGAGCAGCTGTGGACACCCGGGGCTGGGGGCGGGGCAGGACGGTGGGCGGGGCCCGAATGGCTGGGGGCGGGGCGGGAGGGCGGGACTAGAGAATGAATGGGAATGGTTGGAGGCGGGGCAGAGTGGTGGGCGGGGCTAGAGAATGAATGGGACTGGTTGGAGGCGGGGCAGAGTGGTGGGCGGGACTAGAGAATGAATGGGACTGGTTGGAGGCCGGGCAGAGTGGTGGGCGGGACTAGAGAATGAATGGGACTAGCTAGAAGCAGGGCAGGAGGGCGGGGCTAACATGAACTTGACTGGCTGGAGGCGGGACGAGAGGGCGGGGCTAGAGAATGAATGTGACTGGAGGCGGAGCAGGACAGTGGGCGGGGCTATAAATGGAGGCCAGGCAGAGCGGTGGGCGGGGCCAAAGGATGAAGGGGACTGGCTGGAGACGGGGCAGCGCAATGGGCGGGGCTAGGTAATAAACGGAACTGGTTGGAGGTGGGGCCGACGGTGGGCAAGGCTAGAGAGTGAACAGGTCGTTTGGGGCGGGGCAGGAAGGGCGGGGCTAGAGAATGAACGCCACTGGTTGGACAGGTGGAGGGCGGGACTAGAGAAAGGTCGGAGCTGGTTGGAGGGTGGGCGGGGATAGAGGGCGGAACGGGGTTGGGGCGGGGCCGGCGGGAGGACGAGGATGGACGGGATTGGCTGGAGGAGGGCGGGGGCGGAACTGCTGACGGCCGCTCCCGTGCAGGTGGGTGCGGAACCTGACGTCCAGTGGTGAGGCCTGGGTGCCGGCCAGCAGCCTGTGCGCGCTCCTGGGCACGTCCAGCCCCGCTCAGTGTCTGAGCGGCCCAGGTAAGGCCCCCAGCCGCCGCGCCCGAGTCCGTGCCCGGCTCTCCCGCGGAGTCCGGCACGGGGTCCGCCGGGTCCAGCTCGGCCCAGCTTGACCAGACCTCCTCCTCTGGGCCTAGTGGGTGAGGGGACGGCGCTGTAGGAGCCCGAGAGACCCCGCGAGCCCAAGACGACCCTCCGGGGACAGCGAACAGCAGCTGACCGCGCCCCGCCCCGCCGCCGCCACCGAGGGTCCCAGGACGCCCCCGGCCCGCTGAGACGTTCCGGGCCCCCAGCATCCGGCATCACTGTTTACATGCAACGACGATTTGATACTCTTTTGATATGAAACTATTTTTTGTTATTGGGGTCCACGCTGCCATGCGGGACGGGGCCCAGACGCCCCCGGCAAACCGGGCAGTGCTCACACACAGAGAAGGACCCTGCACCTGGGCGTGTGCATTTTCAGAACGGAACTGTCATTTAAAATATTCCTTTTCTATTTAAAAAAAAATGGGGGGGAAAAAATGGGGGGCTCACGGTTTTTTAAGGCACCTCACCAAATTGGGATATTTGTATTGTTTTTAAAGAACAGAGTGATCCCATTCTTACAGAGCTCCATGCAAACCCGCGTCCTGGCCCCCTGCCCCGCCCCGGAGCCCCCTGCCTGCCCCCTGTGCCCGGGAACCGAGGCCCAGGCACAGTGACCCCACACAATCAAGACAGCAGGGAGCAGGGCTGTTTGCTGTCGTCTCAGGAGCCGCCACTGTGCGGTTGCCGTGCATGTCTGTCCGAGTGTGTATGTCCGTGTGTATGCGGAGTCCAGGAAGGGTGACTCCGGGCTCCTGGCTGTCCCAGCAGGCCAGGCACCCTGGAGGGGGCTGAGAGCGCCCGGGCATGTTTGCTCTGGCATGGCCCTGCCCTGCGCTCAGCCGCTCTCCTGTAAAAGCACTTTAAAGCTTAGTGTTTCCTCCCTGTCATTGTTTAAAACTGCTGATGTAAATAAAGCTCGGGGACTCGGAGTTCCTCCCGTATGTGTCTGTTTGAATAAATTCTAGCCGCCTGTGCTGTGGGAAAGACGAGTCTCTCAGGGGCCCACCTCATCTGCACCCCCCAGGCCATTGGGAGTGGAGAGGAGACTGGGGGGGCAGCAGCCCAACCCCGCCCCTTCATCCTGATGGGTACAGGCAAACCTCAGGAAGGAGAGCCCAGGTGGGAGAAGACAGGTGCGTGCATCCTGCCGGGTGAGCCCTGAGCTCTGCCCGCTGTGGGCCCAAATCAACAAAAAGAGTTAAGCAAAGTTCACCGTAAACAGACTTTAATATGAAAAGTTATGAACAAACTTGTGCTGCTGATACATCTGAAAAGACTAAACAGGAGTTTCTCTATAAATTAAGTTTTTGATGAAATGCAGTTTATAAAACAACAACAACAAAAAAATAACCAGGACGGAGGCAGGAGCGATAGGACAGCAGGTAAGGCCTTGCATGTGACCAACCCAGGCCCGAACCCATGGAACCCCATCCGGTCCCCTGAGCATCACCCGGGGTAACTCCTGAGAACTGCTGGGTATGGTCTAAAAATCTTTTAATTAAAATCAGTTAAAAATAGGTCAACCCCATTGTATGACTGAAACGTAAGCACGATAGTTTGTAAGTCTGTAACTACCTCAGGGTGATTCACTAATAATAATAAAAAACTTTTTTTTTTTTAAATAGGTCAACCCCTGGGGCTGGAGCAATAGCACAGCAGGTAGGGCGTTTGCCTTGCACGTGGCCGACCCAGGTTCAATTCCCAGCATCCCATATGGTGCCCCGAGCACTGCCAGGAGTAATTCCTGAGTGCATGAGCCAGGAATAACCCCTGTGCATTGCTGGGTGTGATCCAAAAAGAAAAAAAAAATAGGTCAACCCCTAATTGCTACCAGGCTCAGATATTTTTAGGGTCATTTTTGCTTTGTATTTTTACTCAGGTAAATGTCCTAAGCAGAAAGATTTATGCACTATTTCAAAGAATGTAGAGAGGGGAAAAAAGCATCTCCACAAATTTCATGAAGCGAGTGTGAGCCCAGCTCCAAGTAAAGATAATATAAGAACCAGAGTCGTGGACATAATGCAGACTCCCGTCAAGTGTGGCAGGGCAGCCCTGCCGCAGCCTCACCCTGGGCGACGCGTTCCCCGAGTGAAGGCCCCACGGACCCAGGATGTTGCTTATGCGAAGCCTACGGTTTGCCGTAGGGTAACTGAGGAGCTAGGGTCAGCTCAACAGACAGGAAAACTTATTTTTATTCAACATCCATTTGTAATATTTTGCTAACTACAAGTGGAAGGAACTTTTCTAATGTAATAAAAAGTATAGCAAAATCTTCCAGCAAAAATTCTGGTTTTTTTTTTTCCTGTGGTTACAACCATGGGGCAGGGGCAGGTGGCTCTGTGGGAGGCAGGATGGATGACAGGCTGAGACACCATGTCCAGGGCCGTGTGTGTGTGTGTGTGTGTGTGTGTGTGTGTGTGTGTGTGTGTGAGGGCACGCATACACGGGCACACACATGGATATGCGTGCACCGTGGACGTGGCCTGGGTCGGGGGCGGGCCCGGATTCCTGGCCTGTGATCCTCTGGTGCTGGCCCCCTCCCCCCTTGCCCTTGAGGCTGAGAACTTTGTTCCCCTCCCCCTGAAAGTCAACAGCCCCGGTGGCACACAGACCTCGCCATGGTCTTCCTGGCGCCTGTCTTCTTTTTGCTTGGCCTCTGGGGCTCTCTGGCCGCAGGTACGTGGGGCTTCCTGGGGGAAGGTGGGTGGGGGCTCCCTCCCCCCTGCACGCTCCCCCCACGCTCCCCCCACCCCACAAGCAGACAGCCTGGCATATCCACGCTGCTCCAGGCGGGCTTGGGGACATGGCAGCAGACGCTGGGGGTGGCAGGGCCGAGTGGTGACGCAGAGGTGCCTTATCAGCACCCACAGTCCTTCCGGCCTGGCCCGCGGCGGAAGCGGGGGCTGCTCTGCTCGTGACAGCCCCTCTGCCCTGCGTCCAGCCTGTCCTGTCCTGCGGCAGGGCTGCCCACTACTGCCTGGGGCAGCGGAATTTTCTCGTGTCCAGACGCCCATGTGGGACCCGGGGACTGGGTCCCATGGTTTGCCCGGACACCCCTATGAGCTGCCGGGGCCCCTCTGCCCAGCCCAGACCGCAGGGACGCCCCCATCCTGATCCTGTGCCCCCTTAGCATTCCTTCCTTTTTTTTTCCTTTTTGGGTCACACCCGGCGATGCTCAGGGGTTACTCCTGGCTCTGCACTCAGGAATTACTCCTGGCAGTGCTCAGGTACCATATGGGATGCTGGGATCAAATCCGGGTTGGCCGCATGAAGGCCAACGCCCTACCTGCTGTGCTATTGCTCCGGCCCTTTTGGCCCCTTTAGTGCTCCTTTCAAACCAGACAACCCCAGGACAGGACCCAGGACCAGGAAGTGGACAATGACTGAAGTGCCCCAAGCTCTCCCTGGCCACCCCAGCACTGCTGGGCCTCAGTTTCCCCCCACCCCCACGAAGCGGCCTTCCTCTGCCCTTCCCCCACCACCCCAGGCCTCACCTTGGCGCTGCCTGTGCCCTGGCCTGAGCCCTTTGCATCCTGTGGGCATCCTCAGCTCTGCCTTCGTGCACACCTGGCCAGGCCCCGAGTCTGTGACTGCAGGGTCCCAAGGTCAGGCTATGCACACGCACCCCCAGACTTCTCTGGGTGCCCTGCAGGAGGCAAAGGGGGACCCACTCAGCATCCCTGCAAGGACCCAGGATGTGGGTACACCTTTGTGGCACTTAGCTCAGGAAGGGGGATGACTCGAGCTGGTGCAGAGCTGCGAGGGCATCCCGGGGCTGGGGGAGCTAGGGGGGACGAGCTGTGCTGGCAGAGCGGAAGATGGACAAGGGGGCAGCAGGCCGGAGGGATGGGCATGGGGTGCAGGGTGTGTGTGTGAGCGTGAGGTGAAGTGGGAGAGAGGCCCCGTGTCCGGAGGGCTGGACATGCACCCCAGGGAAGGAGCAGGCATGGGCTTCACGGCCCCCAGCTGGGAGAGCGGGAACAGGAGGGGCTGTGGGGCCTGAGACTCAGGGAGGCTGGGCTGGGAGGTGGTCCGGGCTGCAGAGCCCAGGCAGAGACCCCACCTCAGAGTCGAGTGAGTTTCAGGTGAATGGGAGGTGTATGTGTAAGTGTGAGGTGAAGTGAGAGTCAGGTATGCATAAGTGAGGAGCGCGAGGAGAAGTGTGCGTGAGAAGTGCCTCACAAGCCTCTCCCCCAGTGTTCCTGGGCCCCGAGGAGGCCCAGCAGGTCCTGCACAGGCGGCGGCGCGCCAACTCCTTCCTGGAGGAGCTGCGGCCCGGCTCCCTGGAGCGCGAGTGCAAGGAGGAGAGCTGCTCCTTTGAGGAGGCCCGCGAGATCTTCAGGACGCCCGAGCGCACGGTGAGGCGCGCCCCACGCCCTGCCCGGCCCGTCCGTCCCCTCCCTTCCCAGGATGAAGGGCTTCCCCTGCATCCTGCCCTCCATGTCCCACGCCCAGGGGCTTCCTCTCCCACCACAGAACCCTGGTCTCTGCCAGAGCAGCCACCAGGCAGGGCCATGAGCCAGGGAGGCGCCAGGCTGGACACGGAAGCTCCTGTGCCACAAGGCCATTTAGCGCCACCATCACCTCCTAAAATTGCATGTGCCGTCTCCTTTCTGGGAACATGGCCACATGTTCCCACACAGGCACACATGCTTCTCATCCACACTCACCTCACACTCCTTCACTCCTGACACACTTCACCTCATCTCATGGACACACCTCACTTACGCATACCTGACTCTCACTTCACCTCACACTTACACATGTACCTCCCATTCACCTGAAACTCACTCTCCTCTCACATTTCACCTCACTCTCCTACACACACCTCACATTCACCTCACACTCCCACCTGTCTCCCACCTCACACTCAGACACATACCTCCCTTTCACCTTACACTCAGTCCGACTCTCTCCCACTTTATCTCACACTCATACACGCACACCTCACACTCACACCTGACTCTCACATTTCACCTCACACTCATACACACCTGAATCTCACACTTCACCTCATACATGTACATACTTGACTCTCACTCACACTTCACCTCACTTATACACACACTTCACATTTACCTCACATTTACACAACTCATACATACATACTCAACTCATACTCACATCTGACATGTCTCACAATCATACCTCATGTACCTCACAGTCACAAATGACACACATTCTTACCTGACTCTCCCTTCCTTTACCTCACACATAGACACACGCCTCACACATCTCACTCGAACCTCACATACCTCATACTCATACATGACACCCGACTCTCACTCACATTTTTTTCTCTTTTTGGTCACACCCAGTGATTCTCAGGGATTACTCCTGGCTCTGCACTCAGGAATTACTCCTGGAGGTTCTTGGGGGACCATATGGGATGCTGTAAATCGAACCTGGATCAGCTGCATGCAAGGCAAATGCCCTACCCACTGTGCTATTGCTCCAGCCCCTCTCACTCACATTTTACCTCACACACACCTCATTCATTCATACCTCACACTTCACCTCATGTTGTACACACTTCACACTGCCACATGACACATACCTTGCATATGCACACCTCACATTCATACCTGACACCCATCTTACACTTCACCTCACGAACCTCACACTCACTCCTTATGTCACACACATACATACACTTCACACTTCTCTCACTCTCAACACATCTCGTGCTTCACCTCACACTCACTCCTTAATTCACACACATAAGCACACCTCACACATATCTCACACTCAGCTGACACACCTGACACTCTTCACACTGCCCTCTCCTGACACTCACCTCACACGGTCCCGAAAGAAGGTAGATTTGGAGAGAAGGAGGCTGAAGGCCTTCCAGCAAGGAAGACAGCACACTGTCTTCCCAGCTCCGATCTTTGGGTGACTCCCTGTTCTCACCAAATTATTTTTGTCGAAGGCCATACTGTAAGTTTTGCAAAGAAAGTAAAATGTAAGTTTCGCGAAGAAAATATAAATTTAGCCCATATTTCAGATGACAAGCAGTGAATAGTGCATATGAGAACGACATGCTGGGTTTAGTATTATTAATATGTTCAACTAAAGTTTGCTTAAAGGCATAAAAGAAATGATGATCATGTCAAATAAAAAGGAGATTATCATTTAGGATATAGGAATTACAAAAAAAAATCTAAAGTGGAAAAATCAGTAGTTAAAATTTCACTAGAGTAGCTCAAAAGTAAATTTCAACTAGCAAACACAAAATTTAATAGAAGCGGTGTTACCAAAATGGCATGTTCTCAGCCATTCTACTCTGAAAGAACATTGGTTTAGACCAGTGTTTCAGAAGGTACGTGGTGCAGCACCCCCTCCCGAGGGTATAACTGAGAGCCTATTGTCTCAGTTATCCCCTAGGGAGGGGTATAGCTTGTCTCCTGAAAGGTGTATTTCCAGAGGGATAATAAGTAACTTTTTTCGGAAAAAGGAGGCAGTAGGCCAAACAAATTTGGGAACCTCTGGCTTAGGGAAATAGTGATGGAGAATGTCAGACATAGGGGAAGAAATTATTATCTCTGAGTTCCTGAAGCTTATTTTTCCCCCAAAATCTCAACCCAATAATAATAATAATCTTCTCTAAGACATAATAAGGACTGGAGCGATAGCATAGCGGGGAGGGCGTTTGCCTTGCATGCAGCCGGCCCGGGTTTGATTCCTCCGTCCCTCTCGGAGAGCCTGGCAAGCTACCGAGAGCATCCTGCCCACATGGCAGAGCCTGGCAAGCTCCCTGTGGCGTACTCGATATGCCAAAAACAGTCACAAGTCTCACAGTGGAGACGTTACTGGCACCCGCTCGAGCAAATCAATGAACAAAGGGGCAACAGTGCTACAGTGCCTCCTCCGGAGTTGCTATGCCACGGGCTTGGTGCGCAGGTCTTTGCCCATCACCTCAGTCCTGTGCTGGTCAGGTGGGGTAACCTCTGAGTCCACAGTTGATCACGGCCAAGACTCGGGAGGGCGACTAAGAGGAAAGCGCGTGAACTCCGAGCACCTCAGTAGTCCCTCAGGGTTGGAGAGACTGGAGGAGGCTCCGGGGTAACCTTCCTCAGGTCTAGGAGAAAGCCTGGTCTGGGCCTGGCCTGACCACCAGCCACCGGCGCCCCGTCCTCACAGGGGCCCTGCCGTGGCTGTCGTGGTAGCTCAGTGACTCCTTCTTGGTCCCCCAGAACCGGTTCTGGATTTCGTACACTGGTGAGTAGGCGAGCAGCCCCTCAGGCCTGCTGTGACCCCGCTCCACGGCCGACACGATGCCCTCCACAGATGGGGACCAGTGCACCTCGAACCCATGCCAGAATGGGGGCTCCTGTGAGGACCAGCTTCAGTCCTATGTCTGCTTCTGCCCGGATGACTTCGATGGCCGGAACTGCGAGAAGAGTGAGGGGCCCGGGCCCAGGGGCCGATGCCCTTGGGGGGTGGGGTCTGGCCAGCAGTGCTGGGAGTGCCCAGAGGTGTGGGTCCAGGTCTCCTCGGGGGCAGCTCTCGGGCTGGGTTTGGCCTGGGCTGCTGAGGAGCAGTCGCCCGGGCAGGTTGGACAGGCCAGAGGGGGCAGCGCTCAGGGCCAGGCCCGCGTGCTGGCCAGGGTGACGGGCCGGCTGGCCAGGGTGACGGGCCGGCCCTCCCCCGTCAGCAGTGTCTCAGCAGCTGGGCCAGCGCCCAGAACCCACCAGGAGAGCTGCGGGCGAGCTGGCCCAGCGGGAGACGGCCGCTCGCAGGAAGCTCGGCCAGGCTCCAGGAGGTCCTGAGGCGCAGGCTGGACGTGGCGACGAGGCTGGCAGCCTGCCCACCCGTCCCGCCCAGCTGGACCCGGAGCACTTCAGAGCAGCCCGCAGGGTCGAGGCCAAACCCCGGAGCTGGGATGGAGTGGAGGGAGGGGGCAGGACGGGCGGGGGCGCTCTTGGAACACGCCTCGCTGGTCACCACAGGCCACAGGCACCTTCTCTGGGCCCTGCCCTGGGCAGACTGTGGCCAGCAGGGCTGGGCCCCTGCCCCTGGGCAGACTGTGGCCAGCAGGGCTGGCCCCTGGGCCCTCCCACAGTCGCCTCCCACCCGAGCTCGTCCCCGTGGCTCAGCGTCTGCCAGGGCCGGAGGGCCTGCTCTCTCCCCTGGCCACTCCTCCCGGCCCAGACCGCTCACGGCAGGCCCCCGAGCTCCAGTGCTGCCCCGGGGGTCCCCCGTGCCCGCCAGGCCGCTCACGAGCCGCCCGCCCGCCCGCCCGCAGACAAGAAGGACTCGCTGCTCTGCGTGAACGAGAACGGCGGCTGCGAGCAGTACTGCACCGACCACGCGGGTGCCGGGCGCTCCTGCTGGTGCCACGAGGGCTACACGCTGGAGGCCGATGGGACGTCCTGCACGCCCACAGGTACGGCCCTCGGGCTGCGGGCGGCCCCCGGCAGGATGGAGCCAGAGCCGGGCTGAGCGAGCTGCTTGTCTCGCAGTCGACTACCCCTGCGGGAAGATCCCTGCTGTGGAGAAGAGGAAGGACGGCCCCCAGGGCAGGATCGTGGGCGGCACTGAGTGCCCCAAGGGCGAGTGTCCCTGGCAGGTGAGCCGCAGGCCAGCAGAGGCCCGGTCCCAGCCCACACCAGCACCTTCCTCACCCCTGCATGGGGAGGCCACAGCCCGGGGACAGGCAGGAGATGTGCCACCTGGGCCCAAGGCACCCCTCCCCGACCGACCCCCTCCCCACCACGCCCCTGCCCCCACCGCGCCCCTCCCCACCGCGCCCCTCCCCCACGGCACCCCTCCCCACCACGCCCCTGCCCCCACCGCACCCCTCCCCACCACGCCCCTCCCCCACGGCACCCCTCCCCACCACGCCCCTCCCTCCACCGTGCCCCTCTCTCCAATGCACCCACATTGTTCATTATTCAATGCCTGTCCACTGCTCCTGTGCCTCACCATGCCCCCGTCCCTCTTTGCGCCGCACCCCTTTGTTCCCTCGCCCTCTCGGGGCGTGTCTGCTCCAGAGCCAGGACTGTTGGCCCCACGGGGACAGCCGGGTGCTGAGGGTCCAGCCAGGGACTGCGGGGTGGGGCCGTGGGACGCACTCCCTGCCCGAGCCCGGGAGGGGGCTCTGACACCGTCTGTGCCCGCCAGGCCGCGCTGAAGCTGAACGGGCAGCTGCTGTGTGGGGGGGCCTTGGTGGACCCCCACTGGGTCGTGTCCGCCGCCCACTGCTTTGACCGGATCCGGAGCTGGATGAACCTGACGGTGGTGCTGGGTAGGTGGCCTGGGGGCGGCTGGTGGGGGCTCCCGCGGCCTGCCCACACCTCTCGCTGTCCCCAGGGGAGCACGACCTGGACGAGCAGGACGGGGACGAGCAGGAGCGGCCGGTGGCCCAGGTGATCCTCCCCAGCCAGTACGCGCGGGGCCAGACTGACCACGACGTGGCCCTGCTGCGGCTGGGCCGGCCGGTACGGCTGTCGGAGCTGGTGGTGCCGCTCTGCCTGCCCGACCGGGCCTTCTCGGAGCGGACGCTGGCGCTGGTGCGCTTCTCGGCCGTCAGCGGCTGGGGCCAGCTGCTGGACCGCGGCGCCACGGCGCTGGTGCTCATGACCATCCGTGTGCCACGCCTGATGACCCAGGACTGCCTCGAGCAGTCGCACCGCCAGCCCGGCGCCCCCGGCATCACCGAGAACATGTTCTGCGCCGGCTACCTGGACGGCAGCAAGGACGCCTGCAAGGGGGACAGCGGGGGCCCCCACGCCACCGAGTTCCAGGGCACGTGGTACCTGACCGGCGTGGTCAGCTGGGGCCACGGCTGCGCGGCCGCGGGCCACCTCGGCGTCTACACCAGGGTGTCCCGCTACACGGAGTGGCTCCAGCGCCTCATGGACTCCGGGGAACGCCCGGCCTCGGGCGGCCTGGTCCACCGGGAGCCTGTGCCCTAGCGCGGGCAGCCCCACCTGCCAAATAAAGCAGCTGCCGCCTGCAGTCCTGGCATCCAACTTGGAGGGGGCGGGGACCCGGGTCGGCCCTGGGCTCAGGCACTGCCCCGGGCTGCGTCCCTCAGCGGGGCTGTGTGGCCCAGTGGGAGGCTCTGTCTGTGCCCACCAGGGCACCACGTGCTTCTCAGCGAGCAGCGAGCCCGCAGGCAGCCAGACCCAGGCCCCAGAAGCGGGATCCCTCCCCAGAGGCCCTCGGAGGGCCCCAGAGAGGCCCCAGGGGCGCCCCAGACACGGCCCCAGACCCGCCCGGAACAGGCCATGGGGGCGACTGTGAGCTCGTCCCCACGTCTGGGGCCCCCAGGGCCCCACATGACTGTCCTGGTGACACCCAGGCCCCGGCCGTACCCAGCACAAGCAGGGCCTCCCAGGACGCTGCCCACCTGAACCCCAAGGCTCATGCGTGTGTGTGCAGGTGTGTGCATGTCAACACATATGTAGCATGCACACGCAGCGGGACAGGGTGCCAGCACTCAGGCAGCTCTGGCCTCGCAGGATGCAGGCCAGCGTCCTCCAGCCTGTGCCGCCCTCCCTGCCTGCCCCCGTCCCCCTGTCCGCCTCTGTCCCTCTCTGTCCCTCTCTGTCCCTCTCTGTCTCTCTCTCATCTCTATCTCTCTCCCTCTCTGTTCATCTCTCACTCTGTCTCTGTTTCTCTGCCTCTCTCTCTTTCTGTCTCCTATACCAGGTTCTGGGACACCTCAGATTCTGTTAGGGTGGACAGGACCCCTTAGGGTGGACAGGGCCCCCGAGGGTGGACAGGACCCCCGAGGGTGGACAGGGCCCCCGAGGGTGGACAGGGCCCTAGAGGGTGGACATGGCCCTTGAGGGTAGACAGGGCTCCTGAGGGTGGATAGGGCCCCCGAGGGTGGACATGGCCCTTGAGGGTGGACAGGGCCTCTGAGGAGGGTGGACATGGCCCTTGAGGGTAGACAGGGCTCCCGAGGGTGGATAGGGCCCCCGAGGGTGGACATGGCCCTTGAGGGTGGACAGGGCCCCTGAGGAGGGTGGACAGGGCTCCCGAGGGTGGACATGGCCCTTGAGGGTGGACAGGGCTCCCGAGGAGGTTGGACATGGCCCTTGAGGGTGGACAGGGCTCCCGAGGTGGACAGGGCTCCCAAGGGTGGACAGGGATCCCGAGGAGGGTGGATAGGGCCCTTGAGGGTGGACAGGGCTCCCGAGGGTGGACAGGGCTCCCGAGGGTGGTCAGGGCTCCCGAGGGTGGACAGGGCTCCCAAGGGTGGACAGGGCTCCCAAGGGTGGACAGGGCCCTTGAGGGTGGACAGGGCTCCCAAGGGTGGACAGGGCCCTTGAGGGTAGACAGGGACGCTGAGGGTGAACAGGGCCCTTGAGGGTAGACAGGGACCCTGAGGGTGGACAGGGCCCTTGAGGGTGGACAGGGCTCCTGAGGGTGGACAGGGCTCCCGAGGGTGGACAGGGCCCCCCATGGTGGACAGGGCCCTTGAGGGTGGACAGGACTCCCAAGGGTGGACAGGGCCCTTGAGGGTGGACAGGGCTCCCGAGGGTGGACAGGGCCCTTTAGGGTGGGCAGGGCTCCTGAGGGTGGACTGGGCCCTTGAGGGTGGACAGGGCCCCCGAGGATGGTGGACATGGCCCTTGATGGTGGACAGGGCCCCCGAGGAGGGTGGACAGGGCCCTTGAGGGTAGACAGGGACGCTGAGGGTGAACAGGGCCCTTGAGGGTAGACAGGGACCCTGAGGGTGGACAGGGCCCTTGAGGGTGGACAGGGCTCCTGAGGGTGGACAGGGCTCCCGAGGGTGGACAGGGCCCCCCATGGTGGACAGGGCCCTTGAGGGTGGACAGGACTCCCAAGGGTGGACAGGGCTCCTGAGGGTGGACAGGGCTCCCGAGGGTGGACAGGGCCCTTTAGGGTGGGCAGGGCTCCTGAGGGTGGACAGGGCCCTTGAGGGTGGACAGGGCCCCCGAGGATGGTGGACATGGCCCTTGATGGTGGACAGGGCCCCCGAGGAGGGTGGACATGGCCCTTGAGGGTGGACAGGGCTCCTGAGGGTGGACAGGGCTCCCGAGGGTGGACAGGGCTCCCAAGGGTGGACCGGGCCCTAGAGGGTGGACATGGCCCTTGAGGGTGGACAGGGCTCCTGAGGGTGGGCAGGGCTCCCGAGGGTGGACAGGGCCCTTGAGGGTGGACAGGGCCCTTGAGCGTGGACAGGGCCCTTGAGGGTGGACAGGGCCCTTGAGGGTGAACAGGGCTCCGAAGGTAGAGGAAAAAGTGGGCCGGGGAGTTCAGGGCTGCTGCCTGCCCTCTGCTGCACTGGCCGCGGTCACTCGCTTGCCCACCCCACCAACAGCTCCAATCAGGAGGCCGGGGGAAGCAGGACAGCCGGCACACACCCTGCGGCCAGGGAGTGGACCTTGCCCCATTGTCGTCACCGGGGAGAAGCCTTCCCCGGTCCCCGGCCCTGGACACGCCATGGCCGGGACCCTGCTCCGCGTCCTTCTTGGTGCCACCCTGGCTGGCCTGCTGCTGCCGGGGGGAAGCGGTAGGGCCCACCCACGGGGGCAGTGGGCACCGGGAGGGACCTGCTGCGGGTCAGCTGGCCTCCTGTGCCACTTCCACGCGGCGGGACGGGGGCGGAGCGGGAAGAGGGGGACGGGGCGGCCGGGCAGACTGCCCCATGGGGCTGGGGCGGCTGGAGAGCAGAGGCCGCGGGCAGCAGGCCCAAGGGCCAGACACAGCTCCGTGGGGGGCTGGGAGGCCAGCAGGCGGGTAGCAGGGGCTGCGTCTCTAGCAGTGCTTGGAGCACGGGTAGGGGCACGGCCAGCAAGAGCTACAAGCAGCAGGGGTCAGCCTGGCCTGGGCGCCATGCCCCGTGGCACTGGGTGGACAGGTTGGAGGGGAGGGCTGGGAGGGGGGCGGGGGTGGGGCTGGAGAGCAGGGCGGGGCGCAGGGGTGCGAGCGGGAGAGAGGGGTGGAGAGGCGGGGCCCTGGACTCGGGACTCAGCTGTCCCACACGGAGGGTAGCGCACAGCGGGCGGGCGCAGGGAGCCCACGAGAACATGTCCCGCAGTGTTCATCAGCCGAGACCGGGCCCACGGGGTGCTGCAGCGAGCGCGCCGCGCCAACTCCTTCCTGGAGGAGATGAAGAAGGGCAACCTGGAGCGGGAGTGCCTGGAAGAGACCTGCTCCTACGAGGAGGCGCGGGAGGTGTTCGAGGACACAGACAAGACGGTGAGCCGCGGGGCGGGGGGCTGGGGAGCTGGGGACACACCCTTGGCCCCCACCGCCCTGCATCAGGAGGGGAGCGTAGGCGAAAGCTCGAGCAGTCACCTACGCGTCCACCTTAGCACTGGAGCACTGTCGTCCCGTTGCTCGTCGATTGGCTCGAGCGGGCACCAGTAACGTCTCCATTGTGAGACTTGTTGTCACTGTTTCTGGCATATCCAATACGCCATGGGGACCTTGCCAGGCTCTGCCGTGCGGGCAGGATACTCTCGGTAGCTTGCCGGGCTCTCTGAGAGGGACAGAGGAATCGAACCCGGGTCGGCCTCATGCAAGGCAAATGCCCTACCCTCTGGGCTATTGCTCCAGCTTCCACCTTAAGATGCTAAAAATATTTTTTTAAACAAGAGGAAATGAGCCCCACAGAGAGAGCCAATCAACAGTTATTGATGCAGGAAAAGAGAGGAGAGAAGCCCTGGATCCATGGCCTCCCGCCACGGAGGGGCAGGGGGCAGCAAAAGGCTCTCGGCCCGCCCGGAGGCCACAGAAATGCAGGGAGGACCACAGGGCCATGAGGCCCAGGCCACGTCCAGAGACCTCAGCTGGTCACATGAAGCCGAGAGAGTGGCCACACTGCCCCTCCAACAGCCAGCTGCCCAGGCCACGATGGTCAGCTCTGACCTTTCTTCTGGGAGTGAGGGCAGCACCTCTCCAGCGACAGGAGGTCCCCAGGAGGACCCCAGGAGGACCCCAGGAGGACCCCAGGAGGCAGCCCTGCATGCACTGAGTGGCCCAAACAAGCAGAATGGGAGGCCAGGGAAAGGGAGAGGGGAGGGAGCTACTGAAGGAAGGGAAGAAGGAAGGTGAGAGGGAAGGAGGGTTGGAGGGGGGAGGGAGGGAGGGGCAGCGGGAGGGAGGGAGGGAGGAAGAGTAAGGGCAGCAGTAAGGAGGGAGAGAAGGAGGGAGGGAAGGAGGGAGGGAGGAAGGAGTAAGGGCAGCAGTAAGGAGGGAGAGAGGGAGGGAGGGAGGAGTAAGGGCAGCAGTAAGGAGGGAGAGAAGGAGGGAGGGAGGGAGGGAGGGAGGAGTAAGGGCAGCAGTAAGGAGGGAGAGAAGGAGGGAGGGAAGGAGGGAGGAAGAAGTAAGGGCAGCAGTAAGGAAGGAGAGAAGGAGGGAGGGAGGGAGGGAGGGAGGAGTAAGGGCAGCAGTAAGGAGGGAGAGAAGGAGGGAGGGAGGGAGGGAGGGAGAGAGCAGGAGGCAAGTGGTCACTGGGACGGGCAGACTCCCGGGTCTCTGGGCTGGCCGGGGCTATGTTTGCCAGCAGAGTGACCCAGAGTGACTACTTAAAGGGGACCCGCCTGAGCCCTCTGTCTGTGGGGGAGGGAAGCGCTCGAGCCCCCCGTGGGAGGGCCAGGGTGGGGGGTGTTGGAACGGTGGCCGCGAGAGACCGACCCTGTCGCTGGGAAGCACGTCAGCGGCACAGACCAGACCCTGGGGTTCTGCTTCGGTCTGATGAAGGCAGCACAGAGAACCACGGTGGGCTCGACCCCCACACACCCGGCTCTGCCTGCGCTCTGTCCCTGGACCCGAGCAAGCCAAGAAGAGGCGCCGGGGGATTTCGCCGGAAGCTCAGAGGCCCTGGCGAGGTCAGCGCGTGAGACAGGCCGCGTGGCCCAGCTGTCACAAGACGGGATCGAGTCTTAATGCCACGGGTCACACTAAGGAAAACGAAGCACCAACGTGCAGACCCAATGAGAGATGACAAGGGCTGACGTGAACCTGGCGTGGCGAGACTAAGCAGGCAGGCACGCGCTGGCACTGAGGGGACCCGGCCCTGTGGGGACGTCGTCTCTCTCCTGCTTCTTCCACACATCAACATCACGCTGGGGCCGGAGCGATAGCACAGCGGGGAGGGCGTCTGCCTTGCACGTGGCCGACCCGGGTTCGATTCCCAGCATCCCATATGGTCCCCCGAGCACCGCCAGGGGTGATTCCTGAGTGCAGAGCCAGGAGTGACCCCTGTGCATCGCCGGGTGGGACCCAATTCTGACACTTCCAAGGCAGAGGGAGAACTTGGGCGGCCCTGGGACAGACTGAGTGACGGCCTCACAAGGGGCCTTCTGGTCGGTGAGGAAGACCCTCGGCTCGCCTGCCCCCCACAGCCGGACTGCCCCTAAGCCAGGCAGGCCAGGACAGCGGCTGGACACACTCCCGCATCACGGCTGTGGCCCAAAAGTCAAAAGAGAGAAAAAGAAGCAAGTCGCCACGGGGTAGATGCAGGGTGATGGGGAAACACCTCTGACGGGCCCCGGAGGGCTCTCCCGGGGCCTCGAGGGGCCGAGAGGGCCGGCCTGACCCACCCCTGTCCTCTCTTCCCTTTCAGAACGAGTTCTGGAACAAGTACACAGGTGAGGTGCGCTCTGCTCTCGGGAGGCCTCGAGGGTCTTCTGCTCTGCTGTGGCCCCCCCTGCTCTCCCGTCCTGGGGGTCTCCACGGTCGCCCCCTCCGCTCCTTAGTTAGTCAGTCCTCTCTGGGGGAGGGCAGCGAGTCCACGAGGAACACCTGAGATCTGGCCTCCTGATGTAGAAACAGGATTTCGCCCCCAGGGTCTCGGGGCCGACCGGCAGTGGGCACTGGCCAGCCTCAGCCCCGCGCCCAGACCCTGGGCCAGCCCCCTCCGAAGGAGGGCACGGGGCCGGGCAGCACCGCCCTCCCTGTCTGTCTGCGCGCCCCCCGCCCGGCAAACCCTCTCTCCGCAGATGGCGACCAGTGTGAGAGCGGGCCGTGCCAGAACCAGGGCCGCTGTAAAGACGGCCTGGGCACCTATACCTGCACCTGCCCGCATGGGTTCGATGGCAAGAACTGTGAGCTGCGTGAGTCCTGGGTTCCGCTGAGAGTTAGTGTCGGCTGTGGGTCCCGGAGGCTCAGCTCTGAGGTAGCACGGCTTTGGGGCCCACCCTTGGCCAGGTCACCTGCGGGCTGCACTGGTCAGGAGGCCGTGGGCCGCACAGCCCCCTGCGAGGCTCCTGCTGCCCCGGCAGACTGGCCCGTCCTCGCTGCGTGGGGCCCTCAAGCCGCCGGGCCCTTCGGGTTGGGCAGGGAGCACCTTGCACCCACTCCCCTGGGTGATGGCCTGGGCTGTGGGGCCCTCCCAGCCATCTGACCACGGGCCTGTGACCCCCACAGCCACGCGCACGTTCTGCAGCCTGGACAATGGGTACTGCGACCAGTTCTGCCGGGAGGAGCGCCACGATGTGGTCTGCTCCTGTGCTCGCGGCTACGTCCTGGCCGACAACGGCAAGTCCTGCGTGGCCACAGGTGAGACCCGCGGGGCCGCAGGCGGGAGGAAGGGGGCTGCCTCAGTGGACCCCTAGCGATGGGCCATGTGACCAGCCCTTGGCCGAGGCTTCGGCAGGGGCTGGAGCTCCTCGCAACGCTGCTGCCCGAGGGCAGACACCCCCAGGCTCACCGTCGCCAGAGCAGGGGCCTGCAGGGCCTCAGAGGTGTCTGCCTGCACACAGAGCCCGTGCACGTGTCATGCAAGTCCATGTACATACATGTGTGCTCCTATGTGTGCTGCTATGTCTGTGTGTGCACACAGAGCCCCGTGCATGTGTGTACATGTGTGCGCATGTGTGTGCTGCCATGTCTGCACTCCATGTGTGTGTATCATGTGATTACATGTATGTGCATGTCGCCACATCTGCATGCGCACACAGAGCTTTGTGTGTACTAGGTGTGCATGGGTACATGTGTGCACATGTGTACATGCTCACATGTACTGGTGTGTTTACGTGTGTGCATGTGTGTGCATGTGTGTCCTGCCATGTTTACACGTGTGCACACAGGTGTCACAGGTGTGTGTGGGCTGGAGCCTCCCTGGATGACCCCCAACTCCCCCCTCAGGCGCTTTCCCTTGTGGGAAGCACACCCCCGCCCGCACGACGAGGGCAGCCGGCCCCGAGCCCTCCCTGCGGCCGGAGCTGCTGGACGCCGAGGAGCTGCCGCCCACGCAGGACCCGGTCCAGCTGCTCGGCCTCAATAGCACGGACGGCTCCGGTCAGGACAGCAGCAGTGTGGTCCGCATCGTGGGCGGCCAGCTAGTGTCCGACGGCGAGTGTCCCTGGCAGGTGACTGTGGGATCCCGGGTCCAGCTGCCTCCGGGGGCCAGTGGGGAACTGGCCAAGGGCCGGGATGGCGTCTGAGTGCCTGAGCCGTGTGGCCCCTGCCTGCCCCGTCCACCTCACCCACTCGGCTCCTGTGCTGTCCGCTCCTCGGGCTTCCCAGGCCGGGCGCCTGGCCGGGGCAGGGGTCAGCGGGAGGCCTTGGCCTGGCCACTGGAGGGGCAGGACTGGGCGCCTGGTTTGATGGCCGCCCACAGCTGCCCAGAGACAGCAGGTGCCTGAGGCGCCGTCCCTCCTGGGGGGAGGTGACAGGCCTCAACGCGGCTCTGGGGGAAAGCGGGTCGGGGGCGCAGGCCCAGACACGCCCAGGCCGGATGGTGCCGGTCAGGGCCGGGCTGGGCACGCGAGTGCTGTGGGGCTGTGGCGGGCGCATCTGGAGCATGTCCCCGCAGCCTCCGGGGGCGTCTGAGTGCGCCTGGCTCTGCACTTCAGGGCGGGCGGGCAGCTGGGGCCGGCTCGGAGCACACGCGTGAGGGACCTGCACCCCGAGGTGCTGGTGGGGCAGTGAAGGAGGAGCCTCCCCTGGGGATGTGGACGTGGGCAGCCCTGCGAGGCCAGCCCTGTGCGGTCCAGGAGTGAGGCCTTCGAGGTGCCGTGGAACCTTCTAGATGGAGACGCGGGCCAGAGCCTGCTTGGGGGTGAGGACGGCTGCGCCCACAAGGCAGGTCTTGGCCGTGGTGTCTGCCCGCACGCTGATCACGGGGCCACCTTCGGGTGTGCTGCAGGCAGGGGCCGGCGGGGAGGCTGGGCCTGTGAGGGAGGGAGAGCAGTTCCACACTGGTCACTGCTGTCCCCACAGGCCCTGCTGGTCAATGAGGACAATGAGGCCTTCTGTGGGGGCACCATCCTGAGTGAGTTCTACGTGCTCACGGCCGCCCACTGTGTGCACCAGGCCAAGAGGTTCAAGGTGAGGGTAGGTGAGTGCTCCCGCATGCCCCGGGTGAGGGTGGGCGAGTGCTCCTGCATGCTGAGGCAAGGTTAGGAGAGTGCTCCCGCATGCCCCAGATGAGGATGGGTGAGTGCTCCCTCGTGCCCTGGGCGAGGGCGGGTGAGTGCTTCTGCATGCTGAGGTGAGTTAGGAGAGTGCTCCCGCATGCCCCAGATGAGGGTGGGTGAGTGCTCCCTCATGCCCTGGGCGAGGGCGGGTGAGTGCTCCTGCATGCTGAGGTGAGTTAGGAGAGTGCTCCCGCATGCCCCAGATGAGGGTGGGTGAGTGCTCCCTCGTGCCCTGGGCGAGGGCGGGTGAGTGCTCCTGCATGCTGAGGTGAGTTAGGTGAGTGCTCCCGCATGCTCCAGCCTCGCGGGTCCTGGCGAGGTGGGTGAGTGCTCCTAATCGTGAGGACCCCTGACTCCCAGTGGGGAGGAGGGTGCGGGCCAGCACCTCCCGGCCCTGCCTCTGCAGGGCTCCTGGTCCTTCCCCGGGAGGCCCCTGCTCTGACCGCTGGGGTGCTCGCCCTGGGCTGTCTGCTGCCGCCCGTCCTGAAGCACCTCCCTCTGCCCGAGTCCAGACCTGGCGGGTCCCCAGGGCGGGAGGGCAGGGCGAGGGTCCTCACTGCCGCCCCCAGGAGAGCGGGACCTGGAGGAGGAGGAGGGCAACGAGGGGGCGCACGAGGTGGACAGGATCGTGAAGCACAACAAGTTCGTCAAGGAGACGTACGACAACGACATCGCGGTCATCAGGCTGAGGACGCCCATCGTGTACCGCCGCAACGTGGCGCCCGCCTGCCTGCCCGAGAAGGACTGGGCCGAGGCCACGCTCATGACCCAGAAGACGGGCCTGGTGAGCGGCTTCGGCCGCACGCACGAGAAGGGCCGTCCGTCCACCAAGCTCAAGATGCTGGTGGTCCCCTACGTGGACCGCAACACCTGCAAGCTGTCCAGCAGCTTCTCCATCACGCCAAACATGTTCTGCGCTGGCTACGACAACAGCCCCGACGACGCCTGCCAGGGGGATAGCGGCGGCCCCCACGTCACGCAGTTCCGGGACACCTACTTCGTCACGGGCATTGTCAGCTGGGGGGAGGGCTGTGCACGCAAGGGCAAGTACGGTGTGTACACCAAGGTCACCCACTTCCTCAAGTGGATCGAGAAGTCCATCCGCCTGCTGGAGAGCTCGGGGCCGGGGCAGGACCCCACACACGGCCCAGCCCCCACCCAATAAATTCTCCCACCCACACCCTCTTCCTGACTTTCTGCCCAGCGGGGCCAGTACCGGTCCTCCTGGCTTCTCTGCTGAGCCTCCGAGTTCCAGCTGCCCTGCCCAGAGGGTCTTCACTCCCGAGGAGCCCAGAGTCCAGAGTGCCCGGGAGTCTTGGCAGACACTGAGCTCCCCCAGGCCCACTTCCCCACTGCCCAGTCCAGGGGGTCATCAGCCCTGAATGATGGAGGCCCCCCGGCCTGTCCAGAGGGGTCACTACCCTCAGCAAGAAGAGATCCCCGCTGCCCTGTCCAGGAGGCCATCACCACGAGCAGGATGAAGGTCCCCCACTGTCCTGTCCAGAGGGAAGGACAGAGGCCCCCATTGCCCCATTCAGGATGGGTGACTCAGTTCTGGGGCCACTCACCAGGATGGGGCTCAGCTCTTATGCCATGAGAATGGGCGTCCAGGAGCACCTGTCCTGAGCTGGAAGGCCCTGAAGGTCCATGGTGCCAGGCCCACCCATACCCGCCTGCCACGATTCTCGCCTGGCACCTGGCACTTGTCCAAGGTGCCACGCTGGGCCGGGCAGGGGGGCTGTGGGGACACACGGGCTCTGCGTGGGGGGCTGGGTAGCGCTGTCCTGCTGCGTGGCTCTGACCCTGAGCGGGACGTGCCTTAGACACAGGTCAGCTGGCCGGACCCTGCGTCCCGCCGCTGTGCTGGCTGTGCTGACCTCTGGTCAGGCCGAGGCTGAGCACACCCAGACGTGTCGTCACAGGCGGCAGGGGCCTGGGAGACCCTCGTGGACACTCTCGAGGGCGCCCAACCGGCTCCGCCCACCCCGAGCTGGCATCACTCCCGGGACAGGCACCACCCTGTTGGCCAGAGCTGCACCCTGTCCTTACCCCAGCTGGAGGGACCCTGAGGCTGTGCCCCAAGGGCCAATCAGCTGCCCCCGCCTGGACGCAGATGCAGAGCCCCACCAGGCAGGGGCGTCTCAGGCCCACCCTGCCCGGGGCCTCTGTCCGGGCTGAGGGGAGGAAGGAAAGTGCACATATGAGTGGTCAGGGGCTTCTGGCGCCCTGCGGCCCCTCGCAGCTCTGCCAGGGCCGAGGGAGCACCTGGAGGGACCCAGGAGGGACACTGGCTCTGGGAGACTGTCCCCATGGCTGCCGGAGGAACCCAGAGCCCAGGGTGCCGGGAGTCTGGGCAGACACGGAGCGCCCCCAGGCCCACCGCAAGTGTGGACTCTCCAGGACGGGATGGGGGGGCTGGGACCCCCGCACCCCCCCACCGCCTCAGCCCACACATCACCTTACCCCATTCTTTTCCCCCTTCCCCGCCCCCCCATGGAGCACCATGACCCTCCTCGACACCCCTCCCCCCTGCTCTTCCTAGTCCCACCCCTGCACCCGCCCACGCCCCGCCCCCTCTCCCTGCCCCTTTCTGCCTGTCATCCTGCTGGGACACAGGGCTCCCCCTCGCCTTTACTGACTCCCCCATCGCCCTGCCTCTGGCAGCTGTGAGACCCCCAGTCCCCGCTGTCCTCCCGCTCTGGTCCCCCAGAAAGAACATTTCTGCCCTTCCCAGACCCAGTGGACACGCTCAGGGTCTCCAGAGCTGCGGTGAGTCTGTCCCTCGCTGCAGGTCACTTGCTGGCACCTACCGCCTCCCCAACCCCCGTGGACTTTGGTCTTGTGACCAGCGGACAGGATGGCCGGCTGCCTCCTGCTGCTCCTCATCCTCGTCCTGGCCCTGGGGCCATGCAGGGCACTGCCCTCAGGTAAGCTCCTTCCAGAACCTTCCAGGGACTCAGGCAGGCAGGCGAATCGGTTGCCTCTCACCTTGCACACGGATGCAGCACCGAAAGGCTGGGGGCACTGGGAGAGGAGTTCAGGCACTGGGGGTGCCCCGGGGGACTGCCTGGAGGTCTGGAGTCACCTTGTGCCCCAGCATGTGTGCAGGGACATGAAGGAAGACCCAGCTCCCAGTCTCCAGGGGGGCCCGAGGGACCCTGTGTAGAGGCTGTGAGCAGCCTTCTGGGTGTGTCCTCCAGGGGCCACATGGCTGCCTCCCCCCTGCCCGTGGTCTAGGAGGCCTCAGAGCTCTGGGCTGTCAGGGTTGGGGGAGGCTCTGGGCCGCAGACACAGGCTCTGGGCACTGAGCACTGGGCCCGGAGGACACTGGGATGGGGACCCCCTCAGCTGCAGCCTTCCCTCGAGCCACAGGTGCCAGCCAGGAGGCCACATCTCAGAACTCACCTCTGAGCCAGGCCCCAACACCAGGGGCTGTTCTCCAGAGACCTGACCCATGCCTGCCCAGGGCTCCCGACAGTCCTACCTGAGCTATGCCTCCCCACCCCCCTGGAGTCCTCACTGCGCTGGGTCCCGGAGGTGGGAGCACAGCAGGAGGCGGTCGCCAGCCCGAGTCAGCAGCCCCCCAGTGCTCACTGGCTCTCCCTCAGTCTTTCTTCCAGCACCCACGGCACACGGGGTCCTGGGTCGGTGGCGGCGGGCCAGCTCCTACCTGCTGGAGGAGGTCTTCGAGGGCAACCTGGAGAAAGAGTGCTATGAGGAGCTCTGCGTGTATGAGGAGGCCAGGGAGGTGTTCGAGCATGACGAGGACACGGTGAGTCATTGGGCTCTGCATGTCCTGCCATGGTCACAGCCTGACTCCCGGATCCTCCCTGCAGGGTACCAGGCCAGGGAGAGACCCCAAAACTGTTCCAGGTTCAGATGTGCAGGAATTTAAGAGAGATTAAAAAACCTCAAAACTAATTCTGATTTGTAATGAAGACTCAAATTATAATAGTTACACAGATCATAGGTGCAGGATTACCATGAACTGGCGCAGGATCACCCATGAAGGTGCTGGATTATCATGAGCAGGTGCGGGATTACCCATGAGCAGGTGTGGGATTATCATGAGCAGGTGCGGGATTACCGTGAACAAGTATGTGAGTACTGCGAGCAGGTGTGTGATTACTGTGGGTAGGTGCGGGATTACTGTGAGCAGGTGCGGGATTACTGTGAGCAGGTGCGAGATTACCATGAGGAGGTGTGGGAGTACCGTGAGCAGGTGCAGGATTACTGTGAGCAGGTGCAGGATTACCGTGAGCAGGTGCGGGATTACTGTGAGCAGGTGCGGGATTACCATGAGCAGGTGCGAGATTACTATGAGCAGGTGCGGGATTACCGTGAGCAGGTGTGGGAGTACCGTGAGCAGGTGCGGGATTACCATGAGCAGGTGTGGGATTACCGTGAGCAGGTGCGGGATTACCATGAGGAGGTGCGGGATTACCTTGAGGAGGTGCGGGATTACCTTGAGGAGGTGCGGGATTACCGTGAGCAGGTGCGAGATTATCATGAGGAGGTGTGGGAGTACCATGAGCAGGTTTGGGAGTACTGTCAGCAGGTGTGGGAGTACCATGAGCAGGTGTGGGATTACCGTGAGCAGGTGTGGGATTACCGTGAGCAGGTGTGGGATTACCGTGAGCAGGTGTGGGAGTACCGTGAGCACATGCGGGAGTACCGTGCGCAGGTGTGGGATTACCGTGAGTAGGTGTGGTGCTGAGCACTGACTCAGTGCTGACCCAGGCCTGCTTCCTGCTGTGCTATGGAAGAGCCTGAGGCAGAGGAGATGCTGTCTGCCCCCTCCCTGGGACCCCCAGCTGGACACAGGTTGGGAAGGGCCGTGGGGTCACGTGTACTCTTGTCTTTTCTCATTAGGCTCGGTTCTGGAAGCAGTACCTGGGTGAGTGTCCCCACTGTGCTTGGTCCTGCTCGCTTCCCTGCTGCGGCCCAGGGTCAGGGGAGAGGTGGGCTGAGGGTGGAGCCAGCTGCACTGGAGCATGGACAGAGCCCGGCCCAGCAGCTAGCGCTGGCGAACACATGCCTGGCCCTGGGGCAGAGGCACCAGCAGGTGGTCCCTTGGCAGGTGGCTCCCCCTGTGTGTCCCAGCCCTGCCTCCATGGTGGCTCGTGCCAAGACCACATCCGAGGGTACACTTGCACCTGTGCCGCAGGCTTCGAGGGCACCCACTGCGCATTCGGTGAGCTCCGCGGTCCCTGTGCAGGCAGGCCCCCCCCAGACACCTCCAGGTCTGCCCCCTTGGGGATGTGCGGGCATTTCGACCAGTGAGCTCACGGTCAGTAATGCGCAGATCAGGAGAAACTCACCCACCCCAAGCACTTTCTGTCGAGATGCTTCCTGGCCCAGTGAGCCGACTCCGGAGCATCACATTGGCTCGTACCCGGGCCACTGGACGTGTCCACCCTCATCCTACCCCCAGGGAGCAGCTCGGGGGCCACGTGTTGGGACCCGAGCTGGGGGACCCTGCCAGGGGCAGCAGTGCCCAGGGGTCTGGCCTGGGGAGAAGGGGGGGCAGGACTGGGTGGGCCGCGAGGTTGCCTCAGGGCCTGCGCTCTGCCCCTCCCCCAGCAAAGAACCTGTGCTACCCCCAGAGGCCTGACGGCTGCGCACACTTCTGCCAGCCCGGCCCCAGCTCCTTCTCCTGCAGCTGCGCCCACGGCCACCGGCTGGCCCAGGACCGCCGGGCCTGTGAGCCACACGGTGAGTGGCAGCGGCGCAGGAAGTGGGGGGCTGAGGGAGTGAGGGGAGACCCTGACCGCCCAATCCTGCCCCCGAAGACAAGTGTGCCTGCGGGGTCCTGAGTCCCCAAGGATGTAGGACGGCCCCCACTGGCGGGCAGAGCACCATGGCCTTCCCGTGGCAGGTAAGAGCCCCAGGCCCAGCCTCCCTGTCCGCCTGGGCTCCCGAGTTCTGGCTCAGGCTGCTGGGCTGGACCCCCTACACAGCTCACTGCCCTGCTCACCTGGACCCACAGCCCTCGGCACCCAGGGCGGCACCCCAATCTGGCCTCTGCCTCCCCACTCTCCCCGAGTCCCGGACCTCTCCCTCAGACCACGTCCCCCATCTGTCCTGGGGCCACACAGCACAAAGGACCCTCCCGCTGTGCCCCCAGTCCTGCCTCGGGCACCCTGGGCGCTCGGTCTGGGTTCTGTTCTCCGTGGGGGCCTCTGGATCTCTGTCCCCACCCCAGGGTACATGCTGAAGATCGGAGGTCTGCTGCTAAATGCACAGAAAGTGCTTCAAGGGAACATTTTCACTTATTTAAAACATTACAGTTAAAATGAGTATCAGTCATATGGGGGCAGCCCGGGGGGACACTAACCCTGGGCAGGTCTGGTGGCCACTGCCCTGGCCTACGTGTTGTGCTACGTGGCTGGGCTGAGCCTGGGACTACCCTAGGCAACTGCCCTTCTGGGCCTGTGCATGTTCAAGGTGAGGCTCAGAAACACGGCGGGAACAGCTTTCTGTGCTGGCGTGGTGGTGGACAAGAGCTTTGTGCTAACCACGGCGAGCTGTGCACTCCTGCACACCAACATCAGCGTGGAGACACGTGAGCGTGGGGGCAAGTGGGCCCCAGAGTGGCGCAGCCACGGGAGCGGGCGGTCTGGGTACGGGAGCAGGTCCACGGGAGTGGGCGGTCTGGGTACGGGAGCAGGTCCACGGAGTGGGCAGTATGGGTACGGGAGCAGGCGGTCTGGGTACGGGAGCAGGGTCTACGAGAGCGGGCAGTATGGGTATGGGAGCAGGTCCACGGGAGCGGGCGGTCTGGGTATGGGAGCAGGTCCACGGGAGAAGGCGGTCTGGGTACGGGAGCAGGTCCACGGGAGCAGGGGGTCTGGGTACGGGAGCAGGGTCCACGGGAGCAGGCGGTCTGGGTACGGGAGCAGCGTCCATGAGAGCGGGCAGTATGGGTATGGGAGCAGGTCCACGGGAGAAGGTGGTCTGGGTACGGGAGCAGGTCCACAGGAGAAGGCGGTCTGGGTACGGGAGCAGGGTCCACGGGAGCAGGCGGTCTAGGTATGGGAGCAGGGTCCATGGGAGCGGGCAGTATGGGTATGGGAGCAGGGGGTCTGGGTACGGGAGCAGGTCCACGGGAGAAGGCGGTCTGGGTACGGGAGCAGGTCCACGAGAGCGGGCAGTATGGGTATGGGAGCAGGTCCACGGGAGAAGGTGGTCTGGGTACGGGAGCAGGTCCACGGGAGAAGGCGGTCTGAGTACGGGAGCAGGGTCCATGAGAGCGGGCAGTATGGGTATGGGAGCAGGGGGTCTGGGTACGGGAGCAGGTCCACGAGAGAAGGCGGTCTGGGTACCGGAGCAGGTCCACGAGAGCGGGCGGTCTGGGTATGGGAGCAGGGTCCACGAGAGCGGGCAGTATGGGTATGGGGGCAGGCTACGTGGGCCACACTGCAGATGGTGTTCAGATCCGGGGTGGCCACGTGGCTCAGATCCCACAGGAAGTGCATCCTGCAGATAGAGGGAGCCAGTGCCCAGAAAGGTTCTACAGGGCCCCTCCAGGCCTGTGGCCCCAAAATCCCACCGAGTGTCGCCCGAGATCAACCTCCCGTGGGGTCTCTGTCCCAGGACTGCAGGGAGCGCGAGGGGAGGTGGTGGTGAGACGCAGGCATGTGCACCCGCGGTACGACCAGGACTCCGGGGAGAACGACCTCTCTCTGCTGGAGCTGGCACAGCCCCTCCGATGCCCGGAGATGGGGCGCCCCATTTGCACCCCCGAGGGGGACTTTGCAGAGCATGTGCTGGTCCCAGGAACAGATGGTCTCCTCAGCGGCTGGACCCACGATGGCTCGGAGCTTGGCGAGCTGCCCACACTGCTGCCGGTCACGCTCCTGGACAGCGGCGAGTGCGCCAGCACCCTCAACGTGACAGTCACCACCAGGACCTACTGCGAGAGGGCGGGCGTGGGCCTGTGCTGGGGGGCGGGCAGCGCAGTGGTCCGGCAGCACCTGGGCACCTGGTTCCTGTCGGGGCTCCTGAGCTGGGCATCCCCGGACCAGCCTGCGGTGCTTCTCACCAAGGTGTCCAGATACGCGCTGTGGTTCAGGCAGGTCATGGGGTGATGTGCCTGTGCCAGCCTGATAATAAAGCCACCGGCCGAGTCCTGACCCTCTCCCATCTGACGCCCCATCCCACGGGGACCCAGGCAGAGGGGCGGGCCGCTGGTGGGGCTGGTCCTGTGGAGAGCCCAGGCGCGTCGCCGAGCTCTGGCACAGGCCACCATAAGACAGGCAGAGGGCACGAGGGAGCCGGGGGCACCTTACAGCCAACACCCGTCACTAACAACCCGCTTGTCTAACCTCAGCCTGAACAAGAAGGGCTTGGAGCCCATGCCCAGGCCAGCCAGGCCCTGGAGGGTCAGAGGGCAGAGGACCCAGCAGCTGAGTTAAAGGGGCCCAGATGGCCTGCGTCTGCCCGCCACCGGACAAGCCTGGCCAGGGTGCAGAGGGTTCTGCAGGAACGAGATAAGGTGTGCATGGGTTGGAGTGTTGCCCAGATGAGGAACTGGGGGTTCAGACGCATGAGTTCTGGGTCTCACGCCTGACACTGCACGTGACCTCAGGTTGCACATGTGGGTCTCTGGCCAATGGCAGCAGGCCTGGCACAAGAAGGGGAACGCCTGTGGGCCAGAACTCCACCGTTTCACGCCCACCACGGGCAGGCAGGGCTCCCTCAGACGGTGGTGCCTGAGGGATGGAGGTTGGAATCAGGGCAGAGGAACCCAGGGGACTCGGAGTATGGAGGGCTGGCCTCCCGCCGGCTGCCGCCAGCCCATCCCTGAGGTCAGGTTACCATGAGCTCTAGAGGTCCAAGCCCTGTGACGTTGGGCCCGGGCAGCAGCAGCAGGACCCCTGCTCCGCACAGCTGCTCACAGCTGCCCGGCATGTGTGCGAGCAGCTCAGGACCGGAGAGAGCAAGCCACCAAACCCAGAGGGGTCTGGGCTCCCTAAGCACGTCACCCGTGAAGCTAGACACATGACACAGTCAGTTCAGTCCCAGCCGCCGCTCAAACATTAAACACCTTTTATGGGGAATTGTAGAAAATACACACTTGGTCCCACTCTCCTGAGACAGAAAACACACTGCCTGGGTCTCTTCCACACGAGCCACAGGAGGTGCAGGCAGCCCATGAGGGTGACGGGGTCTCGCGCCTGTGCAGTGCTCTCTCACGGGAGGAAGTCAGCACACGGTGGACAGAGGCGGGAATGGGTTCTGCTTGCTGACCACCAGCTTCTGATGCTGGTGGGAGATGTAGCCTTTGATGTGCCCCTGCAGAGAGGAGGTGCTTGTGGCCGGTGACAGGCCACTGGGCGGGACACAGGCACACACAGGAAGCGACACGCAGAGGAAACAACACAGCTGTGGCACACTCACACATACACACACGAGGGCGCGTGCATGTACACACACACGCATGCACATACACACGGGGAAGTCACACAGCTGTGGCACTCACACACACACACACGCACGAGCACGCGCGCGCGCACACACACACACACACACATGGAAGTCACACAGCTGCAGCACACTCGCACACAGCAAGCATCACAGCTGCTGCTCCGCTTTCCCACAAAGTGCTCCCAGGGGGCTGGAGTGATAGCACAGTGGGTAGGGCGTTTGCCTTGCACACAGCCGACCTAGGTTTGATTCCCAGCATCCTATATGGTCCCCTGAGCACTGCCTGGAGTAACTCCTGAGTGCAGAGACAGGAGTAACCCCTGTGCATTGCTGGGTGTGACCCAAAGAGGGGAAAAAAAAAGCGCTTCCAGGAGTGCGAGCGCCTGGGGTCTGGGCAGCGGAACGCTCCCAGAGAGCTGGGGACACTCCAGATGACAGTGACAGGCACGCGGCAGCCGTGGTAACGGGGGGGGAGCATGCAGCCACGTGCATCTGGCAGGAGCTCCGGGTCATCAGGAGTCAGGTTGTCCAAGCACACCAACCAGACTGCCCTACCACGCGGACCTGGTCATCTGGCTAGCTGCCACGTAATCAGGTCATCACGTGAGTCAGACCTGTCAGACGTCAGGCTACCTAACACACGCACCAGCTCACCTACCACGTGCATCGGGTCCTTTACACGTGTGTTGCATCATCTGCCACATGGCAGGTAATCTGCCACGTGTCAGGCTGTACATGACACATATGTCACGTCCATCAGATCATCTAGCACATTTGTCAGAATCCCCCCACGTGCGTCAGACCATCTACCCCTTGAATCCAGTCACGAGGGTCAGGCTGTCCTACCATGTATATCAGGTTGGCCAGGATGCACTGGACTTCATCAATGTCCACATCCTCCACCTGCATGAACTTCAAGGCCACGAGAAAAGCATCCAGGGACAGCTGGTGTGTTCTGAGCAACAAGTACCTGAAGAAGAAGCAGACACACCTACTGACGGCCCGGGGGCAGGAGGCTAGGCTGCGAAGACCAACACAGGCACAGCCCCAAGGAGCAGGGACGTGCATCAGCCGGGCACTGTCCAACTGACACGACCACACACCGAGAGAGCCGAGCTGCCAGCCCAACCGCACTGTGCTCAGACCTGAGGCCGAGCATGCTGCCCGACGCAGGCCACATGGCCTGGGTGACCTGAGGTGCTGCCTACAGCGGTACAAAATGGACCAAGACCAGGGGGACCAGGCCCGGAGCAGAGGGTGATGGGAAATGACAAGGCGATCAGCAATGAGAGAGGGGGACGCTACACAGAACTCCGATCCCGGGACAGTGCGACCAACAGGACGCCAACCTGCCTTCTGGCAAGCATAGGCTGAGCCCGGCGCCATCATGTCAGTGCCAAAGCGGGCAGCCCAGGTGGCTTCACTGCGCCGCACTAGAGTAGTCTGGCTGCCCCAAACCGGGCTGAGAACACAGAGTCTGCTGTCCCCCGGCCACTGGGGATCTGGCTGTCCCCCGACCACTGGGGGATCTGGCTGGCCCCCGGCCAATGGGGGATCTGGCTGGCCCCTGGCCAATGGGGGATCTGGCTGTCCCCCGGCCACTGGGGGATCTGGCTGTCCCCCGGCCACTGGGGGAGAGGCAGCGGGCGAGTCAGACTGTCCCTGGGGAGCCCCGCAGAGCCCCCCCGAGGCCTTACACTTTCTTGAAAAGGTTCCTGTAGGTGATGATCTTCAGCTTCTCGAGGATGAGGAAGATGCCGCAGCGGATGAAGAAGGCCTCGTGCCGGCTCAGGGCCTCGTGCAGCAGCAGCAGGTTCCCCTCGCTGGGGCGGGTGGGAGGAGGCGGCATGTCAGCGACGCCCAGGATGGCACTGGCCCGCAGACCCCCAGTGGCCGGGCCTACCTGACGGCCCGCGTGACCTCGGCAAACTGCAGGAGGTGGTACTTCTTCAGCAGCTCCATGGTGGGCATGTGACCCTGGCGAGAGTTGGTCCACAATCAGGACAGTCTCTGGGAAGCCCTCCAGCAAGAATTGTCCTGAACACTCATGTCCCTTACGGCTTCTCTGAAGCGTGGGCAGAGTCACTATTGAAACAAAGGCGGGTGAGGAGGATAGTACAGGTGGCCACATAGTGGCCTGTGGGGCCCGGGGCACCACTGACTCGGAAATGCCACCTCCACGTGGGCAGTACAGACGCCTCCTCAGCCAGAGCCCAGAGTCCCAGGGGTCCCTGAAGGAGGCGGGCAGTGTCCCCTGGCCCCACCTTCCCCCCTCGGCCTTAAGTGTGTGTGTGACAAGGGAAGTAGAGGCAGGAAGCTGCCCTATGTCGGTGCTCCCAGGGGCCCACACAAAGGCGAGGACGATCTTGCTCCCTCTGGGTGGACCCATGTCCACGACCCCAGGTCTCTACGGGAGGAGATGGGCCACATATTTCCTCTGTCCCGTGCTAGCTGGACCTTCACCAGAAGTGCCAGGGCCTTTCCGGAAGGATCTGAGGCCGGCAAGGAACATTCCCCGTACGGTGTGGGTGTGCCCCTCAGGCTGGGTGGTCACACCCCACCTGCTCTGTGGACGTGGCCCCCGGAGACGGGGAGGAGTGGCCTGGCTCACCAGCAGCATCTTCACTGGCAGCAGGTAGATGAGGATCATCCTCTTGTTCTTCTGGCTGGAGCGGTGGCAGTGCTCGAAGGCGAAGGACAGGTACTCCTCAGCTGCAGACAAACACGGGCACGTGGGCCCCCGCCCCCACCCACACATGCCCACCACCAGCGTGGAAAGGGCACATGGGCCATGGACCACTGAGGCAGCTCTGGGGGCCTGAAGGAGCTTTGGGGGAAAGCACTCGTGCCCCAGGGTCCACGGAGAAGCCGGATGCCATCGCCCACGGGAAGGGGACAAACTGACGGCCACACCGCGAAGGAGCTGCCAAGGCAAGGGCTGCTTTGGAAAAGCTGGCGGGACCCGAGTGGCAGTGTGTGCGCCCCCGCCATGTCCCTGAGTGACAGCACCTCAGACCAAACTGTGATGCCAAGCAGGCACGCCCGGCAGGGCTGGCGGTGATGACCTGGAGCCAAAGCCAGTCGGAGGAGCCGGGCCCAAACCAGAGGAAAGTGGAAGGCAGGGAAGGGTCTGTCATAGAACAGGTCAGTCATCTCAGTGGGACGGGCCCTCCACTCAAAGCACACACGTACACAGAGATGCACACAGACACCCATGGAAACACACATGCACACACACCAACAGGGAAACCCTGGACCCTCACAGCTCTAGAGGGTCTGAACTCTGGCCTGGGGGCCAATGAGGAGGGCCCTAAAGCACCAGCTCATACTAGCTCCACCAGGGCTGCAAGACCACAGCATCTCAGGGCAAGGCCCACAGAGCACACGCAGCTCCCACATCCAGGACACGGGAGAGCCACCAGGCACCCGCCAAGGGGAGCCAGCCAAGGCTGGAGGTCCTGGCCACATCCTGGGCTGGGCTGGCCGGCCGTGGCCGAGGGAGGAAGAGGAGACCCAGAATGGACGCTCCCACCGGAGTGGAGTCCCTGGCACTCACCCTGCTTGAAGTCGCTGTCGAACATGGCCTTGCGCCCCACGTAGTACCTGTACGTCACCCTCTGTGCTGTGCTGTAGTCCTCCTTCAGGTTGGAGCTGTCGATGGCTCGGATCAGGGGCTTACACAGGTGCAGCTTGTTGATCTGCCAGACAAGCAGCCCCTGGGGTGGTCAGGGGGCCCCAGCCAGTGCCCCATCATCCCTGAGGGCCAAGGCCAAGCCCACGGGCACCCGGAGCAGGCAGCACCCTTACTCTGGGGTGTGGTGTCCCGCTGTGCCAGGTAGAATGCCCAGCAACCCCCAGGGGCCCTTGTGCCCAGCCCTGTGGCCACAGTGATGCCGGGAGGCCAAGCCCACTGCCCACCTTGAAGTAGATCTTGAACAGCTGGTTCACCAGGAATAGCATCCCCCACTTCTTGGAGTCCTCGATGCCCGCTCGCCTGTGCAAGGGAAGGCGTGCCAGCCACAGGGAGAAGGGCCTCGGGGGGTGGGGGGAAGGGAGCGGGGGTGGGGCAGGGGAGGCCCCACGGCTGCTTACGTGTCGCTGGCGCAGACGCGGAAGCAGCTCATCAGCAGCTCGGCCGCCTTCTCCAGCATGTCCCCGGTCTTGCTCTTGCCTTTCCTCACCAGCTGCTGATCTGCCTGGGGAAGGGGACACCACACCTGCTGAGAGCCCCCGGCCGAGGGACTGTAGGCCTGGCAGGGCTGGTGCTGCGGCCTCGGCCCTTCACCCCCATGGCTGTGTGGACCAGGCCCCGGTCAGATCGCCCGAGGGTGGGTCAGTACTCTGGGGCATCAGTCACACTGTCTGCCACTCTTGGCCCTGGTTCTGGGAGCCCCAGTGAAAAAGCATCCAGGGCCTGACCCCTGAACCTGGTGGAGGCTGCAGATGCCCCATAGAACCCTACGGCCAGACCAACCCTGCCCGAGGCTCGCCCAGGCTCCCGCCCCAGGATGCAGCAGGAAGAACCCCAGACCCTGGGCCGGTGCTTGGGGTCTCCCAGCAGGCCCTGGAGAGGGGCCTGACCCTCTCAGAAGCCTCACCCGGGGCTCTGCGGAGTGCGGGCCACAGCCTGTCTTGCTGTGCGCGCACGCACGTGTGTGTGTGTGGGATGCCTGGGGGTATGAACGTCAACACTGTCCATCTCTCGGCCTGGACTCTCAGGGCCGAGCTGCCGCCCGTGACCCCTTCCCAGACCCTCCCTCCTGCCCACAGAAGGTGGGCTCAGACCCACAAGGCTCTAAGGAAAGCCGCTTTGTCAGACGTGCCCAGGGGGCAAGACCGTCTCCTGCAGGACCCCTGAGGACGAGGGCAGCAGGAGCCTTGGGGTCACGGGGGCACTGAGCACCACCGGGCACAGCTCAAACGCCAGGTCCAAGTACAGGCCCGGGGCCTGCTCGAGTCCAGGCGGGGCCCGTCTGCACCTGCCCCGCAGCCCAGAAATGCCCGCGGGAGACACTCACGCTGTTGGCGAAGATCCGCAGGTCCAGTGCCACCGCGTACATGACAGGCAGCGCCCTGCGGGCAAGAGCAGGTCCCCAGTAGTGCCAGACCCCACGCGCCGGGCCCTGCTGGGGTCCCTCTGGCCACTGCCTGGACTGCCACTGTCCAGGATGGGCAGTTGTTGAGTTGCTTGCGCACCCCCACAACAGCTCCTGGACGGGGCACTGGAAATGCCCCGAGCATCACCCATGGCCCCACAGAACTGCCCTCCTCTCACTCAGTGGAACTAAGGCCACAGGCTACGTCCACAACTGACCCCTTGCAAGGAAGACCCTCTGCCCGCCCTCCGACCACCTCAGGACATGCAGCCAGCCGCTGCCCTCATGTGCACACATAGGTGCATAACCATGCCACCCACCCACCGTGCCACCTCAGGTCAAGCTGCTGGCTGCACACACGCGCGCGCGCGCGCACACACACACGCATCCCACTGCTGCCCTCATACACGCACACACGCGCTTCACACCACCTCACACACGCAGCCACCCACAGACCCCAGACCCACTTACCAGTTCTCCTCCTTATGAGCCTGGAACGCGCGCAGAAAGGACATAACAGGTCAAGGACAATGCAGGGACAGAGGACAGGTGGGAGGCGTCAGGTGCCACTCAGACCGAGAGACGTGGAACATACTGGTCTAGGGCCCAGACAGATAAGACAGGAACCAACGGGCTACTCTTGCATGTGACTGACTCCGGTTCTATCCCCAACAGTACACAGGGAGCCCAAGTACTGCCAGGACGATCCCTGAGCACTGCTGGGTGTGTCCCGAATCCAAAACACAAGTAAACCTTGTGATTTCCTGCCAGTACACTCCACAGTAAGGAAATGCCTGCAGACGCAAACTGCCTCTGATTGGTCCCCCCACAGGCTTTGGTTGCGGAGTCCAGATCCTCATGTGCACCAATGCTTCAGAACCACTACTACAAAACCTGGCGACAGGCAGGGGGCTGGCCTTGCAGGTGGCTGACTCAGCTTCAATCCCAGCCACCCCACAGGGTCCCCCGAGCCCCACGAGGAATGACCCTTGAGCAAAGGAGCCAGGAATAAGCCCTGAGCACCTCTAAGTGTGGGGGCAAAAATCTCACCAACGACAGAACTTGATTGCGGTGCCAGGATCAAACCCATGGCCAAATAGAAAAACTCAAGTCCAAAAGAACACAGCTGATCAGCTGCCGACTCTTCTCCGGGTATACATCCTGAGCGGCTCTCTGAGCTGCCTCTGCCCATGGGCACTGGGCCCCAGAACTAGCTGCAGACCCCACAAACCCCAGGGTGCTCTCCCGGGGAGATGGCACCTATGATGGCTCAGCACGCAGCCAACAGCAGTCCAGAAGGGAGAGAAGTCAAGGATATTGGACGATGACCGTCTGGCACTTGTAGGCCTCGATGAAGTCGTGGTTCCCCACTGCGTAGGTGCACCTGGGAAAGACACAGGACTGAGGAACAGGCAGGGGGCACTGGACATGGCCCTCGGGACGACAGGAAACTGCGGCCACCGCCAGCCCCACAGCAGTGACCCGGGAGAGAAACTGGACAAATGGGCGAGGGGACTAATGTAAGGGGTGAGGGAAGAGGCAGAGGCCAACTGGGTCACGACCGGTACCGGCCAGGTGGCCGTCAGAGCTCACAAGTGGTGTCAAGACCAGTTCATGCTGACAGGCCAGTGAGGCCTCTGGCCGACACTCATCACCACGCCTGCCTGGGCAGCAGAGTGCAGCAGGCGCCCTTTCCCCAAACGGACACGGGGAAGCTCGTCCTCCCCATCCCTGCAGCTGACCTGAGGTGGGCGGCGAACATCTCGTCGTAAGGCGGCTCCAGCACCTGCTGGCACTTCTCCTCTGGGGAGGCCAACTGCAGCGAAAGATGCACTTTTCAGTGGTAGGCCCTTGTGCCAGCCACCAGAGTCCCTGTGGCTGCCCAAGCTGCTGGCCCTGGGCCCGATCACGACATGCTAAGAGCAGAGCCGCCCCTCCTGTGGAGCTGGCCGTGGGCCTTTCAGCTTCCATCAAGGGCCTGCTTCCCTCTGGGCAGGGTGGCCACCTCTGCTCGGACCCCTGCCAAGATAGGGGGGGGGTCCTGCCCTGCTCACATCAGTGCCAGGCACTGGACACAGCTAGCCCGGGCAGTCTCTGCCCTTCCACCCCCGGCCCCAAAGCTGGGCAGCCACGTAGGACTGAGAGTGGGTCCTCACCCACCTGGAGCCGAGGATTGGCGACATGCGGGTGCTTGAAAGACACCAGCTCCGCACAGGAAGCCCCATCTCTGCTGTCGATGGCTTCGCAGACCTGCCCGCAGAGCAGAGAATGAGCCTCCGCCCCCGCTCACCCCCAATTCCTCTCCACTTGGAAGGGTGATCTCGGCAGCAGACAGCCGGAGACAACCTTCCAGGGGCCGTGACCCAATGGAGCAGATGTCACCCATGTGCGAGCCCAAGAGCACACCCCCCAGCACCATTCGGAGGTCCCTGTGGTCGAGAGCTTGTCCTGTGACCCCGGACATGTGCTCTTGGCACCATCCCCGACCAGGAATCCGTTCACACAGGGCCCGGTGCAGAACATCACACTTCGGTGATCCTCCTGAGGCACGCCCCCAAACTGGCACAACCCAGGGTGGCAGGAGCAGGCCGAGGAGCAGGGAGGGCCTCCGCCTGGGCGGGCTTTTCTCACTAGCAAAGTCACAACAGGAAACTGAATCCAGGAAGCTAACGTGAAATACAGTAGTGAAGAGACGTGCTCTGGACAAGCAGGCAACATGATCTGCCGGAGACCGAGTGTGCGAGCATTCCCACCCGGGACGCGCGTGCCCTAGCTCCAGAGCGCGAGGCAAAGCGAGGGGGCCCGAGTCGGCAGCGCAGGGCCTGTGCAGGACCCTGGCCGCACACGAAGCCGCGCTGCTGCCGGGACACTGGCGTCCCGTGCTGCAGTGCTCCGGGGTGCAGGGTCTGGGGGCGAGCGGCGAACCCCTGCTGGTCAGGCCCTGGGAGCGGTGCGGCGATGCACGGGGTGCACGTGTGGGCTCTGTCCCCGGTGGTTCCGGAAGGCCCTAAATCTGCTTGTGGGCAGAACGCGCGAGGCTGCTGGCCCGGACAGACTGGGTTCGCGGTGTCGCCCACCTCCCGGGCAGTGGTGTCTGCCCTCCCAGCAGAGGGGCGTCTCCGAGGCCTGCGGACCCCCGGCCAGCACAGGGCGGCGGCCTGGACGAGCCCTGGCACGGGCCGTGGGGGTCTCCGTGGACCAGGGAGCCCCCGCCGGGAGCAGGGCCGTGGCTCCCGCACCCGAGCCCTGTGGAAGCTCCCAAAAAACTCCCTGCCCGGCCTCCCCCGCCGCCCGAACCTGCCCGCCGGCACCTACCTGCTGCAGGTACTGGTTGATAGTGATATGCGCCATGGCGGCGCCCCGCCCGCACGAGGGGCGGTGCCTGCGCGCTGCGTCACTTCCGGTGGCGGCGCCTCCGCGGGCCTGCGCAGTAGCGCCACTTCCGGCGGCGGTGCCTCTGCGGGCCTGCGCGGTGCCGAGGCACTGGAAGTCTTCCAACGTTGATCCGTCCGCGGGCCTGGACGGAGCCTGCGCGTCCTGCGTCACTTCCGGCGGCGACCCGCCCGCAGCCCCAGCGGGAGCCCGGGTTTCGGGGCGTCACTTCCGACGGTGACCCCTTTCCCCCCAATGCTCTAGCGGGAACCCGGTTCCAGAGCGTCACTTCCAACAGCGACCCTTTTGCAGCCCCGGCGGGAGCCCGGGCGCGGGCACATCACATCCGGCAGCGACCGTTCCGCAGCCCCAGCGGGACCCCGGGTTTCGGGCACCACTTCCGGCGGCGACCCTGCCGCTGCCCTAGCGGGAACCGGGCTTCCAGGGTGTCACTTCCGGTAGCGACCCTCCAGCAACTCCAGCGGGATCCCGGCCGCCGGCACATCACTTCCGGCGGCGACCCGCCCGCAGCCCCAGCGGGAGCCCGGGTTTCGGGGCGTCACTTCCGGCGGCGACCTTCCCGCAACCCCAGCGGGATCGCGGGCGCCCGCAGCTCCAGCCGCAGCCCGGGGCCTGCGTCACTTCCGGCGGGGTCCGTCCGCACGCCCGTCCGCCCGGCGGCCCCGCGCGAGAGTTCCGGCTCCCAGTGCATGGCGGCGCGCGAGCCGGGCATGGCGGCGCGCCCGGGCTGAGCCGAGCGCCCGTGCGCTGCGCCGCCGCCTCGCTCGCCCCACTCGGCCGCCGCGCGGACGCCGGCCCGGCCGGGCTCCGCGGACGCGGCACGCCGCGCGGCGCGCGCGGGGTCGGAGGTCAGCGGTCGGGGTCGCGGCGGTTGGAGCGGCGGCGCCATGGCCGAGGAGGCCCCGCGCAAGGGCGGCTTCTCGGCGCTCGTCGGACACACCAACGGCCTGTCCCGGCCCGCGGCGCTGGCGGCCGCCGCCGTCTCCTCGGCGCCCGGCGGCTCCAAGAAGCTCGTCATCAAGAACTTCCGAGGTGGGCGCGGGTCCGGGGGGCGCGGGGCGGGCGCGGGGCCGCCGCTGACCCTCTCCCCTCAGACAGGCCGCGGCTGCCCGACAACTACACGCAGGACACCTGGCGCCAGCTGCACGAGGCCGTGCGCGCCATCCAGAGCAGCACGCCCGTCACCTGCAACCTGGAGGAGCTCTACCAGGTGGGCGCGCGGGGCGCGGCGGCGTGGGTCCCCGCGGCGGGGGGGCGAGCCACCCCAGCCCCCCGCGCTGCCCCAGCGCTGTGGAGGGTGGAGTCCCAGCGGGCCCTTCCCGGGGGGGCAGCGTCCAAGCGGGGCGGGGCCGCACGCTTCCTTAGGCTCACCTTTCTTCGCCCTGGGGGCCGGGCCGGGCCGTCCGACCCCCCTCGGGAGGCGGCCGAGACCCCCGCGGTGCAGGGCGAGCCCACCCGCTCTGGCCCCGCTCTTCCCGCCCAGTCTCCGCTGTCCGCACGGGGTTTCCCTACGCCCCGTGAAGGGGATGCGCCGCGCGTGACGTGTGCGGTGTGTGCGGGTTCACCCCATGTCGTGGAACGGGGCCTGTTGTGTGTTGCGGTGAAGGTGTTCCCGTGTGCAGGTCCATCCTGTGCCGTGAGACCGGGTTTACTGTGTGTTGTGGAGGTGTGTGGGCTCGTTGCGTGTTGTGATGTTTGTGGGGGTTTGTGTTTGGGGGTGCTGGTGCATAGGTCTGTCGTTCGCGTGTGGGGTTGTATGCGACACGGAGACTGGTGCGTGTGCGAGGCTGCGGGGTGGGCCCGAAGGGCGGGTGCTGTGTCTGCTGGGTGTCGGCCCGCTGGCCTCGGTTCTCCAGCAGTTACTGACGGGTCCAGAGCGGTGGTGTGGCGGGAAGGGTTCTCGTCTCGCACGTGCCACTCGGGTTTGGTCACTGGCCGAGTGAGCCCTGAGCGTCGCTGTGACCCCCCCGCCCCACCCCGACCAAGGCCAGACAAGGCAGGTGACCCCGGCACTGCCTAGTTCCCCCGAGCAGCACCGGGACCGAGGAGTGACCCTTGGGCGCGGCCAGGTGTGCCCTGAGCCAGGGGTTGGCAGGGAGGCAGCATCAGGCAGTGCCGGCCGTCTCCTCCGCCTCCCCGCTGTGGCCCGGTCTGTCCCGGGGCCTGGGTCTCCCTCAGGAAGTGGGAGTCCGCGTGCATGCCCACAGGGCCCCTCTCAGCCTTTGGGCCTCTCACAGCGCTGGCCTGGTTTGTGGGTCACGCTGCTGCAGGCCTCGCGGCCCCCAGGAGAGAGACTGCTCTGTTTGGAGGCGCAGGGATGCCTCTTGCAGGAGCTAGGCGGTCCTTCCTCCTGGGTTTCCTCCAGTGCTCCCGTGTTTGCGGGGCTCCCCTGTGGGAAGTGGTGGAGAGTCGCCCTCATAGCTCCCCTCTGCGGCCCTGGCCCTGGCCCTGGCCCGGTTCGGGCTGAGCCTGCTGCGCTGTGTGCTGGAGCAGCTTGGGCTGGGCTGGGCTGGGCTGGGCTAATCTCTGACGCCCGTCAGGCCTGGGCTGATAGCCTTGCTGGGGTCCGGATGGCGCGAGTCGCCAGGCCCTGTGGAGCCTTTGCCGGCCTCGTCCAGGGCCCAGCTGGGATTCCAGGGAATCCCGAGGGGTCCAGCCGCCTACCTCAGAGACTCGGGCTCGGCACGCCATTGGGGTGCTGAGGGTGCCGCTGCCTCCCCATTTGCTGTTCCTTTCTGGCCGCTCGACTGGCCGTGTCCCTGCTCCTGGTGGAAGGACTTGCTCTGCCATTTTTCAGGACGTCTTGGACAGGGGCTTGAGTGTGCCATGCTGCTTGGCTGTGGGCGCACCCCTCCCCAGACGGCTCCAGTCCCGGCTTCCCTCACCCCGTCCCACTGCTGTGCCTGCCTCCTCCTGTGCTGTCCCCACTGCCTCGTGAGATCTCTAGCTCTCTGCTGAGGACTCCAAGATGGCATGAGGCTTGAGGGGTGTCTCAGGACGGCCGTCTTGGCATGCTCCGCCGAGGAGTGGGCTGCATGTGGCCCTGGGAACAGTAGGAGGGGAGCGTCCGTGGCGTCCACCTGGCCTGCACCTCAGAAGAACCTGAGTGCAGGGGAGTACCCTGCCCGGAAGCCTTCCCTCAGCACGCCCATTCAGAGTGGCTAGAGGGACCTGTCCTGTTTTACTGTTGAATCTCGCTCGGGGTCTCAGCTGCCAGAGCCATCGGAGGTGAGAGGAGGTGAGCTGAGGAGGAGGAGCAGCCTCTCATCTCGCCTGTTGTGCTTTTGTTTGGTGTGGTGGCCAGGAAGGGTTCTTTCCGTGTCCTCTTCTCTTCTGTCTTTCCTTGCCCTCTCTTCCAGCCATCCCCGTCCCCCTTATAATGCCAGAAGGGAGCAAGGTCTTTTCTGTTGGTCAGACTTGAGTTCAGGGCCAGGGAGAGAGCTTAGAGGTTGGGCCTGCCTCGTGTCGCCCAGGCCAGAGCTCAGTCCCTGGCATCCAGGCCCTTCTGAGCCACCTGGCAGTGCTGGGCCTGCAGTCAGACCAAGGAGATAATAGTACATTGGCACTTGCAGTGCCTCTAGGAGTGAGCCCTGAGCACCACCGGGTGTGACCCCAGGCCCCCCCTCCGCCCAAAGATACCAGACCTGTACATGATGCAGGCGTCCTGATTTGGGACTGTCTCTATTTTCAGATGGGTGGGTTTTTTTGCCCTCGTAGCTGACTTGATATCCCTGCTTTGGCACTCCATACCCCAGGAAGCCCATTTGGAGCAGCTCTGTGTACCCTCCAGGGGATCTGCAAGTGGGGCACACTCGGGATGCAGATGGGCTGGTCTTTGCCCTGGAGGGAGGGCAGGCGGGATAGCCATTCGGTGGCCGGCTCAGGCTGGTGTCCCCACCCACCCTGGTGCTGGCCTACTGTAGCTTCTGCTGTGTGGTACCCCAACCCTGGTAGTCCCCAACGCACACCTCTGTGCAGTGGGGAGGTGGTGCGGGGACAGGGAGCAGCTGCCTATCGTGGGAGTCACGAGAGTCTGTAACATGAAGACACCCACAGTGACTCAGCAGAACGGTTGTGCCTTCTGCTCCTGCTTCTTGTGTGCCGTGTACCCCACTGATACCCCGTGGCACTGCACAGCACCATGACCTGACACCTCGAGTGCACAGACATGGCCCCTACAGTGTACTGCTGTGTACCCGCAGCACTGCACTGTTGACAGCCAGGTGGCGAGGCTTCGGGGTTCACCAGCGGATAACTTGCGGCACGAAAGTTGTGCTGAAAGGTCAGCCAGGCTTTGAAGAGAGACGAGGATGGCTCTCTGGCTTCCTTAAAAGGCGTGGCCACTGAGAGGGAGGAGTGAAAACGGGAGGAAGGGAGGGCGGGCAGAAAGAAGGCCACGGTGTCCGGACTGTATGAACGAGGGGAACCCAGACTGGCAATCTCAGGATCGGATTTAGATTCTTGGCATCATCCACGTTCTCTTTGAACTTTGTAAACACACACTTCTGGGGAATCCTGGCTGTTCTTATTTTGGGCTATGAGCGTTGTAGCAATCATCCTTCTATTGGTATTAACGAATACAAGCACTCTCTAATACTTGAGTAGCTATAAAAATCGAAGTGGGGACTGGAGCGATAGCACAGCGGGGAGGGCATTTGCCTTGCACACGGCCGACCCAAGTTTGATTCTCAGCATCCCATATGGTCCCCCCCCCCCCAGCACTGCCAGGAGTAATTGCTGAGTGCAGAGCCAGGAGTAACCCCTGAGCATCGCCAGGTGTGACCCAAAAAGAAAAAAAAACCGAAATGACCCTTTTTGTCTAGACAAGATGTTTCGGTTGAAGTCAAATTGTACAGTGTTCTTTCATGCATGTTTGTTTTAATGGTTCGAGGCAGTAGTAAACAGTAGGAAAGCTTTCTGTTTAGTATGTCTGTTGGGGGTTGGAGCCATAGTACAGCAGAGAGGACACTTGGCTGTATGAAGCTGACCCTGCTTTGATCCCAGGCACCCCATATAGTCCCCAGAGCACCACCATGGCTCTTTTTTTGTTTCTGTTTTTTGTTTTTGCTTTTTGTGTCACACCTGGTGATGCTCAGGGGTTCCTCCTGGCTCTGCACTCAGGAACCACTTCTGGCGGTGCTCAGGGAACCATATGGTATGCTGGGAATCGAACCTGGGTTGGCCGCATGCAAGGCAAATGCCCTACCTGCTGTGCTATTGCTCCAGCTCCGACCATGGCTTTTTTGGTGCTCAGGGCGGTGCTCAGGGGTTATGCCTGGCGATGCTTGGGGGACCATATGAGATGCTGAGGATTGAATCCAGGTCAGCCACAGGTGCAAGACAAACACCCTCCCCGCTGTACTATCGCTCTGGCCCCATTTTAAGATACTTTAAGGAAAAGAATTCTGTCTCAAACGCTGTCACTTCTTTCATTCACCCAAACAAACCTTCAGTGACCCACACGAGTTGTCCTGCAATGACATGGGGGGCCCTGCCACTCCTCTCCCCCTTCCTTAGCACAGAGGGCCCCAGTGGGCGGGCGAGGGCATGCTGCTGATGCTCCTGTACCCTGTGTTGCAGGCTGTTGAGAATCTCTGCTCTCACAAAGTCTCGCCGGCCCTCTACAAGCAGCTCCGGCAGGTGTGCGAGGAGCACGTGCAGGCGCAGACCCTTCAGTTCCGAGAATATCCTTTTCCTCGTGCTAGCTTTCAAACTGACATTGATAGGATAAAGAAAGACCGAGTATCCTTGCGGCTAAACGGCAGCGTAACTAACCAATCCTGTACCTCGGATTCACGCCAGGAGTTGAGTTTTTATTTATCTTGCTGATCTGATGTAAAATAAGGTCCACTTGGATAATCTGGTTGGTGTTATTAAGAAAAGTTGGAGATCTGTGTTTGATGCCACCTGACTCATCCCTGGTGCCTGACACACGACAGCCCTGCACCCACGTTTGGCGGCTGTGCCCCCCAGGCCAGTGGGGACAGAGAAGCCCCATGTTGTTACTGCTCGGCTGGTGATGGGTGTGTGCTGCTGTGCGGGGAGGGGCCTGAGGGACAGGTGGGCTCCCTGGGGATGCAGGTGCTCTGGCCTGGTGTGCAGGACGGATCCAGGGACAGTGGTGAGGCAGGAGCGTGTGGCCAGCTGCTCCTGGACTAGTGGTTTCCTGTTGGGCGCTGCCATCTGCTATCAGGGTTGTGGTGGCCACAGTACCCCTGCTTCTGAGCCCCACGCCGCGCCCTGCATGGTTGTGTCTTTGGGGAGAGGGACTCCCCTGGGGCCAGGTCGTGTCACTCACTGCTGCCCACGTGCAGGAGGGGCCCCTGCCCAGGCGTCTCCTGGCAGAGAGCAGAGCTGCAGAGCCTGGAAGAGCCCAGGGGACCGAGAGCCAGCCTGGCAGGGTGTGGTCCAGGGAGTGGGGCAGCTGCCCTCCTTCTGCCCCCTGATAGTGGGGTGCGGCTGGGTGTGGCCTGCCGCTCTGCATCTGGGTGTGAAGGGAGAAGACGCAGAGCTCAGGAGGTGGGGCACTCTTTAGAGAGGTGTTTGTCGCCCCCACCCCCGCCCCATCCATGCAGAGCAGCTGGCCCCAGGCAGTCCGCGTGCTGCCAACACCTGAGCCCGCCACCCCATGCACCTGCGTGTGGGGCTGCAGCTGAGCCGGTGTTGCTGCATGTGTGCCCCACACGCCTGCAGTCCTGACACCCCATGGGAGGTGCTCAGGGGAGGGGCCTGCCCTCACCACTCAGCCTTCCTCTTCAGAGTCCCCAAAGGGAGGCCATTGCTTACGGCCACGTGTTTCTTTCCTTCCTGAGTGAGGACAAGCGCGGCTGCTGGGACTCCTCCCAGTGGGGGGGAGGAGCAGGCTTGGGATGAGTGCGGGGTGGCTTCCATGCTTGGGCCTGTGGGCTCTGGGAAAGAGACTGCTGAGTGCTGCTCTTGGCTCGCGGTCCTCACCCACCTCGCTGTCCTGTGGGAGTGACATCTTGGGCACTCGTGGAAAGTGTTGAGGCCAGCTGGGTGCACATCATGCAGTGCTCCTGGGTACTACTGGGTGGGGGCATCTAGTGACATGCCACAACCTTGGTTCGGGCCTCCTGTCCCTTGTGCCTGCGGCTGCTGTGAGTACCAGATGTCCTTGGAAGTTGGGGTCTTAGATACGGTGTGAGTGTGGGAGAGGGGCAGTGGCTGGCTTCCTTAGCAGGCCTGCACAGATGCTCTAGACAGCGTCCTGTTCCTAAAGAGGATCAACACGTGCTGGCAGGACCACTGCAGGCAGATGGTAAGCTGCCCTCTCGCCCTCCACCCCCTTGGGAAGCTTGGCCAGGCTGGAGGGGGACATGGATCCGCTTGGGGCACTGCAGTGACTTGTGACATACGGCAGCCTTGCTCCTAGAGGGTGTCTGACCCAGCATGACGCCTCCCACCCACCCCTCTCCCAGATGGGCCCTAACCTGATGTGCACCCCTCCTGCCCACCAGCCCAGATAGGCCCCAACCCAAGGCACATGCTAGCTTCACTTCTGGATGGGCCTTGCGGGGTGGGGGGTGGGGTGGCTGTTGTTTTGATTCATTCCAGTTTACCCAGGACAGTCAAGCCAGAACTACACCTGAATGATCCCAGGCTTAGATAGTGTAGATTTGTTCAAATGACTTGGCGCACGTGGAGTTTTGTGGGCTGGTTGGTTGATAGGAGGGAGAACAAAGGGACCATTCTGGCTTTGTGTCCTGCCTGTGCTGACGGCATTGGAGAGATGAGCTGGCCCTTGCTGCTCACAGCAGCCTTTCAGGACCCTGCATGCAACTGCTTCACACCCGTGTGGTCAGTTTTTGGGTCAGTAGGAAAGTCTAGCACTCGGGCACTGTCCACAGAAGTTTGACGCGGGAGTCTGGGTGAGGTGCACGGTCACTGTTGCTCGCGGGGCCAAGGCCTCCGGCATTGTGCAGAAGGTGCCGTCAGGCCTTTCACAGAGGAAGCAACTTTCTCTCCTACAGATCATGATCAGGAGCATCTTCCTCTTCCTGGACCGCACATACGTGCTGCAGAGCTCCATGCTCCCTTCCATCTGGTGAGTGGGCCAGTGCTCTCGGTGTCAGGGCACAGGGCCCTTCATCCTGCAGCCTCTGCAGTGGCCTGTGGTCCTGGGGGCAGCTCCAGCATGTTCTCCAGCAGGCCCCAAGGGCACTGCCTGCCCTGGGCCATCCTCCCTGGGCCAAGCCTGTTTCCGCTGCTCCTCACTCACCATTTCTCAGGGACAGTGTCTCGGTGGGCGAGCCCTCCACGGGTGTCTGGGTGCCGCTTCCTTCACCCTCTCATTCATCGCAGAAGCCCTGCCCTGCTCTAACGGCACCTGCTTTGTCACCTACTGAGGAAGCTCCTTCCATCCGTCCTGTTCACACTCCCCATCCCCACCCTGCTCACACCCACATCCTGCCCATGCTCCCCACCCCGTTCACACCCATCTGCACTCCCCATCCTCACGCCCACACCCATGCCTGCTCACACTCACACTCTTCACCCTACTAACACTCACACCTTCCCTGCTTATACTCAATTCATCCCCACCCCATCCACATCCACTCCCACCCTGCTCACATCCCCTCTCACCCACCCCATGTACCCACTCCTCACCCCTGCTCACACCCACTCACCTTGTCTCACCCAGCTGTTCTTGGCCCCTTATATCTGCTCCCCACTGACCCTCGCATCCGTCTGTCTCATCTGCTCGCCTTCACTGTCCCTTGAGGGCCCATTCAGGAGGCCCTGCTGGCAGGGCGTGCCCGGCCTTTTCAGAGCTTGGCACCCACGATGCCGACCACGAGTTTGTTGGCATACTGTTTGTGGACAGTGACCGACAGTGGAGTCCTACTCCATGCCTGAGACTGCAGCCGAGGCAGAGAGCAGCTCCTGGGGCTGGAGGGGGCGGGCAAGGCGGGGCATCCCGGTGAAGCAACTGGCAGAGCCTGGGCCCCAGGGCTTGGAGTGGTTGTCTGCTATGTGTCCCCGTGGACAGACATGTCACTGAAGGCGATACTCCTGTGGCCATGAGGGGAAGACTGGGCAGGCTGGACCTGGGGAGCGAGGGTGTTCCTGTCATGGCAGCCAGCTGGGAGAGGACACTAAGAAACATTCTCCTCGCGCTCTCCCTGCAGGGACATGGGCTTAGAGCTCTTCAGGAACCACATCATCAGCGACAAGCTGGTGCAGAGCAAGACTGTTGACGGCATTCTTCTCCTGATCGAGCGTGAGCGGGGCGGGGAGGCGGTGGACCGCAGCCTGCTGCGGAGCCTGCTGAGCATGCTGTCTGACCTGCAGGTGAGCCCGGGGCAGCACCCCGGCCAGGCCCGCTCACTGAGAGCTGCTCCTCAGAGCCTCAGCAACTGCTCCTTCCTTAGGTTTACAAGGACTCATTTGAGATGAAGTTCTTGGAAGAAACCAACTGTTTATACGCTGCAGAAGGCCAAAGGTTGATGCAAGAAAGAGAGGTGAGATGGAGCGTTTCTGTAGGCCTTGTCTCGGCAGAAGCAGCATCCAGGAGTCTTTTATTTTTTTAATGACTTTATTAAGTCATTATCTAGATTCAGTATTCCATCACCTGTCCACCATTTCCCACCACCATTATTTCCAATTTTCCCACCTACTCCTTGAGCCTGCTTCCATAGCAAGCCCTCAGTAACTTACTTTGCATTGCTTGTTACAAATAATTTGTTAAAAGGTTGATCAAAAAATGTTTTCCAAGAAGAAACTGAAGATTGTGTATCTCACCATGGAGCCCTTAAGCTCTTGTATGAGATTCTAAGATGCTGGTACAGGTTAAGCCTTTTGTCTTGGTATACTGTTAATTGAGATTGGATGCTTTCTACATTACATTCCATCCAATCTGACATGCTACTCCTGGTTTGTCAGTGTTGTAGAGTTTGAGATGTTGTGTGGCCGAAATTGCGACGTGCATAGAGTTTGAGATGTTGCGTGGCTGAAATTGCAGATGTGCATACCAGGGTGTCCATAGTTTCTAATGTGGTAATACAGCTGCAGTTAAATATTCTTTTTTTTTTTTTTTCTTTGAAGTAAAGCAGATTTTACTGGAGGTTTTTAGGAAGGGAAAGGAGTGAGAAAGTGAGAACACAGGACACAGGATGCTCAAGAGAGAACACAGGATTCTCCATAGGTGGAGAGATCTACACATACCCCAGTATTATATATGGAAGCGTGAAAGTACATATATCAAGAGGGGAGATGTGTGTGCCACATGTGCTCAGGTTCCAGAGGTGGTTGGCCACGTGGGCGCAGGCAGCACATGGGTTCGGGCAGCAAATGTGCCTGGAGTTGTATTCTTAACTGGCAGTGTTGGGGCATGTGTAACTGCTGGCTTCTGTAGGTATGGGAAGATAGGGCGAGGTAGCCCATCCCCAACCCTGTGAAAGCTGGAGATTTCAGTCACAAAACCCACATACCTGAGTCTTCCAACAAATTAATTTCTGAGAAGCAAGGTCTGGCTGGGAGCATGGTGGCGATAGTAGAATGTGGAGGTTTTCGGCTGCTGGGGCTCTGTTTGGGTGGATGCAGGGGTTCACCTGCTCCCCCGGGTTGCCTTGGAATGACTCAGCCTTGTGTGGGATCCAGGAGAAATTCTTCCACTTTCATTCTCTTTCAAGATTTACTTCTGGATCTCTGGACCATGGCCAGTGAGAGAGCTCCCATGGCACTCGGGGCGGTTTGTGTGTGTGACTGCCAGACTTCCAGAAGTGCAAGGAGATGCGGGGGGAGGTAGCCTATCACTAACTCTGAAAGCTGGAGATTTTAGTCACAAAACCCACATACCTGAGTTTTTCAACAAATTAGTTTTTGGATGAGGCTTGTCCAAAGAGTAGGATTCTGTTTGAAGCATGGTGGTGATTGTGGAGTGTATAGATGTCTGTCTTCACATATTGCACAGACCCTTCTGAAAGCTCTTGTTCGCCCAGCCAGTCAGATTGTGTCTGAAGTACGTAAGGGACAGTGCTTACTTGGAGAGAGAGGAGAATGTGTAGGAAACCTGGGACGTCCGGGTTGTAGCTGTGTGAGCTGCTGTCCTTGAGGAAGCCACCACAGGCCTGGTGAACCCCAGTCATTGGACCATGGGTTAAGACCACTGTGTCCCAGTCGCTGTCATTGGCAGCCTAGACTCAACGCTGACCTGAGCATCTTGCCTTGCACCAGGAATGTCCTTCACCTGCATCTTCAGCCCCATGCTGCTGGGGTCCCCCAGGAACAGCCTTTCTAACCCCATTGGCTATGGATTGCCACTTGGCTCCGGAGGGAAGCCTGTCCATCCTCACAGGTTGTGTACAAACAGGGCAGGGTCCATTCAGACCCTCCCTCACGCCACCCACCATTCATCTGTGTTCACCTTTATTCTATTTCTATCCCGTCGGTTTTATAGAGAATGGTATCATGGGCTATTGGGCAGCATCCATCTTTTTGTTACTGACCCATTTCAATGTTCGGAAGGTTCCTGAATACCTTAACCATGTCAGTAAGCGTCTGGAGGAAGAAGGAGACCGAGTGATCACGTACTTGGACCACAGCACACAGTAAGTGGGTCCATGTGCCACCTTCACACAATGTGGCTGCGGGAGTCTCCTCCTCGTGCTGCATCTACCCTGTACTCTGGCACAGCCTGGGGGCCAGCTCCCCGCTCCTTGCTTCCAGCTGTGGCCTGACATTTATGGGACTGGGAGTGGTGGGAGCTCAGTAGCCCGGCGGGTGGAAGGTCAGCTGTCCGTAGCACCTTGCTTCTCGCTCATTGCTGCTGTCTGAGTGCTTTGTCTCCAAGGCAGCAGGGAGCCACTGCGGGGAAAGGCAGGCAATGCCACGCATGTGGCACCGGCTGCGTGCATTGTGGAGAGGAGGGAGGGCAGGGTGGCCGCTCTGCCTGCAGCCAGGAGGATGTGGTGAGTCAGGATCACGGCCTTCAGGCTGAAGCTGCATCTGTCCTCCAGGAGCCCCGTATGCCTAGTGCCGTGTGTGGCTGCCTGGGTGGAGCTCTGCCCCAGCAGCATGAGGGGCATGGGGGACTGTCCCCACCATGGGCAGGGAGGCCTATCGTCGCGGCCTGTTTTTTCCTGATTGCTCCTGTGTAACGATGCCTTGTCATACAAAAACGTGGCCGTCCAGTTTATTAAATGCTACTGCAGTTTCAGTCCCCCAAGCCTTGCATTTAGGTAACGGAGCATAAAGTAAACACACCTGGCTGATGATAAATACACATTTTTCTCCCAACCCCCCATCCCACAGTCAGTCTAGTTCTCCTTAAAGTATGGAAATGTTAAGGATACAAATGGTTTGTAACTTTGTAAATGCTTAAAACATGGCATATTTTTGTTTATGAATATTTTATCTAATAATCTGGACTAGTCTTCAGACAAGTGAATGTGGGGCTGGAGAGGTAGCACAGTGGGTAGGGTGTTTTCCTTGCATGCGGCTGACCTGGGTTTGTCCCACACCCCACCAGATGTGAGCCTGTGCACCGCCGGGTTGACCCCCAAACCAGAAAGGCAAAGGGGTAAAGTGGAGTTCTGCTGGGTTTCTCTCAAGACCCAGAGTGCTGCCGTGGCTGCTGTGAGCCACACTGGGGTCTCCCAGACTCTGTGCAGGGCCCTTAGTAGTGGTCAGTCAGCGTCCAGGCCAGTGAGGAGAGGGCAGGCACTCACATGAGTCATGAGTGTCCCAAGCGGATTTGATTATGATGATAGTTTCAGGTTTGGAAGCTACACCCAAATATATTTGCATACTGGAAACATACTTAACTTTCACTTGAGAGAGAAAGCCCTCAAAACAGTGTCTTATGAAACCCGATAGTGTTTTTTTTTATTATTATTATCTCCTGCAGTTATCATTATTCAGAGATGTGTGTTGTAGCTAAATGAACACCATTTCAGTCCTGAGTCACATATTTGGGACGTGGAAAACATTTCATGGGAAGAGAAGCATACGCAGTAAGGAACTAATCTGGAAACGACCCCATCCCTCACAGAGTGCTTGCTCTGGGACAGATGTTTGGAAAGGGTTTATGATAATGGATCTCGATGGGCTGAAGAATCTTTTTAGGTCCAACATCTCTATCTGCTCCTCTCTATCTCACTCTCACTCTCTCTTGCTCTCTGTCTCCCTCTCCTTCCTTCTCCCCACTACAATTTTACATCCCAAGAGACCAAGTATTAGAGAAGTAAAGTGAATGGTTCAAGGCCACATGCTGATTTCAAAGTTAAGTTATTCTGATACTTAAAATCATTTCCAGATTAGCTCACCTTATCTTACACACGTGGAAAATGTACGTGTGCTTGTATGTATACATGCCACCAAGTTTGTGAGGAATTGGAAAAATCCTAATTCATCAGAATAACTTTAAAAAAATCCAACTTGTTTTGTACATCCTAGAAAGGGACATAGTCTATCCTTTCTTTCACATACGTGGGGGCTGGGGAGATGAGGGGTTTCTAGTGCCCCAGGGCTGGAGAAGGGTGGGAGACACTATTTGGTTGGTTCTAGTGTGGGAGCCTCCCGAGCAAAGGGGTACAGCGTGTGCCCTGCGTCCTAGCTCGAAGGCCCCATGTCTGAGGACGTGACCTCTGCCCTCTGCCCTCTGCCCTTTCACAGGAAACCGTTGATTGCCTGTGTGGAGAAACAGCTCTTAGGAGAACACTTGACAGCAATTCTGCAGAAAGGTAAATGTTCCTGTAGCCAAAAGCTTGTCCTTGTTGGATTAAGAGGACGCGTGAAGCCACAGCCATAAGCATGTCCATGCGTTCATCTTTGCAGTGAGTCCATGAGCACAAGTGCGCCTCGGCCACTCAGGCACCTTGAGCCCCAGACTCTGTTTCTGCTCTGTTTGCTGAGCGTCAGCTCTGCCCGCCACCCTAGAGCGCAGATCAGTCCTGGTTGGCCCCCTTCCCAGCAGGGCTGGGGAGTCCTCTGGCACCTGTGTCCTCCAGGTTTCCGTGAGGGGCCTCTTGTACTCATCTTACCTGCCACAGTGGCAGACTCCAGGTGAGGCCTTTCAGTGCCCATGAGGGTCTGCATCAGGAACCATTTGCCCACGAGAGGGTGTCTGGGGGTGCCAAGCAAAACAGTCACAGGAAAAGGCAGAGGCCCAGACCCGGCCTGTTTGTCCGGAAGTCACCCTGGGGCCTTCCTGTCTTCCTAGCAAGAAGCAGTGGCTGGAAGATGCTGGTGCTGGGTCCCTGCCAAAGTTGCTTCAGTGTGTTTAATAAGCAAAAGTTTCCAGGAACTGATAAGCTGTACAGGCTGGAGCAGTAGTACAGCAGGTAGGGTGTTTGCCTGGCATGTAGCTGACCTGGGTTTGATCCCTGGAACCCCATATGGTCCCCTGAGCCCTGCCAGGAGTAAGCCCTGAGTGGAGAGAGATTCTCCATATGTGTGGCTTAACGAGTTTCTGTAGTGGCACCCCAAAATTGGTACAGAAATACCCTTGGGAGCATCATTATTTACACCAGGGAGATGCTCAAGGGTCTAAGTGCATGTGGGAGCCTGGGCTGGGTCGGCTAGGGTCCTCACGCACCCTAGGATCAGACCCCCTGCACTATCTAGAGAGATCCTGAAAAGGGAGAAAAATGTGTTGTGGAATATGGTGTGCATGGCGCCAGGTGCTGGAAAGAGAAAGGCTGCGCCAGGGGGGCCTGAGACAGCTTCTAGAGACGTTCCTGCCACCCTCCTGGGGGCTGCTGGCTTCAGAAAACCTCTGCGAGAGAAAGCTTGATGCCTCAAGCCGTATGATGTTGTTTTTTAAGGGAGACAGCTGGTTTCCTTTCCACTCTGTTATACGTGCGAATGACATTTCCTAACAGATTTGGTAGTGAATAGGAAAAACACTTTGACAAACACTTTCCAAGTGATGAACCACATCACGATAACTTGCTGTCACACCCTCGCAGGTCAGGGGTCTGGGGGAGTTTCAGAGCCCTGCTGCCTACTAAGATGAGAAATTGTTAGTGACCAGTGGGATAGATTGCGTCTCCTGCAGGAGAACGCTCCATCAACTCCTGCCCTTGTGTGTGCTGGACCAAGGTGCCCGACAGTAAGAAAGAAAGTGATGGCGACAGAGAAGAGAGCTGGGGCGTGGGGAGAGGATTGAGAGCCGAGCCAGATGCCTGCCTGGCTGTCCTGTGGTTGCCATGCTCGTCTGGGCCGGGAGGTGCTGTACTAACATCACTGTATACTCTCAGGGCTGGACCACTTGCTGGACGAGAACAGAGTGCCAGACCTCACCCAGATGTACCAGCTGTTCAGCCGTGTGAAGGGTGGTCAGCACGTCCTGTTGCAGCACTGGAGCGAGTACATTAAGGTGTGCTGCAGGGCAGCTGCGTCACTACCCATCTCAGGCCCCTGGCGAGCTGTAGTTGGAGCACAGACCATGGGAGCCAGTGTGCTTTGCCTCTGTGGCTGTGGTCTTCAGGAAGTTGCACCCTTGCTCAGTGGGAACTGCAAAACTTGGGGCTGTGCTGGGTTTCTGTGTGTACTGGCAGTCCTTGGCAACCCCGTTTTTTTGGAGGCCCCTGAGCACTGCTGTCGTGGATCTGCCAGCCCTTCATCCTTGGGCCATTGCACGGACCAAGTATGAGTGTTCTTTGGCCCCTGAGCATTGCCTTGTGAAGGGGAGAGAACATTGATCAAATATAAGTAGATTTTCTGGTCAGAAGAATCAAGTCTACTTAGCATCTGAAGGGAAAGTTCTGAAAGGCAGCGGTCATGCTCCTGTGCCTGGCGGTCTCCTGCAAGCACTGAGAGTGTGTGGCTGAGTTCTCAGGATGTGACCGAATCTGGAAGAACTTGGGGAGGTCTAGTGTTTTTTGTTTGTTTTGTGTTTTTGGGGGGGAGGGTGTCACACCCGGCGATGCTCAGGGGTTACTCCTGGCTCTGCACTCAGGAATTACTCCTGGCAGTGCTTGGGGGACCATATGGGATGCCGGGAACCGAACCTGGGTTGGCAGTTTGCAAGGCAAACGCCCTCCCCGCTGTGCTATCGCTCCAGCCCTGGGAGGTCTAGTTTTGAGTCCCCACCATACACCTTGGCTTAGCTTGCACCATGGCTGCCCTCAGGAGAGTGAGAGCATGCACCTGTGTTTGCGTTCACAGACTTTCGGGACAACGATTGTCATCAACCCTGAGAAGGACAAGGACATGGTGCAGGACCTGCTGGACTTCAAGGACAGGGTGGACCATGTCATTGATGTGTGCTTCCAGAGGAGTGACAAGTGCATCAACCTGATGAAGGAGTCCTTTGAGACCTTCATCAACAAGAGACCCAACAAGCCCGCAGAGCTGATAGGTAGGATGCAGCTTCCAGGACTTGCAGACTGTCATGGTCACACTTGTTCAGAAGCTCATCTTTAATAAATGTGTGTGTCTGTCTGCAGAGAGAGTGCCAGTGGTGGGATGCATTCCTGGCAGCTGCTGGCCTCGACACTGCATGTGTGTGTGTGTCTGTGTGTCTGTCTCTCTGCCTGCCTGCGTGCCTGTCTGCTTGCCTGGCTGCCTGTCTGGTTGCCTGCAGAGAGAGAGTGCGGTTGGTGGGACACATACTGGCAGCTGCTTGGCCTTGGCCCTGCATTCCCCAGCCCCCACCCAGCACTTTGGGCTGGACCAGAGTGCTAAACCTTCATGCTTGCCTCTCGCTTCCGCCTGCAGTACTGAAAGAGAGTGAGTTCACTCCAGTTTTGTCTTTTGCCAACATGAACCTCAGCTGTCTTGGTTACAAGCAAGGGATTTCTGCTTGGAAATTGGGCCACGATGGTTTGTTTGAAAGCTGCCTGTGTGTGAGGGCAGCAGCAGAGAAGAGCTAATGTGTTCATCGTACTCTGCACGCTGTGTGATCAGTATAAAAAGAGGACAGAAGTGGGGCCAGAGCAGTATTATAGCAATAGTAAAGTGCCACGAAACAAATCTAGGAGTGGCCCTTGAGCACAGAGCCAGGTGTGGCCAAAAAAAAGAACAGAAAACAAAATAGGGTAAAAGTAGATGAGATTTTAAAATTGTTTCGGGGGCGGGGGGGCGGTGGCGCATACCTGACAGTGCTCCGGGCTTACTCTTGGCTCTGTGCTCAGGGATCACTCCTGGCAAGCTCGGGGGACCATACGAAATGCCAGGGAACAAATCTGGTTTTGCCACATGCAAGGTAAATGCCCTACATGCTGTGCTATTGCTCTTGCCCCATGATAGTATAAGTTAAGACAAAGCATTTTTTATTATTTTTTCTTTATGAGTATGAAGGGGCCAGGGACTGGTAACATACACTTTACCATATAAGACATACATGTTAAGATATATATTTTACCATATAAAGACATATTCATTATTTATTTATTTTTGCTTTTTTGGGTCACACCCGGCAATGCATAGGGGTTACTCCTGGCTCATGCACTCGAGACTTAACTCCTGGCAGTGCTCAGAGACCATATGGGATGCTGGAATCTAACCCGGGTTGGCCCCGTGCAAGGCAAACACCCTACCCACTGTGCTGTCCCTCCAGCGCCTAAAGACATACTTTAGACATATACTGTAAGACATATACTTTACTGGGATTGGAGGGATTGCTCAGTGGGTAGGGCATTTGCCTTGCAAGCAGCTGACCTGGGTTCAAATCCCAGCATCCCATATGGTCCCCTGAGCACCGCCAGGGGTAATATCTGAGTGCATGAGCCAGGTATGACCGAAAAAAAGAAAAAACAATAAGATATATACTTTACCGGGGCTGGAGCAGCGATAGCACAGCAGGTAGGGCTTTTGCCTTGCACGCGGCCGACCTGGGTTCAATCCCTGGCATCCCATATGGTCCCCTGAGCACCACCAGGAGTAATTAATTCCTGAGTGCATGAGCCAGGAGTAACCCTTGAACATTGCTGGGTGTGACCCAAAAAATCAATAAAAATCAATAAAAATATTTCTTAAAAAAAAATGACATATACTTTACCACTGAGCCACATCCCTGACCCTAATAGGATCGATCAATCTCCCTCGCTCCCTCCCTCCCTTCTTCCTCCCCTCCCCCGCCGTTTCTCTCTCTCCCTCTCTCTCTCTTCTCTCTTCTCTTTTCTCTTTCTCTCTTCTCTCTCTCTCTCTCTCTCTCTCTCTCTCTCTCTCTCTCTCTCTCTCTCTCTCTCTCTCTCTCGGGGAGCAGTGGGACTATTCCTTGTGTGCTCAGGGCTCTAGGCTGTGCAGAAGATTAAATCTGGCACTCTCCTTGCAAAATTTGTGCTTCAGCCTTGGATCCAACTCCCAGGCCCTGAAGACCAGGTTTTAAGTTGCTCTTTCATAAGAGCTATTTTGTGGGAGTATCAAAATGTTGCTAGTTAGAACGGGCTTGTCAGAGTTTCTGGTCCCAAGGGTGATGTGTGGTCCACACCCCTCAAATTTTACCTGCAACAGATGGTAAAGACAGGTGTGCTAAGTTTCCGGAGAGGTTGTGTCAGGGTGTAAGGGCTACAGGGCAGCAGTGGTCAGGGCACTTGGCTCCTGTGCCTGTCTCGCCATCTCTGAGCAGAGCGTTAAGTGGAAAGGTACAGGCACTTCTGTGCAGTCCGTCTGCTGCTGCAGGGACCGAGCATCCTGGTACCTCTCCCACAGCAGGCTGTCCCTGGGGCAGTCTGGGCTGGCTTTCCAAAGACGGGAACAAAGTCCATGCCGGGTTCAGTGAGCCTCAGCTCAGAGATGGCAACCGTGTGCTGCGACAGTGTTTTGCTCATGGAAATTGAGGACATAGGAAGTTCGCCATTTCCCTTTTGCCCTATAATGTGATCATTTTGAAAAGTCCCCAGGTATTAGGGCCCGACTATTGTTGCTGTGAGAGAGAGGGAGGCGGGGGCGGGGAGAGAGACCCCCCTGGTGTCCTTCTGGAGCAAATGTGGTGCAGATAAGTCTTTGATCATCAGTGACGCTTGCTCACTCCCCACAGCCAAACATGTGGACTCCAAGCTCCGGGCAGGCAACAAGGAAGCCACTGACGAGGAGCTGGAGAGGATCCTGGACAAGATCATGATCATCTTCAGGTTCATTCATGGTGCGTCGGCCCTATCCTTGCTGTGCACACACACTCACGCCCCACTTCCAAGCAAGCAAGTGCTTGCCTTACAGGGACACCCGCGTGGTGACTCATTTGGTTTCAACAGGGAAGGATGTCTTTGAAGCATTCTATAAAAAAGATCTGGCAAAAAGACTTCTGGTGGGGAAAAGCGCCTCTGTGGATGCAGAAAAGTCGATGCTGTCCAAACTGAAGCACGGTAAGCCGGCGGGGCGGGGGTGGGGTCGAGGCCCGCTGCACCGCCTCACCTCTGTTTGTTGTCCCAGAGTGTGGTGCCGCCTTCACCAGCAAGCTGGAAGGCATGTTCAAGGACATGGAACTCTCCAAGGACATCATGGTGCACTTCAAGCAGGTGGGTTGGGGCCTTGGACTGCAAGGATCCTCAGGACTGCCTTGCACGAGACCAGCCTTGGTTCGTTCCTTGGTACTGCTGTGTCCCCAGATCCTGCTGGGAGTAAGCCCCGAGCACTGCAGAGTGTGGCCCAAACAACAGTAGAAAAGTAAAAGGTATCCTCAGGCAGGTTGGATATCGCAAAGTCCATACCTTTAGTATTTGAAACATTCAAGTAATTAGTATTCAGGTCAGTCTGGACCTAGCATCTGGCTCTGAGGGATTCATCCTTGATCCTGAGATCAGTGTGGCCTCATACTAAGGTGCTGTCCAGAGGACCCCTGAGTGCGCTAGATCATTCTTTGAGGCGCTCACTCTTCCTTTTTCAGTACATGCAGAACCAGAGTGCACCGAGCCCCATTGACCTGACGGTGAACATCCTCACCATGGGCTACTGGCCCACCTACACACCCATGGAGGTGCACCTGCCGCCTGAGGTGAGCCCGTGCTGCCGCGCCCCCAGCGCCACCTGCAGCTTTGGCTGCTCTCCCTTCCCTTCTGGGGCCCTGCTGTCGGCATCCTGGGTGACAAGGGCTGTTCCCATGGGCCTGAGCCTGGTCAGGCTGCAGGCTGTGCTCTTCTCTCTGGCTGTTGCTCGCCTCCCCTTCATGAGCCTCCCGCCATGAGCCCAGAAGCTGACCCTTGGAGCCAGGGCCCTTGGAGCCATTCCTCCCCCCTTCCTTCCCCCCTCCTCTTCCCCTGCCCTCTTCCCCTCTTCCATCCCCTCCTCTCTCTTTCCCTCTCCTCTTCTCTCTCTTTCCCTCCCCTCCCCCTTCCCTTCTCTTTACCCTCTCCCCTCTCCTCCCCTGCCAGCACATCCCCACCCCTCCCCTTGGTGATTACGGGAAACAAAATCTGGAGGTGCTTGTCTGATGGGGGGCTGAAGTCTCTTGCCTGGGACCCTGGTACATGTTGGGGACAAGGATGGGCTGAGCCTGAGACATTGGGAAGAAGGACCAGGCTGAGACCAGGCTGCAGCTCTGAGCCAGAAGCACACCGGTACCCACCCAGCGTGCTGCTTCCTGTCCAGAGTGGCTCTCACTACCACAGTGCCTGTGGAAGTGCAGCCAGAGCTCAAGGAGGACTTCCTGGAGGCAGCAGTTCAGAAAGCAAACCTTGGGGGACATGGCATAAGGCCAGAATCTGAGGCTGTGTGGGTCACATGACTTTGGGACTGTGAGAAGGGAGGATCCAGCCAGGCTGTGCACAGGGGCTTGTCTTCTACTCCCTGAGCTTGTGGCCACTGGGTAAGAAGGCACTGGCTGTGAAGGATGTGCAGTTTTTGTGGTTCCATGGGGGGAAGTATGGCCACAGAAGCGCAGAGCAAGGTCAAAGGATGGCGCAGAGGGTGATGTGAGGTGCAGAGGATGGTGTGAGGTACACAGGGTGGTCTGAGGGTTTGAGTCACAGAGTTGGGTCAGTGGACTGCACCACCAAGTGCAGGCAGGGTTCCTGGAGCCCACTTGGAAGGTCCAGAAAGAAGGGTGACCCTCAGGCTGGGCTGCAGCCACACCCTGCTGTAGCCTCCCTATTGTCATAGGTACTTTGGGAGCTCAGGGTACAGTGCCGTCGCAGGTGAGATTCCAGAGAAACCTTTGGTGGTGAGCTGGTCTGCTTCAGGTAGAAAATGGTTCAAGATTCAATGGAACAGTACCATTGCAATGAATATGCTGAGAATGAAATGTCTTCTATGCTTGACAGATGGTCAAACTTCAGGAAGTGTTTAAGACATTCTATCTGGGAAAGCACAGTGGCCGGAAACTCCAGTGGCAAACCACGTTGGGACATGCAGTTTTAAAGGCAGAATTCAAGGAAGTAAGAGCCCTGTCTGTTGCATTTGATGATTTAGTGAGTCTTTTCATGGAGCCATTGCAAATTGTGCTTGAGCATTGTCATCCAAGGGAGGGTGGGTATTTGCCTTTGCCACGTGCCCCTGCAATGGGGCCAGTGGGTGCAGCACCTCTCAGGCTATGTCGTCAGAGCTTACAGCAGGCACTTGATCTGCCTGCCCACCTGTGGACCTGACCCTAATGGGTTACATGAAACCCTCTGGGACCCTGCCTGCTGCTCAGCAGCTCTCTAAATGCTGCCCAGAGCACCATGGGCCCTGGGCATCCATTACTGTTTGTGCTGGTCTGCACTGGCTGGAAATCAATTCTGAGCAGGCTTTGGAGGTAAGGTGAGATAGTACCAATGTGCCCCTCTGGACCCTTTGGGTGGATCCTCTGTCCAGGGTGGTGGTGGCATTGCCCAGTGCTGATCTGAACAGACATACTCCAGGGTTCTGCCCTGTCCCTCCACCCTGTCTCTCATGCCTGACTGCCACACCACTGTTCCCTGCTACCCAGATGGCCCCGTGTGCCTTGTCTTGGGGCTAGAGCCCCTCTGTTCCACTGTGTGTGGCTGAGGAACCTGCAAAGACTTGATGAGGATTGCCTTTGGTCTGGACTCTCGCCCGGTCTGAGATGACACCCACCTGTCTCTTCCAGGGAAAGAAGGAGTTCCAGGTGTCCCTGTTCCAGACGCTGGTGCTTCTCATGTTCAACGAAGGGGACGGATTCAGCTTTGAGGAGATCAAAGTGGCCACTGGGATAGGTAGGGAGCCCTCCCCTGCCGCGCTGCCGGGGCCACTCTTTGGCAGGCACTGGGCGGACGCTCTGGGGGCTGCTCTCTTCCGGCCCTGACACCCGTTTCTTTGCTCAGAGGACAGTGAGCTGCGGAGAACCTTGCAGTCCCTGGCCTGCGGCAAAGCCCGCGTGCTGGTCAAGAGCCCCAAAGGGAAGGAGGTGGAGGACGGAGACAAGTTTCTCTTCAATGGCGAGTTCAAGCACAAACTGTTTCGCATCAAGATCAACCAGATCCAGATGAGGGAGACCGTAAGTCCACAGGGCCTGCTGCAAGAGGTGCCCACCTTCTGCTCGTTGGCTTGGGCCCTTCCTTGACTTGGGCTTGGCATTAGGCTGCAGATGAGAAGGAAGCACACCCCAGGGGATCAGCCTCACATTCGGGGTGCTAGCTGGCCAGGGTTGGTGGCATGATGTGGGGCTGGACACAGTGGCTGGGCTCACAGTGCATGTGAGGCAGCTCTGCTCGCGCGGTGCAGGTCCTGAGACAGGGATGTGCCGTGCCCTCATACACCTGGTGGGCAGGCCACAGATGTGCGCACACACATACGCGCCATGGCATGGTCTCGTGCAGGGAGGCCACAGGTCAGGAAGGGTTGTCAAACATGTAGGGGTGCCATCACATTCACCCCCACTGTGGTAGGAGTTCCTGGGGTATCTTCTGCCTAGTGACAGAGTGCAGGCCTTGCATGCAGGGTGCCTCAGTTCAGTCCCGTCCCATGTGGTGCCCTGGCATTGGCAGGAGCGACCTGTGAGCACCAAGTTGACAGGGGCAGTCTGCAGGGCACCATTGACTGTGACCCCAGTCTTGTAGCTGTTTCTGTACTGGGTTGCACGGTGGGTTTCTTTGCTGGAACTCACATTATCTCTTACTACACTTAATGGCTATGGATGAGATTCTCAATGAGTCAGCTAAGGTTGTTATGTCTCTGCCCTTCCACAGAGGAGTTCTCCAGGGACCTATTTCCTGGATAGCTGTGCTTCCTTGTGAGCTCTGTGTCTGTGTGTGCATACAGATCTCTTCCCCTCCTCAGAGGCTTCTCTTTCTCTGGGTCTTGGGCCTTCTCAGTAGTGCCGGAGAACATGCAGGTGCCAGGGGGGCAGCACTGGATTTTGCTCTGTCCCTTCCTTGGAGGTTTCTGCTTTTCCCATTGCTACTACAGGTGCCAGGAAATACCATACAAGCACATGCATATATACACAGGTACCAGGACACACAAATGTGGGCACCATGAGACACCACACACACATACACAGACCCCAGGAAACACCACATATACACGCACACACACAAAGGCACCAGGAGACCACACACACAAACACACACACACACAGAGGCACCAAGGAGACAACACACAAAGTGCCAGGGGACAGCAGGCTTGCATGCATGAATGTGAGCAGACATCTCCCTGGAGCTCTGTACTGGGTGGGGAAGGCTGTCCTCAGAGTCTGAGCAGTGTCTGCTTGCAGCTGTAACCCCTAGGGCATAGCAGAGCCAGAGCTGGCCCTGGGGCTCTTCCCTACGTGTATTTGACCAGGCACTGCAGGTGGGAGACAGGCTGTAGGGGCTGGGGCGTCCAGTGCTGATGGTCCATGGGATTCCTGGAGTCTGGCTTCTGGTGTCTGCCCTGCGGAGGGTCACAGGTAGTCATGCTCCCAGGCCTCCCTCCCTCGCCATCTCCAGTGCCAGGTCCCAGAGGCTCTCCTGAGAGCTTGGCTGCTTCTGCACCCCACATTAAACATGCCTGCAGACTGCCTAGGAAAGGAAAGAAAATCTCCCCTCTTGTACCTTTGCTGCATCTCTCGGGGGGATAACTTGCACATGGCAGGCTGGCAGCTCCCTGATGTGGAACAGAGCTTATGTTCTGGAGTGAATGCCATAGTGGTGATGCTTTTCGGTGCTGTGCTGCTGGACTCATTCGGCCACTATAGAATTGCAGGGTTTGTTTTGTTTTGTTTTCTTTTGTTTTAAGGGAATACAGCTTGGTTAGGTTTTTTTGTTTTGTTTTGTTTTTTTAATACTTTGGTACTGAAATTATGCTGCTCTTTAGAAACTAGGTTTTATTAAACCAGTTACAGTGCATAGCCAGATTTGGTCTGAAGTTTGACCTTTCTGTGGATTAGCAGTTGTGAGCAAACACAGGACTAGAGTAGGGGGGTGCTGAGATGTGTCTGTACTCCTTCTGTTCCTTCCCACACAGGTCGAGGAGCAGGTCAGCACCACAGAGAGGGTGTTCCAGGACCGGCAGTACCAGATCGATGCTGCAATTGTCAGAACCATGAAGATGAGAAAGACTCTCAGCCACAATCTTCTGGTCTCTGAGCTGTACAACCAGCTAAAGTTCCCAGTGAAGGTAAAGATTCCCCGTGCCACAGTGCAGTATGCACGTCTGTTCTCTCCATGGCAGAGCCCAGCCTCAGGTCCCCTGTGACACGTCACTGCTGTGACTGCCCTGTGGTGGACATGGGATGGGAGAGCATGCGCACTGTTTTTGGGAACACTTCTCTCGCATCTGCCCACCCAGATAGCAGGCTTTGGTGCAGGAGGCCTCCCTAAGCTCACAACTGAGCCAAAACCCCAAACATCTTTCTGCAGGGACTTAGCACATGTTTGCATGGAGTCCGGGAACCCACCCCCCCACCCTACCCCACATCCCCTGTGGCACCATATGGTCCCTGGCAATTCGTATGGTTGCTGAACATGGTTGGCATAGCCCCCAAATCGGACAAACAAAATCAACACTAAGTTTGGTGTGCGCACACTGCATCCCATCTGAGTAGGCAGTGTGCCCCCATTCCTGCAGGCAAAGCAGAAGTGAAATGCATGGTAGCAGGTGCACACTCCCTGATCTCGTGTGCTGCCCACAGCCCTGCACGTATGTACAGGCAGGCCACACTGAGGAGCAGTGACTGCTGTGCTCGCGTGGCAGGCTCTCTCTTGAGAAGCTGCCTCACCTCTGTCACCAAGGCCTGCCCTTGTGGCTCATGGAAGTGCAGATGCCCCAGTCAGTCACAGGTCTTGGGCTGGTTCCATGCTGCCAACATAACATGGGGAGTGAAGGCAGTCAGAGGACAGGGTATTTGGGGAGAAGATGGGTTCCCCTGCAGACAGCCATGCTGGTGCTGGCAAAGGCTGGCTTCCTTCCCAGCCACAAGATCCCAGGAAGCTGGTATAGACCTTGTACTCCTTTGCCAGCCCCAGCACCAGGAGCTCACATGGATTCTGTCATGTGTGATCACATGTGTGTGACAATCATGTACACTCCTGCTCTGTGTGTCTCCTTACCTGTAACTGGGTCCTTTCCCCTCTGCAGCCTGGAGACCTGAAGAAGAGGATTGAGTCTCTCATAGACAGAGACTACATGGAGAGGGACAAGGACAGCCCAAACCAGTACCACTACGTGGCCTGATGCGGCAGGCTTCTCCTGTGACACAAGAATGTACCTTCCAATCAGCCTGGTGCGCTGCTCCCGGACATGGGGGGCTGAGCCAGTGGGGCGCATGTCTTGGAGGAGAGGAGCTGGCTCTTGCACCCCACACAAGGCTTCTGGATTCACAGATGGTGTCCAACTCTTCTCCCCTCACTTCCTCTTGTTCTTTTGAGCGTTCAAATTGTTTCTGTTGTTCTGTGCAGAATGACTTTGAGATTGGACAAGAAGGCAATAGCTAAAAGAGGTTTCTCTATAAGGTCTTGTTCCGGGGCAGAAATGCTGCGGTTTGGTTTGTGTGTGATCATGAATGCACAATTAAAAGACCCTACATGCTGCATTCTTTGGCTACAAAGATGTCTTAGGTATTCCCAATACAGGTGGTCTTAGCTGATGGACGCTTAGATTTAAAACAAGAATCCTTCGTTGGTGAACATTAGGAAGAAGTAGTCAGTGTCTCCAACTGGCTCGTCGATTATGCAGCCTGAGTATTGGCATCTGTTTGTTCGCTTTATTTCAAACTTTTTCCACTTGGATGACTTTTTTACAAATTAGGTTACTCAGTGAGACTCTGTGCCAAGGGGCCTGGAGCCTGGTGGGCCAGGCAGGGGCCCCGGACCGTGTCAGCTGAGTGCCTCGTGAATCCTCCGCAGGGACCACTGTTTGTGTGTGCCCTGCTATTCTGGGGTCCTGCAGCACCAGTCTGCATGGCACCAGCTGCCTGCCCTTCGTGATGATGGCGTGGGCAGACTCAGGGACCTGCATCGGGGTGGCCTCACTGACCCACCGAGACAGACCCTGGCGGGGAACACTGGGGTGTGGCTCTTGCTTTGTGGAAACATTAAACAGTTTGTTGGCACCTGGTTTCCTGTTGTGTCTGTGCAGGTGAGGTGAGCAGTAATGGCTGGCGCGTCTGCCACTCAGGCCGAGCCCCTCTCTGGAGACAGGGTGGAGCATGTTTCACGGGAGTAAAGCTACCAAAGGAATGTGATCATGGTATGCGTGTTTCAGCAGTATTTTCTGGAACAGACCAACTTTCTATCATTTGACTTTGTGCTAAGTTATTAAAAGATCTTCCCTTTTTGAAACATGCGTGTTTAGAATATGGCATCTCCCAGGTTCCTCAAGAAAGTCCTCACTTTACATATCCTTGTTATTTCTATATTTGTAGCTTTTCCGTTGTGAGTTCCGTAATATAGGGTCTACAAAAGACCAAGTAGATTTCCTACTTATATTTTAGGTTCATTGTCTGTAGAGATTGTTAACTGTAATTTGATGTAGACTTACTCTGAATAATATTAACTAGCCTTAACATGGCATTAATAAAATTTGGTGGTGTCGAACATTCCTCATAGCTCTTTAGCAACGTCAGGTTCCTGTCATGGCCAACAGCAAGAGTCAGATGTAAGGGATATGGCCCAGCCCTTGAGGATCCTGTCCTAGGGGCCCTTGTGACCCCAGGAGACTGTCTGCTGCACCCTATTTCCTGTTCATTGCAAGTGGCACCTTTCACACACCCGTTTCAAGATGAAGGTGCCAGCACAGAGATGGGATTAAGGCAAGGCCTAGAGACCAGAAAGTCTGCGGGAGCTGGGAGCAGCAAAACCGTCCAGGGAAGTCCTATGCCCCAGGAACATAGGTTAGCCCACCAATGTGCGAGTGTCCAGGAGTTGGGGCTGAAGAGTCTGCTGCCCCGGCTGGCCTGGGCAGCAGGGTGTCTACAATAGCAGCCCCAGAAAGTCAAATGGCCAGGCAAGACTATTTATGGAAAAGCGTTACCAGTGACTTGGGATGTGAACCCAAAAGAGAAAAGGCATGAGTTATCTCACATATCTCACGCTGGGGCATGGACTCTGCCATATGTGAAGCCACGATTCCCTGCCAGACTATGATTCCCATCCCAGCCCATTCCCTGGGCAGGGCTGAACAGCATGGGGGCGGGGGCAGTACTGCTTCCTGCACTGAGCTACACCCTGTTGGTGCTGCTGAGGAACGACTTACTGGTGGCACTAGTGTTGAAAACAAGACCAGAGTGCAAGTGAGAAAAGTATTGCTCAAGAGACTATCGTGATGTTCTTCACCATGGACTTGAGGAAAGGAAGCTCAAGTGAGTGGGAGTTTATGGTTTTTTTTTTATTTTTGTTTCTGTTTTGGGGCCATACCTGGCAGTGCTCGGGGACCATATGAAATGTTGGTGTTTGAACCCAGGTTGGCCCCATAGGGTCTGGAGCAAGACAAGCTCCTGCCCACTGTACTATCAATCCAGCCCACATGTGGGAGTTTTCGCTCCAGATTCGTTTGTGGCCGAGCTTGTCCCGTTTAAGCACAGGTGACATAGTACCTCCCGAGTGTGTTCAGGTGAGGCTGTACTGTCCTGAGTTTGGAGAGGTGAGGCTGTGCTGTTCCCAGAGGTGGACAGGTGAGGTTATGGCCGTAGGTCCACATTTGAAGGGGAGCGACAGTCACTGTGGGAAGTCCAAGGAGGTAATCTGAGGCCAGCCTCAGTACATGGTACATGGTTGAGGGTCACCTGTAAAGGCCGAGGTTGATTGCCACAATAGCATCTGGTTAAATTGGAGCCGGGGTCCTCCTGGAGGGTTGGGGGCTGGGAGGGGGTTTCTTTGGCCCCTGGACTCAACTGCCTCTGTGTGTGGGGTCGTCAGGCAAGGAGCCACAGATGAGGCCATGACCTTTACAACAGTGATCAGTAAGGTATGGGGGTGAGTGGCGGGCACAACTGGAAGCAAGCTATGTCCCGGGGACAAGCAGCTGGGAGGTAGCCATGTCCTTCTGTAGACAGGTGGGAGATGGAGCGGGGCCTCATGGGCTTGGACCACCTCTCAGAGTCTGACAGCTGGTGAGGAGCCAGTTAGGGAAAATGTTCCTAATAGGCTGCCTGACCACCCACCTGCCACCATCCCCACCTCGGGTTAGGGAGAAAGGCTGGGGTTTTGCTGGCAAGTGAGTTGCGGGCCAGCAGTTGGGCTATGTCCTGGGTCGGCAGCCGAGAAGTGTAGCGTAATGGGCCTGTGGGTGTGGTGGTCTCAGGCAAACTAAAAGCTTACAGAAGTTCATGGCTAGAAGGAGAGCTGCAAGTAAGGGAGAAAGTGCTTGGCTCTGCAAGTGGCCAACTCTGATTCAGTCACAACATGCGCAGGGGCCTTGAGCACTGCCCCTGAATGACCTCCAGCACCAAAACCAAACTTCACTCGTGACTGGTAACTAGTGCAGCAAGCACAGGCCCCTAGCAGGTGGCTCTGGGCACATTCAGGAGCAGCCAGTGACATGACTGTGCAGAGGTGTGCTCGTGTCCACATTGCACTGCAGTCATGGAAAAAAATGGTTATCTGCACCCCTAGAGTATGAGGCCTGTGGGGAATGGGCGCCCGAGCTGGGCAGGTGCCCATAGTGCAAATGGGGCTGGTCTGGATCCTGTGCAGAAGAGGGCAGACTAGTCAGGGAGCAATCACAATCCAACTCACCACAAAGATTCCCAGACTCCTAGGGAGTCAGCTGGTGGACACAGGACAGGAACTGTGGGCAGATAAGAGTGGGGAGAAAGCAGCAAAGGCCCAGCCCCTGGAATGGGGCCACGTAACCACAAGTCTGCAGTGTGTGGGACAAAGAGGTGCAATCAGCCTGACCCCCACCCGAGGGTCCACATGGTCCACAAGGACTGTCCTGTGGCCACAAGCAACTACAGAAAAGCCCAGGAATGCACAGGGTTTCTAGTTCACCAAAGAAGTGCACATTATGCTCTAGTAACACACACTTAGATCTGATGGTGCTGTGGCAGTGCCAGACAATTCAACCGGGCATTCAGAATCAGACCCACACATAACCCGTGAGTCAGGAAAATTAGTGACTAGAGTAACTAGGAAGACAACATGGATGTGGCTAAAGGGAATTTATAGTTTCAAGTGCTTACACTTAGCTGGGACCAGAGAGAGTACCGCAGGTCAGCACTGGCCTAACATATGGCAACCTGGGTTAAATCCACCCTCCACCCCCAAATTTTAAAAAGGGCAGGACAGCTGCCTCCTCAGGGAGGCACTATTTGGAGTGAACTTGGGTTGTGAGTGTCCTCACGTTTCTGTTCTGGCCGCTTGTGCTGTCAGGAGGAAGAAGGTTCTTTGGTGGGTCAGGAACAAACATTGCTTCATGCTGCACTGATCCTGACTCCACATGTCACACAGGCCTTTGTGCCAGTGTCTGTCCCTGCCTTGCACCATGTACCCAGCCACCCAGTGGGTGGGGCCCGGGAAGATCTAGGGAGTCTCGCCTATGGGGATGGCAGGAGAGGCCCACAGGGACTCCTGCCCTGCCCTGCCTTGGCTGTGAAGAAAGTAAGTTTGGTTCTCCTTTGAGACTTCCTGTTTCTACCGGGAAGGCCACTGCAGTTTAAACCCTTCCTGGAAAGCAGGAGAAAGTGCTGAGGGGAAAGGAGCCACTCAGAGGCAGGCGCATGGATAGAGCTAGGAAGGCTGCGTCACTGACTGTCACCCAGCGAGAGCCTGTGAGCAGCGATCAGGCAGCTCATGTGAGAAATGGCTGTACTTTTTTGCTTTGAAGACCACACCCAGCTCTAGGATTACTTCTTGCTTTGCGTTTGGGCAAGTGGAGTGCCGGAGATTGAACCCAGAATGGGCGGCATGCAGGACAAATGCAATACCCACTTTACTATTGCTCCAGCCAAATGGGTCAACGTCCAAATCCTGTTGTGTTGAGGTTACAGCTGGCATGCTCAGGGGACTATACGGTGCTGGGAGGCAAACCAGGGTTGGCTGTATGCAAGGAAGCTGAGTCGTTTCGTGTTACTAGACTTGAGCACACCACTGGTGGTCCCAAGTAGCTGGTTTTACTTTATATAGTAGAAGTTCTGCCACTAAAACACACACACACACACACACAAACACACACACACAAACATACATATGTAGACTTTAAAACTTTTTTTTTGTTGTTCTGGGGCCATACTTGACAGTGCTCAGGGATCACTCTTGGTGGGGCTCAGTGGGCCATATGTGATGCTGAAGATTGAATCTGGATCAACCACATTAAGCAGATGTCCTGCCCACTATACTATCACTCCGGCCCTTGCAGAATGTATTTCCTTAAAGAAAGAATGTCTGATGTTTTTCTGAGATGTTATGCATGAATACTAGTTTTATACTAATTATCTATGATCCAACACATTATAACCTTTACTCAAAAAAGCCACATAAAGCCACACTGTGGAAGTGACTAATGGTGGAGCAGTCTTGTCTAGGGGAGGTCCCGGGTTCTTTACTGGGACCTCTGTACCAATGCCACAGAAATACTATCACTATCACTATCATCCCATTGCTCGAGCGGGCACCAGTAACGTCTCCATTGTGAGACTTGTTACTGTTTTTGGCATATTGAATACGCCACAGGTAGCTTGCCAGGCTCTGCCGTGCAGGTGGGATACTCTTGGAAGCTTGGCAGGCTCTCTGGGACGGAGAGAATCAAATCCGGGTCAGCTGTGTGCAAGGCAAACACCCTACCAGCTGTGCTATTGCTCCAGTCCAAGCACACACTGAATTCAACAAATGCCAGTTTTAAAAGCTGGGCCAATTCTACACGTGCAGTCTATGGACAAAGTGGGAACAAGCCCTGGGGTTGTGGCACCCTGTGCTGGCTGCACCAACAAGTGCACTAGCTCCAATGTGCCCGCAGGAAAAAGGTGCTAGGCAGAGCACCACACAGCACATGTTAGCAAAACGCTGCATTCAGTGCAAATCTAAGTGAGTCAGGGCTCCTCCTCAACCAAATCTAAAGTGTCCCTAAAACCCGGGCCAGGTTTTTTTTTTTTTTTTTTTTAATTTTTGTCCCACAGCCATGCCAACACACCTTGTGTCCCCAATAGAGCATGTGGAGACCAAGCGAGGGCTTGTCCTTCAGAGAAACCGCACAAGGAGAAATGGTGGGGCTGGGGCTATGCGCAGCCCATGCACATGCCTTGCACGTGGGAGGCACACAAAGTAAAGGACAAAGAAACGCGCACTGCTGGGAAGAGGAAATGACAGATTCTCGCCCCGGGGCCCTGGGGCTGGAAACACTGGTCCAGGAAGGCGAGGCAGGTCCCCAGAACCAAACCAGCCTGCAGTCTTCGGGCCCCTGGGGACAAACATGGAGTGAATGGTCTGAAGTCCAAGATTGGCCCAGACTTTCTGTCTGGTTTGGGGGCTACATATGGTGCAGTGCTAACTCCTGCTGTGCTCAGGGGCCACTCCTCTGGGGCTTGGGAGACCGTGGGTCTCTGCCCCAGGCTTGCCCAGTCTGTTTGGGGTCTTGGTTTTAGACCAAGGGCCACACCGGTGGTGCTCGGGGCTCACTCCTGGCTGCCGGGCAGCTGGCCCGGATCAGCGCGTGCCCTCTCCGCGGGCCCGAGTTGCCCAACCTTAAACCCCACCTGGATTGTGACACCTAAGTGCTGGGTCACCTTTCTCCCTCCCGCTTCACTTCCGACTCCCAGGGCCCCCTCCCGGAAGAGGCATCCGCGCCCGGCCCGAGTTCCCGAGGAGGCACCCGGGTCCTGCCCCTAGATTCTTACCTCCCGGTCAGGACAGCCCGGTCGCGCCTCCGCCTCCCCTCCCCCACCCGCGGGTGCCCGCCGCCCGGCCCGCCCCGCCCTCTTCTGTCGCCCCGCCCTCCCCACCGCCCCCGCGGCCAGGTGCCGCCCGCTCCCCCGCGGCCCCTCTGGGTCTCGAACCTCCGGCGACTGGGCGCAGCCCGTCACGCGGCCAGGCGGTCACGTGTCCGCATCGCAGTCACGTGTGCAGCGGGCGCCCGGAGGACGCGGCGGTCGTGCGCTCTCGCGAGAGTCGCGCACTCACGTGACGGCGCGGGCGCGGCGCGGCTCACGTGACGGTGCGGCTGCGGGGTCTCCTTCGTCCGCGGGCGCCGCAGCGGCCGGGCCAGGAGAGCGTCGGACGCCGCTCGTCGTCGCGCCTCTCGCAACCGCCCCGCGCCCGCCTGCTCCCGGCCCGTCGGCCCTCGCGCCATGGAGGCTCCCGGCGGCGCCCGGCGCCCGCTGCTGCTGCTGCTGCTCGGTGAGGCGGGGCGCGGGGCCGTTGGGGCGGCGGGCCTGGCGCGGCGGGAGTCCGGGCCTTTCCCGAAGGTTCCGGGCCGCGCCCCTCACACGGCGCCCCTCACGGCGCTCCTCACACGGAGCCCCCCACACGGCGCTCCTCACGGCGCCCCCCACACGGCGCCCCCCACGGCGCTCCTCACGGCGCCCCACACACAGCACTCCTCACACGGCGCCCCACCCGGCGCCCCTCACGGCGCCCCTCACACAGCGCCCCACCCGGCGCTCCTCACGGCGCCCCCCACACGGAGCCGCCCACTGCGCCCCCCACGGCGCTCCCCACACGGCGTCTCTCACACGGCGCCCCACACGGTGCTTCTCACACGGCGCTCCTCGCGGCGCCCCACACACGGCTCCCCACACGGTGCTTCTCACACGGCGCCCCTCACAGCGCTCCTCGCGGCGCTCCGGCGTCCGGAGCCCCGAGGACGCGCGGGCCGAGCCGGGCCTGAGAGGATCCGCGATTGCGTAACCCTCGGAACTGCCGCCGCCCGGGGCTGACCTCCGCCTCGGCGGGCAGCCCGACGGTTCCGCGTCGAGGGGCCTCCCGGGCGCCCCTCCCCGGACAGCCCCTCTGCTCCCCGGCGCTGCGGGCGGGGCAGGGGCCTCAGGGGCCTCAGGCCCCGTTGCAGTGGTGAAGGAAATTAGCCCGTCTGAAACGACCACCGCGGGACAGGTTAGGTCGCGCCTGCGCTCGTTTAAGTCGCGGAGTTGTTTGTCGGGCGTGGGGGGAGGCGCTGGGTACCGTGCGCTCGCCCGGGCAGTACCGCGACGGGGGCCGTCCGCGGGCCAGGCCAGCCTCGGCCTCTGCGCCCGCCCGCGCCGCCCCCAGGGAAGCCCGTCGCGGGAGCGCTGTGTGCTCTCTGCACCCATGCAGCACCCACCGGCCGCGCGGGCCGGACCGAGAGCCCCGAGCGGGAAGAGCGGGTCGGTGCTCCTGTTATCTGACGCAGGGCGCAAAGGTCCCAGCACCGGCGGCCGGCCCCTCCCCAGCAGTCTGGGTGCTGCCAGAGCCCTGGGGGAGCGCCTGGGGGAAGGTCGTGGCGTTGCGGCCCGCGCACACTCAGCGCCAGCGACACTTTCCTCAGGAGAAGGCCGCAGCCAGGCCCACCCTGAGCACCAAGGGCTTAGACACTGCCCCTAGAACAGGGTGGGCCTCTGGGGCCCGGCTCCTTGGTTTCACGGTCGAACACTTTGGGGCCTCTCCGAATCAGGTGCCCACTTGGAGCTGTCGGGCTTGCGTCGCGCTTTCCTGTGCCGGCTTTCAGTCCTCTCCAGCCTGGCTCCCGCGTGGTGCTCGCCAGAGACCCCACAGTGGCCAGCTGGCAGGCGCTTCCTCCGAGTTGTAGGCATCAGCTTGGGGGGGACCAGGTACCCGCTCCCAGGGGCCCTCACTCGCTGGGCCCTGCACGGAGGCCAGAAGGTGCTTCTGCCCTCGGCTGGGCTCCTGTAAGCCCCCAGCCACTCTGACGTCCAAGGCTTCTGGTGCACTGCTACTCCCTGCAAGTGCCTGAGTTGGGTCTTGCCCCAGGGAGCGGGGGATGGACACGGCAGGCAGACACAGTTGTGGGAAGCCAGTCGCTTTCTGGGTGTCCCTGGCCTTGGGTCTGAGTAGGGGTCAGCTTTAAGAGGTATTTTGTGACAGGCCCTTAAGGGAAGTGGTTGGTTTCTTTGGCCTTGTCAGAAAGTGCCTGGGGGCAGCCCTCAAGTCTGTTGGGTCCTGATCACCTGCAGTGCCTGTGCTTGTGCCCTGGGATGGCTTGCGGCTCCAGCATTCCGAGGTCCCACCCTTCAGACACAGTGGTGACGCCCTGCAGTGCCCTTCCTGCTGCTTGTGCGTGTGCACCTATGTGTTCTCGCAAGCAGCTACCTCTCAGTGGGGAAGAGGAGCCCACTCGTGCCTTCCACCAGGCAGGAGTGGACGTTTCTGGGCCCCGGAGGGTGCCCCAGGGCAGTGAGATTGGATCAGAGGAGCGTGTTCCCGAGCAGGTGCCCTGTGCCCTGGATTAGGGTAGAGAAGTGTCACAAGCCTGTTTGGCTATGGCTGTGTTCATCGTGGTCTCGGGAGCCCTCTAACCTTCTCTCTGGGACTCTGCAGGCCTCGTGTACGGTGCAGCGGCGTTTGTGGTGAAAGACTCCAACGGGACAGCTTGTATCATGGCTAACTTCTCCGTGACCTTCTGGATCAACTACAACACAAGTGGTCCTAGTTCTCAGGTAGGAGCGAGGGCTGCGCCAGCTGTGTTGAACAGTCTGCTCCTTGCTCCCCTTGCCTGCACTGCCCTTTCCTGCCTTGTCCAAGGTCGGCCAGGGTTTAGTCCCTCACTCCCTCCAAGCACCTCTTGAAGATCAGTGATTCCCTGGGTTTCTTGTTGCTCAGTGTCTGTGCTTTCTTTCCATGGTGCAGCTTTCTGGTTTTGTTTTTTGGATCTCCTGAGTGGGTGCTTGGGAGGACCCTATGGGATGCTGGGATTAAAACGCGCTGGTTGGCCTTGTAGAACCAAGGGTCCTACCTGCTAATGCTCTCTCCGCCTACTCTTCTGGCTCTTCCTGAGTCACTGGCACCACTGCAGCCCTTGATTACACTCTCAGGCCTGAGTGTAGCTGGTTTTTTTCTTCTGGCTTGTTTCTGGGCCACACCTGGTAGTGCTCAGGGCTTCTTACTCCTGGCTTTGTATTCAGGAATCACTCCTGGAAGGGCGTAGGGGGCCAGTGGGTGCTGGGGAATCAAATCTGGGTCAGCCACGTGCAAAGCAAGCTCCTTACCCTCTGCTAATTCTCTGGCTCCCTGAACATAGTTTTTTTGTTTCCCCCCCCAGATTGAGGTATACGGTCGTGAAGCTGCACATGGTTGGGTTTCAGTCATACAGTGTTCCAATACCCATCCCCCACCAACGTACATCTCCCACCACCAGTCTCCCCAGTTTCCCTCCTGCCACCCGCACCCCAACTGCCCCAGCCTGCCTCTATAGCAGACACTTACTTCTCTCTCTCTCCTTTGGGCATTATGGTTTGCAGTGCAGGTATTGAGAGGTTATCATGTCTGTTCCTACTTTCAGCACACAGTTCTTATCCAGAGTGATCATTTCCAACTGTCTTTGTCACAGTGGTCCCTTCTTCATCCCAACTGCCTTCTCCCACCACTTGAGTCAGGCTTGGACCAATCCTTTTAGTCCCTGTGTCTACTGTCCCTGGGTGTTAGTCTCATACTATGTTTTTATTTATATTTGTGTGTGTGTGTGTGTGTGTGTGTGTGTCTTGGGCCATATCCGGCAGTGCTCAGGACTGACTGCTGGCTCTGTGCTCTCAGATCATTCCTGGCGGGGCTCAGGGGACCATATGGGGTGTTGGGAACAGGCTGGTCACGTGTGAGGCAAGTGCCCTACCTGCTCTAATGCTCTGGGCCCCTCCATGATTTTTTGTTTTGTTTTGCTTTTATCTCACAAGTAAGTACAATCATTTTATGTCTGTCCCTCTCTGACTCAGTTCATTTGGCATGATACTTTCCAGTCCATCCATTTATAAGCAGATTTCATGGCTTCATCTTTCCTGGTGGCTCCATAGTATTCCATCATGTAGATATACCATAATTTCTTTAACCAGTTGTCTGTTCTCGGGCACTCAAGGTGTTTCCAGATTCTGGATATTATAAATAGTGCTTCAGTGAACATTGAAGTGCAGATGGCATTTCTGCTGTGTTTTTGTGCCCCAGGACATATTTCCCGTAGTGTTATTACAGGATCAAATAGGAACTCAATGCTTAGTTTTTTGAGGAATGTCCTTGTTTTCCAAAAAGGCTTGACCAGTTGGCATTCCCACCAATAATGGAGAGTCCCTTTCTCCCTGCATCCGTGCCAATACTGGTTGTTCTTGTTCTTTTTGATGTGGCCAGTCTCTGGTGTGAGATAATATCTTGTTTTGATTTGCATCTCTCTGATGATTACAATGTAGAGCATTTTTTCATGTGCCTTGTGGCCATTTGTACACTTTATCTTTGATAAAGAAGCAAGAAATATGAAGTGGAGCAAGGAAAACCTCTTCAACAAGTGGTGGTGGGAAAACTGGCAGCTACATGCAAAAAAAAAATAAAAATGAACTCAGACTTCTCTCTGACACCAGGCACGAAAGTCAGATCAAAATGGATTAAAAAGACCTCAGTGTAGAACATTGGTTTTATAAAATTTAAGTTTATTAAAGGACACAGTAATGTAGCCATTCAAGATAGCTTTGATTTTTTTGTTTGTATTGGAAATTTCTACTATTAAGCCTAGATTTTCAATATGTGATTTAAGCCAGTTTGAAACAAAATTTCCTTTCTTTTGTACTTTGACTCCCACATGAACATGCTTTTTTAAAGGTGAAAATAAATATGTGAAATGAATAAATAGTTGAAAAATTAAAATATGGAAAAAAAAAAGACCTCAGTGTCAGATCTGAATCCATAAGGTACATGCAGGAAAATGTGAGCAGAACCCTCCGTGACATGAAGCTAAAGATACCTTCAAAGGTGAAACTCCACTGACCAAGCAGTGGAAGCAAAGATAAATGGGGCCACATTAAACTAAGACACTGCTGCTCCTCAAAAGAAATGGTGGCCAGGGTACAGAGACAGCCCATGGAGTGGGAAAGATCACTTACCCGGTATCCATCAGATAAGGGGTTAATATCCAAGATGTATAAGGCACTGCTGGAACTTTACAAGAAAAATCATCCAACTCCATCAAAAAATGGGGAGAAAAAGATGAACAGAAATTTCCTCTAAGAATGTAGCCTTTTGGTCTGTTGAATTTCCTCCACTCATCTCTGGGAGTCATTTGTGAAGAGTTTTCTGTGTAGTGCTTTAAATGTGGACTTTTTTAAAAAAAAACTTTGGGGTTACACCCAGCAATGCTCAGGGGTCACTCTTTGCTCTGCACTTAGTAATTATTCCTTTCATTGTTTGAGGCACCGTATAGGATGCCAGGGATCGAACTCAAGCAAGTGCCTTAACCTGCTGAACTCTGCAGCCCCCTGAATGTCACTTATTGGGTAGAATTTCTCATTTGTGGGTCAATCACTTGACTTTTGGGAGGGGCCAGTGAGTTCTATCCTGACACACAAACAAACCCCAGAGACTTTCTGGGCCCAAAGTCAGATACTTCCCAAGCCCTGGAAGCTAAGAGGGAAGAAAGAAGAAGATGAAAACCATTGTGCATGATGTTTACTGTTTTTCCATTCACGCTTCAAACATTCTATTTTTGAGTCTTACTCTTCCGTGTATATTCCATGGGACCAGACTGTCTTCTCTCACTTCTCCCAGGGAACTGCTAGGCCTGGGCCGTCTACTCTGCTGTCCTTGTGCGCCTCCTGACCCGGGGCCTCTCCCTCACTCACACCCTTGCTCGCTCTTCTTTGCCCGGTGCCAGCTGTCAGCAGGGAGGGACCAGGTCCTCACTGTGTTCTGTCACACCCCTGTTGTCCTTCTTCTTTTTTTTTTTTTTTTTGCATTCTGTTTTTATGTGAATTTCATAACCCAGATGGGTAGTTTGTGGTACTGTGGGACGCCTCCCTTACTCCCCAAGCACAGCTCCATTGGGAGGACGTTGGAGGAGAGACAGGCCGGCCCTAGCATGTGAATGGCCCTGGACAGGTTCTGGCTTCTGCTTTGCTGGTCACTGACCACGCTGTGCCACTTTAGGGACGTGAATGCTGTGTCCTCTCTGTTGGGAGAGATTTTATCTGATTGCACATCTGTAGCAAAGGAAGTCTTGGTAATTGTTTTCAAACATCTTAAAGGCAGCGTAAGTTAACCAAGATTAGTTAAAACTTAACAGACTCGTTTCAGTCTGTTAAAATTTTTGTTGAAGAATTGTAAACTGATCAGTCTTTTTTTTTTTTTTTTTTTTTTTTTTTTTTTTTTGCTTTTTGGGTCACACCCAGCGATGCTCAGGGTTTACTCCTGGCTTTGCACTCAGGAATTACTCCTGGCGGTGCTCGGGGGACCATATGGGATGCCGGGGATTGAACCCGGGTCGGCCACATGCAAGGCAAACGCCCCACCCGCTGTGCTATCGCTCCGGCCCTGATCAGTCATTTTTTAATCACTCTTCAATTTATTATTTATGTCAGCTGTCTTTCCTGTGAATTGCTATTTGGTCTCTTACATGCTGTGCTAATTCTGACTTTTATTTTTCATGGAAATAACTCCCTGAGCAGTGACCCCTGAGATCAAACTTGGCCTTGTTTTGTACCAGACTTTCAAATATCTGGCAGACTGCCTGGTGTTGGCGAACCCCTTCAGTAACCTGTGTTCTAACTAGGTGCTGTTGCCACTGTGCTTGTTCTAGAATGCAACCTTGGACCTGAAACCCAGTGACCAAATGTTGAACAGCAGCTTCTGTGGGAATGCCTCTGAGTCCAGCCTTGTGATTGCACTGAGTAAACACCATCGCTTGACCCTCAGTTTCAGAAGAAACATGACTCAATACAGTGTCCAGAAGATGAGTCTTGCTTATAACTTGTCAGACACGTCTGTTTTCCCCAGTGCCAGTACCACGGGTAAGACTAAGCAGCTACAAAGGGGGCAAGATTGGGCTCAGGGCGTATCTTGAAATGATGTGTCACCGAGTACTGCCAGCAGTTCTAAAGCATGTTTCTTCTTTCAATTTAGAAAGCAAAACTGTGGATTCCCAGACCGACATCACAGCAGACATAAACAAAAAATACATGTGTGCCAACAGGCATCTGATCCCCATGAGTCCTGGAGTCATTGCCGAGTTCCGCAATGCCACCATCCAGGCGTACCCCTCCAACAGTACCTTCAGCCGGGAAGGTAAACTCCTCAACTCCTCACCTTGTCTACCCTGCGCCTTCTTTCTCGGTGTTGGCCACGGCCACTGAGCATCAGGGCAGGCCCCAGTCCTGTCAGCCAGCAGTGGGTCCAGGCTAGGAGGGCCACAGTAGTACCCGCTGCCCAGGTACTTGCCACCCACTGTAGCCCTCGGTTTCTGACCCGCCTTGGCAGCCTTCAGTGAATGACCTGCACCCCCTCCCAGGGACAGACCAGGCACACCCTGTCCCAGATGGCATGGTGGGGCCTTCCCACACATGTACGGTTTGGGTTGTGTCGTGGGCCACCACCCCCTGTGCTCCATCATGTTGAGAAGAGAGCAAGCTCTCACCCTGCCTGCCTCAGAGGGCCACTGCCCCACCTTCTTTCATGTGCTATCTTGCCCTGCGCATTGCTCTGTGTAGAATCTGAGCTGTAGCATTGTGCGCCCTGGGGTGCAGGCACCTCCAAACCAGGTCCAGTTGCCACACACGTGCACTTTGTGTCTTTGTTGACCAGAAGAGGTAAATGGGCAAAACCCAGCAGGGCACCCCCAACCAGTGCCAAGCAGGACTTATGCTGGCAAACTCCCCGTGGCATATTCATCTGCCAATACAGTAACAGTGATGGGTCTCATTCTCCTGACCCTGAAAGAGCCTCTAATGTGGCATCTTTGGGAAGGACGAGTAAAGAGAGGCTGCTAAAATCTCAGGGCTAGGACGAATGGAGATGTTACTGGGTTTGCTTGAGCGTGACCCAGAACAGTGAATCTTTTGGAGGGGATTCAAGGGACCAGAGTGTAGTTACTTGAGGCCAGGCTGAACTGAGCTGTCTGGTTCTGCCTGGGCGTGAGCTGGGTTTTGTGGATCTGGGACCTCACATTCTCCTGATCAATCTTGAGTCACCCGGGCCAGCAGAGGAGGCAGAAGCCCATGGCACACTTAGAGCTGCCCAAGCATCATACTTCTCTCTCCCTCCTCCCTCCTCCCTCCATCCTTCTCTCTCTCTCTCTCCTCTTCCACCTCCTCCTCCTCCTCCTCCTCTTCCTCCTCTTCTCTCACCCCTGGAAACCATCCAGGGCCTCATGGTAGCTCCCTTATTGACCAGTTCTTTCTGGGATTGGGCCCTGAGGAGGGATGGGAGGTGTCTCTGGGCCCCAGAGATCAGGGCCAAGGGGACAGTGGACTGGCGGGCATCAGCTGTGTCCGTGATCCAGCCTGTATTCCTCACAGTTGTGTCAGGGCTTGGGGTCTTGGGTGGTTCTTATGGAATGGTGGTTTGTCTTCTCTACCCATTTCCTGTTTTGGTTCTTTACGATGCAGATCTGACCTTGCGTGCCTCCCATGCCCCTTCCCTGTCATTGTTGTTGAGGTGGTTGTGATGACCAGACTCATGCACACTTGCTCTCCCTGGTGTACTCCTAAATGCTTGTGTGTAGTTGAGACCTGGCAGACAGTGACTGTGGTGCTCTTGGTGACCTCTGAGGCCGTGCTTTAGCCTGGTACTTGTTAAGGGTGTCAGTACTTTTGGTGCTCCTACTGGTGGTGTTGCAGCTGCAGATTATGGTGGCACCAGGGACCAGAGCAGGAGCAGGTATGCCGGGGTCAGGGTCGGGGTCCCCCAGGGTTCGGACTGTGGCCGAGTGCTCTGCGCACCTGCCCTCCTCTCCCAGCTTTTCTTTCTTTTTTGTCTCCAGCACTTTTTTCAAATGCACATAAGCGTATGTGTAAGCATTTATATTTTGGTCTCCTCAGGGAAAAGAGCCTGTGTGAAATGTTCAAGTGCTTTTCTTTTCCCCTCGCCTGCTCTACTGTGGCTTGCTTTGTTGGTCTGCATGGTGCTGGAGAATGAGCCCAGAGACTCCCGCATTCAAAGCAGGTGGTACACCCTTGGTCTCTGCTCATGCATTCTGATCTAAGAATTGTTGCGTGTTCAGGCAGAGAGAGTACAGTGGGTATAGGGTGTTTGCCTTGTACACAGCTGGCCTGGGTTTGATCCCCTGGGCACTGCTGTGCGTGTGGCCCCTAAACAACAAAAGTAGCTGAATGTGTGTATTTCCATTAAGTCGATTTTTTTGTTTTTGAGCATCTCTCAGTGCTCAGGGACTATTCCTGACTCTGCACTCAAGAATCATTCCTAGGGGCCGGAGCGATAGCACAGCAGGGAGGGCGTTTGCCTTGCACGCGGCCGACCTGGGTTTGATCCCCGGCATCCCATATGGTCCCCCAAGCACTGCCAGGAGTAATTCCTGAGTGCAGAACCAGGAGTAACCCCTGAGCATCACTGGGTGTGACCCAAAAAGCAAAAAAAAAAAAAAAAAAATCATTCCTAATGGTATTCGGGGGACCATGCAGTATGCCAGCGCTTGAACCTGGGTTGGGCTCGCGCAAGGCAGACACTCTACTTACTGTACTCTTTCTCCAGCCCACCCAGTAGGTCAGTTTACTGTTGGTTCTTGGTGGTGCTCAGGAGCTATTCCTGGCTCTGTTCAGGGGCCACTCTGGAGCTCAGGTTGTGCCAGGGATTTAGCTTGAAGGACAAAGCCTGTGCTTGGCACTTCTATTATTTGGGGCCTGGGGCTGGTGGAGGGCACACCTGACTGTCCTCAGGGCTTGCTCCTGGTTCTGGACTCGGACTCAGGACTCTCTGGGGTGCTGGGAATCAAACCCTGGTCAGCCGTGTGCAAGACAGGTGTCTTAGCTGCTGTGCTCGCAGGTCCCCTTATTTTGGTGTGTGTGCTCAGCCCTTTGAGCTCTCTCCTGGCCTCAGAACAAGTCCAGTTCCCCTAAGATGTGCTGTGAAAAGTCTCTGACACTCCACAGGTCTCCGGGGTCTTCATGCTGGGTGGGAGAGCTGCATCACTGTGTTGTCTGGTGTGGACCACCGGGCCTTTGCATTGAGCTAGCTCAAGACTTCCAGCCCCGCCAAGGGAAGTCAAGGCTGAGTTGAACTCTCATCTGTTCTGGAAGAAAAAAACAAAAACAGTCTTCTTCCCCCAGGCCTGTCGGGGGTAAGGGTGGGGGACTGTTGGGATCATGAGAAGTAATCTGAGGTGCTTGGCCGGGGCCGGCAGAATCCAGTAAGCAGGGGCCAGCCCCCCCAAGCAAGGTGTCTGACTTGGCAAGTTGGGGCAGACCGGATGAGGGCCCCAGCAGCCTCTGCTTGCCATGACTCCTGAGGGTTGGATCTTCACACTGTTTTGGTGCGGGGGAGGGGGGATGACATGGCACAGTAGGGGCGCATGTACAGTCAGTGGCAGGGACTGAAGACTGAGTCAGCCTCCCGGGTGCAGAGATCTTCCAGGCCCCAGGAAGCTATCTTCACAGCCCGCCACACCTGTTACAGAATTTTCCATAGCTTGCAGGGCAGAGGGCCATTTTAGACAGTGCATGCTGGTGGCGTTGGCTCTGAAACCTCACTTGCGCCCACTGCGGGCACTGGGTTGCTTCTCTGCTACTGGGACATCTGGGCCTTTGTGGGTGCAGTAGCAGAGTGAGACTGTGGCCTGAGACGACCTGACCATGACCCCTGGCCTCTCTGGGGCCCCCTGGTCTTGCCAGAGGCCGTTAATGGGGTGTGAGTCTCTGCCTGGACTAGGACCTTGCTGGAAAGATGTGGGTGTTTGTGGCAGGGTCAGGCCGTGCAGGGTGCACGTCATCGTCCCTTCTGTGGAAAGGGGTTGTTGGTCTGTGCAGTCTCCATCTCTGCCCTCCTGGCACTTGCGGGTTGGTGGTTGTGGTTGGTTCTGGTTTATGCTGTACTGCCTTGGAACTAATGGTTGTAGCTGTGCTCCCTGGGGGGGACTGTGGATACACATCACACCACGTCTCCCTAGTTTTTGGGCTCTTCATTCAAAGACTTTGTCCCCCACAAAACCAGTGTGTGCAGGTGTACAGAACGTTTTGGGACTTGCTTACGAACATGTGCTCCAGACCTGCCTTGGCTCCTAGGAGAGTGCGTGAGGAAGCAGAGTTGCCGCTAAGGCACTGCCCAGAAGCTTCCTAGAAGCTGTGAGCAGAAACCCTGATGCGGAGCGTGCAGCTTCCTGGTGGTTCCCGAGGCTCAGCAAGGAAATGGATGGGACACACAGGGCTGTGGCCTGCTCTCCTTGAGCTCTTCCCAGCAGGCAGCTTCGTCCCATCTACTGTGGAAGAGACTCACGGGCGCCGTCCGTGTGGGGTCCTCCTCTGATGCCGAGCAGGAGTCTCTCTGCAATAGTAGCGGGTCAGGCTGTATGGGACAGATGCACGTTCCAAGTCTGCGCAGCCTCAGGGTGCCAAGAGGCCTCCTCCGAGACCATACCCCACGCCTGATGCTCTCCGTGAGACTCACCCACGCTGGCTTCCCCTTCTCAATGCTGGAGTAGTGGGTCTGGGTCTGGAGCTGCTCCCAGCAGCATTCCTTCTCCCCCAAGATGGGACCTCCTGCAGCCCCGGGTGGCTGGTGACAAGCTCAGCTCTCCCTGAGCCAGCCCCCTGGGTTCCCACTGTGGCCTGTGGTATTCCCACTGTCTGCAGCTGCAGCCCAGGCATGTGAGTCTGACTGGCCCTGTCACAGCACTATATGCCCCTTGCAGCCAGTCAGCCTCGAACAGAGCTGTGCAGGGGCTGTGCTGGAGGAGTGTTTGCTTAGAGCTGGCACTTGTGTTTAAGGCCCTCAGTGGCCCATGATGCCTCTACCTGCCTCTGCCTGGTACTGGAGGTGTCCTCAGCTGATGTGGGGTGGGGAGGGGGTTTTTGTCCACTGCAGAAAGTCTATAGAAGGTATCTTTCCAGGAACTGTGCTGAGTGGTGGGACTTGGGGAGGCAGGGGGGTGTGGTAGGCCGTATCTGCTGGGAACTTCTGGGCTGGTGTCTGCGGGGTTTGGAGGAGCCGGGCAGCCTGGCCCTGGAGAACCTGAGGGCATGTTCCTGCCTGCACACGACCATTGTTCCTGTGTCCCACAGAAACACACTGTGCACAGGATGGGCCTGCTCCTACCCACGTGCCACCCACAACGCCCCACCCTTCACCATCCCCCACGCCTGAGGTTCCCTCGGTGGACAAGTACAATGTGAGCGGTACCAATGGGACCTGCCTGCTGGCCAGCATGGGGCTGCAGCTGAACATCACCTACAAGCAGACGGATGGCCAGGTAGGTTGGCCTGGGCTCTGTAGAGCACGAGTGTGATCCTCTGTGTGCTGAGGGGCCGCCACAGGGTGCTGGGTCAGACGTGTGCCCGCATGGTCCTCAGTGGGACCTGTCCTAACTGCGGGAGCTTGTCTCAAGAAGGGTGGCGGTGGTGCATTTTGAAATGCTCATTGAACTGTGTTGAGGTATGAGTTCCCGTGTTTAGCTTCTGTCAATGGTGGTGATGTGCGTGTCTCCTCTGAAGGGAACGGGGCTGTGGAGCACAGGTGGTGTCCATCAGGAGTGGAGAGGGGCATCAAGACCTGTTGCTTGCCCCATAAAAGCTTCCAGAAGCTTCTATGGGGGGTTGGTACCCAGAAATTTGCAGTTACATGGCTACCACACAGGTAGCCTTGAAATTGTCTTTGGGGAATAATGTGGTAGACTTGGGACATGAGGCCACTGGGACTCTTCCCCCTGTCCAGGTGGTGACCCGCATCTTCAATGTCAACCCCAACAAGACCAAGGTGAGCGGGAGCTGCTCAGCCCAGCTGGTGACACTGGAGCTGCTCAGTGAGCCTAACATGACCCTGGGCCTGCAGTTTGCAATGGTGAGTGTGGGCACCCCCCCCTTGGTTGGGAGGTGCCAGCTGAGTCACGCAGGTGTGCAGGGTGGGTGTGGACTGGCTGAGAACAATGGTGCCATCGGACTTCCCAGGTGAGCCTGGCCTCTCCCTGCAGTCCCACTGGGGAAACGTGTCTTTCCTGAGTGTGGCTCTTCAGGTTCCACTTGATAGAACACTGGGTTCTGTCCCAAGGTCTGGGAGGGGCTGAAAGGTTTGTGCTTCCTGCAGCATTTCCCATGTGGGCTGTGGAAGCAGCCAATGCCACGCGCCCCCCTCACCCAGGGCATTCTTGCATGATGGGAAATGTGCTTCTGGTTTTCTTCCCCAGAACGCAAGTTCTAGCCGCTTCTTCCTGCAAGGAGTCCAGCTCAACATGACACTGCCTCAAGCCAAAGGTAAGGCCCCTCACATTCGACACCCCAGTCAGGCGCCCCAGGGCACTCACTCTCCTGCACCCTCGCAGAGCCGACCTTCCGTGCCGCCAACACCTCACTGAGGGCCCTCGAGGCCAGTGTGGGCAACTCGTACAAGTGTAATGCCGAGCAGCAAGTGCGCGTCACGGAGGCCTTCTCCCTCAATGTGTTCCGGGTGTGGCTCCAGGCCTTCCGCATCGATGGCGGCAAGTTTGGGTCTGGTGAGTTGGAGTTCTGAGTCTCGGGCTGGGATCTGTGTTTTAGGGCTGATGCCCTGTGGTAGCACCCGGCTTCTGGAGGCTTTCAGATGCGCTTACGTAGCGTGCACCCAGCTGTGGGGCGGGGGCAGAGTTGGTGGGGAAGTGCGGGCTGCAGCCCCGTCACCCGCTCTCCTGCAGTGGAGGAGTGCCAGCTGGACGAGAACAGCATGCTGATCCCCATCGCCGTGGGCGGCGCCCTGGCCGGGCTGGTGCTCATCGTGCTCATCGCCTACCTCATCGGCAGGAAGAGGAGCCACGCCGGCTACCAGACCATCTAGCACAGCCTCCGTGGCCTTGCGCTCGGGCCCAGTGGGGTGCCGAGGCCACTTTTTTGCAACTGATTTCCAAACCTGCTTCTCCAATGTGAAGTTCACCTGCAACATTCACTGCACAGAGTAACTATTGAAATGACGGTGTTAATTCTGCTTAACTGGGCTCAATATTTTGCTAACTGGTTAAACGTTAATATTTACCACAGTAGACCTCTTAAGGGGTAAGAGTGCTTCTCTCAGCGGCTCTGCTCCGCTCTCACCTGACTTTGTAAGATCCCGGTGTCTGGTCTTCTCATCTTTACTCAGATTTAAGCCTTACAAAGGGAAAGTCTTCGTCTTCACACTCCAGCTAATTGTTAGCTGAAACGCTTCCTAAACTAGTAGAGAAAGAAAATCTTAGTACAGAAGCACTTGAAGGGTGAAAGTCCGGAATGATTGTACCGAGCTAGGATATCAGGCTTGGTCCAGCCCGTCTCACGGGCTGGGCTGGGCCACCCCGTTTGTCCCTTCAGTGGCCGCTTCTGGCCTGCTGCAGCTAGCACTCTGGCAGTGCACGGCAGTGTTCTCCACCAGTGAGGGCTCCCTGCCCACGTCGCCCGTGCACTGTCTGCGGGCTGAGCGACTCTTCGGCCAGGCAGAGGAGCCCAGGACACCTCCGTGAGCATTGCCTGTAACGATGCTAATAAAGTTTGTTCTTTGTTTGTGTGGCTCGTGTGCTGTCAGTGCAGGGACGCCCGGCCCGCAGAGGAGGGAGAGGGGTGGGTGTGAGGCCAGCCGGAGAGCTTGCGTTTGTCCCAGCAGGCGTGCCACACACCCCAGGGGGAAGCCATGGGACGGCCCTGGCTCTCGCCAGGCATTGAGTTGGAGTTTGACTTAGCTCCTGTGAGGTCTGTCCTGAGTCAGGCAAGAGATGGTCCTGCCCACTACACCCCCCCCCCCCAGTGGGGAGATGGGGGCACTTTGTGGGGGGGCATCTGGGCACCCAGCCTGGCAAAGGCCCCTGAGCGCAAGACAGGCTGAGCTGGGGCTGCATCCCCACCTTCACGGGGCCCTGTGTCGTGGGCTGAGGCCTGTTGGTGCAGGGTGTGGCACTGAAAGAGGAGCCAGTGCCTGGCAAGGGGCCACAGCCACTTGGGAGAGGCTGGGGCCGTGAGGTGAGCTCCCCGCCCTCCTGTGCGTAAGGACTCTGTCTGCAGGCTCTGGGTACTGAGACCCTGATCCCCAGAGGCTGCATGTGACCAGCTGCTCACTTGGACCCACGGGGAGGGGGCAGGATACCCAGAAAGGGTCCTCCCGCCCGTCACCACGGAGAGGGGTGCTCAGGCTGTGCCCTATCAGGTGTCCCTGAGGGGAAGCAGCTGCAGGCACAGACCTCCCACAGGGAAAGAGGCTCATCCACTTGAGTGAAGGCTGCAGCAGGCCCGGGAGCTGAGGGGATGGGAGAGTGATGGGAGTGGCATATGTTGGGTGTGGAAACCTTTATTCAGTACAGGTGCTCATCTCAGATGAACTGCCCAGGTAAGAAGACTAAGAAAGTGAAGGCTGTAGAGCTCTGAATCCGGTGGAGTTGTAAACCATTCTTGAGAGGGTCACGCCTGAGTGCAGGTGAGCATTTCCTATGAGGCCACGGCTGTGGTCAGCCCTGAGCCAGCAGCTGGGCCCTGCAGCGCTCTCGCAGCTGGGTGATGGCTCGCATGGGCAGGTGTCCAGGCTCGGAGAAGACTTTCTGGAATAGGAACAGTATTGTTTGTGGACAAACAGGAGTGTAAATGGTCAGGCCGCTCCCGTGGGAGCCAGGGCCGGGGCCGTAGCAAGCTGCTGCCCCCGAGCCGAGAATGAACCAACGAGCAGGTTCTCTTGCAGCTTTTCTCAGGTGAGGGGATGGCCGCCCACCAGAGGGCCCTGTGCAGCCAGTGTGGCTTGGCAGTGGCGGTCGTCACCACCACCCCAGGGTGGCACAGCGGGCGCCCAGCCACCTGCTGCTCTGCCACGGGACCCACTGTGCTGCTGCCTCCGCGGCCACACCTGCATGAAGCCGTGACACTCCGTCACGAAGGGTCCCCTGGTGATCTGCCGGAAGCGCTCACACACTTCAGGGACGCTGGAAGCTTCCAGGATGAACGCCTGGTTCTCTTTGATGAGGGTCAGGGCCACGCGGAAGAGGATCTTGGAGCCCTCGTTGAACAGACAGTCCCAGATCCGGAGCACTGTCTGAGACAGGTGGAGCAGTAGGTCAGTGGAGCCCTTGCTCGGCCCCCGGCCCGCCCCAGGGCCACACACGGACTCGCCTCCACGGGCAGGACGTCCACAAACAGGCAGATGAGCCAGCGGGATGCCAGCAGGGTCCATGAGATGCCGTGCCGCTCCATGAGGGCTGCCACAGCCGGCATCTTGGTCCTCACGAGGGCGCCCAGCACCTCCTGGTCAGTCTTGAGGCCCAGCATGGCGGGGCTGTAGTAATCTACAGGGAGGGAGGGTGGGAGCACGTGTGGAGGCCTGGGCTGCGTGCCCGGGGCCGCATGGGAGTTGCTGCAGAGGGAGGAAGGGAGGGGCTCGGTGCAGCACGGTCTGCAGGGGCGCACTGTGACGCTCTGTGACAGGGCTCCCGGTGCTGGGTCGCAGGGAAAGGTGAGGGGCTTCGCAGAATCGTCAGCTGTCAGCCTCACCTCAGCTGGGACAGCACTGTGGCCCCTCCCTGCAGGGGTGGGGCAGATCCCCCAAATCATCAAGCACTGTTCCGGGTCTGATGTTCTGGGGACGTGCGCTTAGGGCAGACACCCAAGCCCGGGGGGCGGGCAGTTTGGCACAGAAACCCCACAAGGAGTAGCCAAAGACAGGACACCAGCGTCCCCCTGGGGGGTGGCTTCCCGGGGCCGGCTCCCCTGCACCATCCCACTCTGGGACGGTCTCGGGCACTGCCCCACCCACTGAGCACATCCAGCCTGAGCTGGAGCCTGGGCCTGGCTCGGCTTCCAGATCTGCCTCTCCATCCTGGTGCCCTCGTGGCTTTGGGCCCCACTTGGCTGTGCGGGGCCAGAGCCCGGCCTCCTCCTGCAGTGCCCGGTCTCGGTTGCTGAGCTCCTGGCCAGGCTGTTTTAGATGAATCCTGTGTAGTTTAGAGCCTCCCTGTTTCCTTCCTGTGTTCAGACATGCAGAGAGCAGGCTCAGAGGGCCCTCTGCTGCTGGAAAGCTGGACCGTGCAGGTGCTGGCCCCTAGCCGTGTCGGAAGGACGGCTGGCTCCTGGTGTCCGCACTGCAGCCCATCCTGCCCGTCCCCAGAGGCTATGGCTGAACCCGCACCCCGACCCCAGCTTCCTAGGACTTGGAAGCCCTGGTAGTGGGCAAGCATGTGCACAGAAGGAAGGATGGGACCGTCCTCTGTCAGGCCACACGGTGGCCCCAGAAGTATGTCTGTCCCTCTAGTGCCCCGACACATCACGTCTCAGGATCCCTCTCCCCCAGTCAGCCACAGCAGCGCCCCCCTGGGTCCGCCCTGATGTCTGACCATACTCATGGCCCTGAGCCTCAGCTGCAGACCTTAACTCAGACCACAGGCCCTCTGCGGCGTGGCGGCATTTCTGCAAGGGCCACTGGGATGGGACGTCCACATACCGGGCAGTATTCTCCCCACTAGGGCGTCCAGGAGCCAGAATGCCTCTTCCTCGTTCTTCGTAATAAGAATCAGGTAGCCTGCCACGAAGTTCATTCCCTGAGTCGGAGCGAGAGTCCCAGTGAGCCCTGGCGGCAGTGGCTGCTCCTGGAAATCCTCCAGCTGGGGGCTCTCTCCTGTCAGGACAGCTGCACCTTGGCTACCCCTGACACAGGCCCAGCCCTGAGGACGGGACTCCCGCCTGCAGCAAAAGCCCTGGACGGGCAGATGGACGCACAGGCCCAGCCTCAGGAAGCACTCAGACACACGCATGTGCACATGCCCTCCGACTCACGGGTATGGAAACACGCAGGCCGCTCTACACGTGTGTGCTCTTACCCGTACACACAGGCTCCCCTTATGCACTCACCCCTGCCCGACCGGGCCTACCTGGCAGTAGCCCACACGTTGGTCATGGTGCCCGTAGGCCAAAAGCACGTTGAACAGAGTTTTCTGCAGACAGGGCTCGGCGCTGCTCTGGAAGCGGATGTTGTCCGGGAAGGTCCTATTCATATCTGCCGGGTCGTGACGCTGTCACGCACAGGCGCGTGCCCAGGGTCCCGGGTGATTTCCGTAGGCCGCTCGTGCATCCCAGCCAAGGTGACCCACCCTCTGCTCTGGCCAGAGGGTGCCCGATAGCTCCTACTTCCTCCCCGTGCACCCTGGCAGAAGCTAAACCAGCACAGCAGGAAGGTGACACTCCACACCTGGGGCCTCCCGTCAGCCTGGGGCCCTGGTGAGCCCGCTGGCCCTGCCAGGCAGGGGCGCACGTTCCCTGCTCTCCCCTCCCCCTCCAAGGACAGCCTGAGCGGGGCGCCACGGAGGCAGCTGCAGGCACAAGCTGGGGCCACGGCCCCTCCAGACCAGCCCTGCAAAGAGCCCGCGACCCGCCTAGCCCAAGCCTCTGAGGCCATGTGTCCTTGCTGCCTCTCCACTGCTCCTCAGAAACTGGACACCCGGACAGCTGAGTCTCTGGCTAAAGGCCCACACTGCAGCCCCGCCGGCGCCGCCCAGAAGCAGCTGGCACCCTGACTGGCAAGTGTGGGCTGCCTCCCCTGTCCCCCCGCCCCACCCCTCGGATGGCGTCAGCGCTCGCCCTCTACCTTCCGGTGTGGCTGCCCTGCCCATTCCCAGGGGACCAGAGGGGACTAGGACCATCACCTGTCCTGATGGCCTCCTCCAGGCTGTCATTCGTTGCTCCCTGCAGGAGCTGATGGTAGTAGCCCGGGTTCCGGTCCATCTGGGCCTGGGCTCCACTCACCGCCATCCACACTCGGGCCCGGAGCTCCAGGGGGATGCCCTTCCGGATGTAGCGCTTCACTGTGTGTGGGGGGGCGGGCAGCGTGAGGCCACATCCCACACCCTGTGCCACTCCCCTGGCCCCCTATGTCCCACCAGGGAGGGGGCTCCTGCCCAGCCTGCGCGACCAGGCACACCCAGCAGAGCGCATGGGGAAAGGGACCATGGGGAAGTCCTGAGCGGGGAAGGCCGCCTGGCCCTGGAAGTGAGCAGCGGCCAGAGGGGCCGGAGCAGGTCAGGACAGACCAAGCAGACTCAGGCACGAGTGCGGGGTGACAAAGCAGACCAGGCTGGTCAGTGTTTAGAAAGGGCTCCGGCTGTGGGCAGGAGAGGGACAGAGAGGCCGAGCGAGGCTGAGCTGAGGAAGGACACCTGGGGGCAACGATAAACTGAGGAAAGCAGCGGAACTGCATGCGTGGTGGCCAGAGACGCGGGTTCGTGACCAGGCCTGCTGGACGGGGGGAGCATGCCACCGGGCCCACATTTCCTCACAGGCCAAGGGCAGAGCTTGGTGGTCTCCCTCCTGCTCTGTCAGAAACACCGCATGGTATAGGGCACATTCACTGGGAAAAGCGGGAGCACGCGCAGAGATACCTGTGGCCTCAGTCTCAGGGAGCGTCCAGCCAAGTCCAGCCCCAAGGCCGCCAGCACCGACAGCCCCGTGGGGAGCGGCCAGGAGGGCAGAAAGCTGCAGAAACCTAGTTTCTACACATGCTGCCCTGCCCTGCTCAGTAAAGATCAACATCATCTCCCTTTCGGTGACGAGAGAAACTGCACAGATCTAACCGAGGCTCGGCAGGATCCAAACGCAAAGGAACCCAGTGGAGCCACGAGGCCAAGCCATGTTCTGTGTCCACCAGAAGAGCCAGCACTGCCAGCTCCCGCCCACGGATGAAGGAAGCCCATGCAGTTCCTCCAGCTAACGCAGCAAGACCACAGGCTGAGGGGACGGCGCAGAGGCAGAAAGCCAGGGCCCAGACGCAGGTGCACGGGAGGGAGGCAGAGGCCCACCCAGGCTTCCTGTGGGGACCCAGGGTTCGAGTGAAAAGTCATACATCACAGACTGACATACCCTACCACATCCCCAGCGCAGCTGTCAGGCACTGCATGCCACAGCCGGTCACAGCTGAAGTACCTGCCACGGCGCAGCCCTCCGACTGTCGTGTCACAGTCGGACACATCCTGTCAAGACTGCCATGTGTCACAGTCAGACATGCCCGGTGCCAGTGCAACATGCCCAGCCTCAGAGAGAAGGTGCTGTCTCAAGCATGCACCGAGGCTCCTTACCACAGGCTGGGACTGCTCGGGGCCGGGCGGGGGCGGGGCTGGAGTGGAGCGGGGACTGGGTTCTGGCTTGAGGAGGGAGAGCCAGACTGCTCGGGTCACAGAACTGCACCAACGTCGGTCTCCGCTTCAGCTTAGAAAACCCATCGGAGGGGCCGGGGAGCACACAGGGGAGGCAGCCACCTCGCCCGTGGCTGGTCCTGGTTCAATTCCTGGTACCAAGTCCCTCCTGAGCACAGAGCAGGAATATCCCCTCAGCCCCACCAGCTGTGGCCCCAAACCCCAAAATAAATTATTTTAAAAGGAGAAGGGATGGGGCTGCAGTGCTAGAACACTGCATGAGAGAGGTCCAACAGGGCTAGGCCCCAGCACCCTACCCCACCCAAGCACCACCAGGAGTAAGCCCTGAGCGTGACTAGGGGAAGGGAGGGAGCGAGGGAGGGAAGCAAGGAGGGAAGAAAGGGAGGAGGGAAGAAAGGAAGGAGGGAGGGAAGAAAGGAAGGGAGGAGGGAAGAACAGAAGGTGGAAAGGGCGGGAGTGGGAGCCGTCCCTATGTGCTGCTGCACCCAGGGCGTGGCCCCTATCCCGCCTGGCCATGCGGCCTGAAGAACTGGACTCCCACTGTTGCTGGTGGCCTCTGGCGACCACACGGGCCCCTTCGGGATGCACCCCCATTTCCTGCGAGAACGCCAGTGCATGGTCCAAGGTGAGCTGGCCGGGGCCCCAAGCCTCGAGGAAGGTGTTCGCTACCACTCTTGTGCCAGCGTCAGGTGCGACCAGCATGAGTGAGCCAGGGAAATGCCACGTGGAGGAGAAAGCTGTCACCCAACTAAACCAGCTACATCTCAGGCAGCAGGGACGGCCGCGGAAGAACAGCAGACCACGGCTGGGAGACTGTGACAGGGTCCCCTGGAAGGAAGTGGGACGGGCCCCGGACAAGGAGCCGGCAGGAGCAACCCGCCGCTGGGAAGGAATATGCACTCAGCAGCCAGGAGTGCTGTGCCCTGGGCCGGCCAGGCCTCGGGTGGTCAGGGCGTGAGCGCTGACCTTCCTTAGGCCAGGCCTATGTTCACACAGGCTCATACATGAGCACAGTGTGTGTGCGCAGGACACGTGTACATGTGTGCTGTGTGCAGAACTGAGCCATCTCTGATCCCTGTTCAGTTCTTTATTCGCAGGTGTATTGTCTTGCTGTACACATGACCACACGTGTGCACAATGACATGTATGTAGTGTACATGCCCGGATACACGTGCACAACTACATACATGACTACACTTGTGGGTGCCTGCAGCTGTGTCTGTGCATGAATATGTACACGTATATATGGCTACATATATGCACCTGGTGGGAATGACTGCAGGTGTGCTTGTGTAGCATGTGCACATATATGTCCGCTAAGTGTGCTGCAGTGAGCATGGTAATGTGTGTACATGTGTACACATGCACTATATGGCCGAGTGGACACATACAATCACATGTGTGTGCATGTACGTGTCTTTACAGCTCACCACCACCTGGGGCCAGAGAGAGACAATGTCCTTCTGTGCCTCCCAGCAAGAGTCGGACCTGGATTGAGGGCAAAGGCCTCAGGTCAGCCCAAGGCCCAGGAAGCCTCAGGGAGGGGCAAAGGCTGAAAGGCGGCGCTGGTCCCCCGCACATGCCTAGGGGCACGTCCCTGCAGGGGGCACACCCCCCCCCTCGGCGGGCGGGCGCACCTGGGCGATCTAGACCTGGCCCTTCCCGCGAGTCCGCACCCTCCGGGCAGGGGGCTGCCGGCCAGAGGGCGGGACTCACCCGCCCCGCACCACCCCTGGAGGTGTACCGGGCCCGGGCGCGGGCGCCCAGCTGGGGAGGGGCCGGGTCCCCGTCGCAGCGCGCGCGAACTCACAGCTGCGCCGCTCCGAGGGTCCGAGGGTCCCTCCCCTGGGGCCGGGCCGGGGGCGCGGACTGACCCGTGAGGCTCCTCTGGAGGCGGCCGCCGCCCTGCAGCAGCCGGGCCCACTTGACGGCCCGGCGGGCGAGGACCCCCAGGTAGGCGGCCAGGAAGTTCTCGTAGGCGGCGTGGTCGAAGTCCGCCGGCCGCTCGAAGCCGTACGCGTCCACCCTGCGGCACAGCGCGTCGTGGGGCGGACCCCGCGCGGACCCCGGGCCGCGCCCCCCGACCCGGGCCCCCGCCCCCGCCCCCGCGCCCCCCGCCCCGGGCCCCCGCGCGGAACCCCGCCCCCCGCGCCTCCGACCACTGGCACCCCCACACCTGCGCCCCCCGCCCCGCCTCTGCGCCCCGGCCGCACCCGCCCCTGCGCCCCCCCGCCCCGCCCCTGCGCCCCGGCCGCACCCGCCCCTGCGCCCCCCGCCCAGCCCCTGCGCCCCGGCCGCACCCGCACCTGCGCCCCTCGCCGAGCTCCATGCCTGCCGCCGCGCTGGTCCTCCGGGGGCCGGACTGGGCCTGGCCGAGCCGGGCCGGCCCGGGCGGGGCGGGGCCGGGGGAGGGGCGCGGGCGGGGGCGAAGGTCGCGGCCCGCGCGGCCTCACCTGGCGGGGGCGGCGCCGCCTCGGCGGTCAGCGTGGCACGGGCGCGCCTGGCCGTGGGGGCGCGGCGCGCGCGGGGCGGAGGAGCGGGCCGGGGTCAGCCGCGCGCGTGGGGGGCGGAACACACCGGCCGCCGCAGACGCGGGTCGGGGGGCGCCCCAGGGAGCGGAGGCCCCCCGGCCAGTGCGTCCCGGCCATTCCCGGGGCTCCTGCGCGGCCGCACCCCCGCCCCCGGGCTCGGGGACCCCACGGCGGACTCGGAGCCCGGGCGGGGGCCTGTGAACGCCCGCGTCTCCCCGCCCTGCCCCGTCTGAGCCGAGCCCGAGGCCGGGCGGGGGGACACCCGCGCCGACCCCCAGCGCTGTGTGCCCGGGTCGTCCAGCCTGCAGCAGAGGAGTGCCCACCGGCCCAGGGGGTTCCTGCCGAGTGCGGGCCCCCGGGCGGGCATGTGCCGTGCGCACCCGGCCGTGTGTGCAGCCTCACACTCCCCCTCGGACGCGTGCCCTCGGGCACACGTGCGCACACACGGTGCGGCGCTGGGCGCACACCCGGGCAGGTGCAGACACGGGCTGCCCACCCGGCCGGGCCACCCGGTTGACCAGCGCCCCGAGAGCCCGCAGTGCCCTCTGGTGGCCGCACTGGGCACTGCCGCGGCCAGAAGGTCTCCCTGGGGGCCGCGGTGTCGCGGCGCGAGCCCCAGGGACGCCCGCGCGGCGCTTCGCCCCCAGACTTGCATGAGGGTGGCGGCGCGGGACAGGCGCCGCCCCGCGCGGCTGACCCTGAGCGCGGGTGCGGGGAGGAGGATGCCGGGCCCGCCTCGAGCTGTCCCGTCCGTCCGCCGGGCACGGGGCCTCGCCCACTCAGACGTCCTTCAGGTCGGCCCCACTCAGCGTGCGGTGCATGCGTGTGCGTGTGCGCGCGCGTCCGTGCATGTGTGGACGTGCGTGTGCACGCGCGCGTGTGCGTCCGTGCATGTGCGCGTGTTTCTGTGCGTGTGCTCACACATATGCAGAGGTGTGTGTTTGCGCATGCGTGCATCCGTGCGTGCGTGCACGCGTCCGCCTGGTGGGGGCGGCCCCGTGCCCCTCAGCGCGCCCGTGGGCCGCTGTCTGGCGGGCGGCTGCTGTGCGCCGAGCACCCGCGTGGACGGTCCTTCTCCTTGGGACGCCCCAGGCGGCCCGGGTGGACCCTGGGCGGTGACCAGCACTGCGCGTCGAGGCAAGTGCGCGGGCGGGGGCGGGAAGGCGCTTCTCTGCTCTGGGCCCGGGGAGGGCGGGGTCGGCCCCCGAGGACCCCGGGCCGCACCGTCCGCCTGCCACGCTCCCGCGCTCTCTGCTCAGCCCCGGGGCGGACCCGGAGGTCAGCCGTCCCGAGGTGAAGCCCTGAGGTGAGAGTCCTGCAGGAGGGACTGACTGACCTGAGGCGGCAGTGCTGCAGGAGGGCGGAGCTGACCTGAGGTGGCACCCGCTAGAGAGGGTGACTGTCCCAAGGTGAGCCAGACAGGAGGGGTGACCGTCATGAGACGACGCCCCTCAGGAGGTCGTGACCATCCTGAGGTAACTGCCCTGCAGAGGGTCATGGCTCCCGAAGTAACACCCCTATCGAGGAGGTTGGCCATCCTGAGATGATCCTCCATAGGAGGGGGAGACTGGCCTGAGGTGAAATCTTCCAGTAGGGGCTGACCCTCTGAGGTGACAGTCCTGTAGGAGAGTGTGACCACCCTGAGGTGAAGCCCTTCAGGAGAGGGTGGCCACCCTGAGCTGACAGTCCTGGGGTGATGTCGCTGCAGGTCGGAGGGACTATTCTGAGGTGGTAGTCGTGCTGAAGGTGATGACCGTATCCTGTGGTGACATTCCTGGAGGAGGGGGAGACTGTCCTGAGGTTATAGTCCTGCCAGAGAGGGTGACCATCATGAGGAAACAGGCTTGTAGGAGGGTGTGACTGTCCTGAGGTGATGTCCCTGCAGGAGGGATGACTGTCCTGGGCGATGCCCCTTGTTTAGGGACATGACACCATCTGTCACTTCACATGAGCCCTCAGCGCCTGACTGACGGTTGCTCTGGGCCCAGCACTAGGCAGCCATCCCGCTGGGCACCACGCTTAGTAGTTTCGGGGTTGTTGTTCCCGGGATCCTTATTTGGGAATGCAGCGAGACCCACCTGCCCGGCGCCCGCCAGCCTCCGGACTCCAGGACTTGCTGTCCCTCTGTCTCGGGATCCCTCGGATTTCTGCCATTCTTTCCGACTCCTGTAATAAGACACGGGGCTCTGTCAGCATAGACGCCGTCCTTAAAAATAGCAGCACCCGGGCATCACCTCCCCGCTCTGCCAGGAAGGGTCACTGTGCCTCCCTGGGCGGCCCCACTGGCTCCAGTCCCTAAGAGCCAGGACTGGACCAGGAGCGGCCCACAGGGACGCAGCCGGAAGCACCGTCTTGCAGGCCACACCTGCACAGAGACCTGCCCGTCTAGTAGGGTGGCAGAGGCAGCCCTGTCCTGGCCCGGAGGACCCCCACCCCAGAACACCAGTCAGAACCCTGTGACTGCTTGTCACACGTGCTGATTTGTCACACCTAGCGATGGTCACACACAAGGGGAGGTCACACAGTGAGGATCACACATGATGGTTTCATAAGGTGATGGTCACACATGGTGACTGTCACCCGGTGTAGGCCACACATGGTGATGGCCACACATAGCGAGGATAGTCACGCAGTGATGGTCACACGGTGACGGTCACACACTACGATAGTCAAATGGGATGGCCACACACGGTGATCATCACATGGTGATTGGGACATGGTGAAGGTCCACACAGCGATGGTCACACATGGTGATGACCGCACATCGTGATGGTCACACAGCAAGTTGGGATCTCTGAGGGATGACCTGCCATGCCAGGGACAGTGACCCCGCCTGTGAGAGGCATGTGCCCTGGGGGGCCCAGACTTCACCTACCCAGCTGGCTTCCAGCACCCGGCACATGTCTTATGGGAGAACCCCCCCTTCCTGATCTTGCTCACGTTTGCAGCAGAGGGTCCCTCAGGCCTCCAGCCTGTAGCCCTGTCCAGCTGGGCCACGCTCAGGAGACATGACGTGGGGAGCGGAAGAGTAGCCGCCGTACCGGGCTTTGTCACAGTGCCGCTCAGAGCACTGTTCCCCGAGACAGCCACATGCGAGCTCTCGGGTACCCGCCCACAGCCTGTGTCCCCCCCGGCTCTCGGGTACCCGCCCACAGCCTGTGTCCCCCTGAGCTCTCGGGGACCTGCCCACAGCCTGTGTCCCCCCGATGCTCCCCAGGCTCTCGGGGACCCCTGCCACAGCCTGTGTCCCCCCGGTGCCCCTGGGCTCTCGGGGACCCCCACCACAGCCTGTGTCCCCCCGGTGCCCCTGGGCTCTCGGGGACCCCCACCCACAGCCTGTGTCCCTCCGGTGCCCCCCATGCCCCGCCCACAGCCTGTGTCCCCCCCGGTGCCCCCTGTGCCCCCTGGGCTTTCGGGGACCCGCCCACAGCCTGTGTCCCCCCGGTGCCCCTGGGCTCTTGGGGACCCCCACCCACAGCCTGTGTCCCTCCGGTGCCCCCTGTGCCCCGCCCACAGCCTGTGTCCATAGGGGACCCCCGCCACAGCCTGTGTCCCCCCAGTGCCCCCTGTGCCCCCTGGGCTCTCGGGGACCCCCACCACAGCCTGTGTCCCCCTGGTGCCCCCCGGGCTCTCGGGGACCCGCCCACAGCCTGTGTCCCCCCGTACCCCCCGGGCTCTCGGGGACCCGCCCACAGCCTGTGTCCCCCCGTGCCCCCTGGGCTCTCGGGGACCCACCCACAGCCTGTGTCCCCCTGGTGCCCCCCGGGCTCTCGGGGACCCCCGCCCACAGCCTGTGTCCCCCGTGCCCCCCGGGCTCTCGGGGACCCCCGCCACAGCCTGTCTGCATGTCCCCTACCGGAAGCCCACACGTGTGTAGACAGGAGCGGGCTCAGCACACAGGGGCTTTATTTCTCCTCGACTGAGGTGCTCGGGAGAGCGATGGGGACACGGGGGTCTGGCGCAGGTCCTGCTGCGTAGAGGGCTGGGACGGGACGGCTACAGGGTGCGGCCCCCCGGGCGAGGCCTCATTTGGGGGGCTGGGGGGTGTTGGTGGCCCTGACTCCCAGGGGCCTGAAGGACTGCTCAAAGGCGCTCTGGTCGCGGAAGCTCTGAGCCCTGTACTTGGCAGGGGCCGCCGGCCTGGCCCGCTCTCCCCTCTCCCTCGTGTCTCTCCCGGCCGTCCCGGTGCCGGGGGCTGCACGGCCAGCACCCTCGGGCGCGGGCTCCCTGGGGCCCTCGGGCCAGCCCTCCCCTGAGGAAGGTGGCGTCCGGGACTCTCTGGGCCTTCCTCCTGCAGTGGAAGCGGCTGCTGCGTCCCGGGGTGCCTCCCTGCCCGCCTTGGCCTCCTTGGCGGGTCCCCAGGTGGGGGCCTGGGCAGGGCCCGGAACCTGGACCTGGGGGACTCCCGAGTCCAAGGGTGGGCTGTGGGCCTCCGCCCCGGGGCTGTGCTGTCCCGAGGGTCCTGGCCCGCGCTCACCCTCCGGAGGCTTCTCCCCAGTGGTCCGCGGGCGGGGGGGTGGCCTCAGAGTGTCCTGGCAGTCGCCAATCTCGGGGAGCGCCCTGTCAGCCCACGGCTCCGCGGCTGTTGAGGGTCCCAGGGGCAGCTGGCAGGGGGCCGTGGAGACCCCAGGGGAAGGCAGAGCCTGAGCATCGGCAGGTGACCAGACCTGGGTGCGGAGGTGTTGCGGGCTCCCTGGCTCAGTGCTCACTGCACACTCACCAGTGATGTCCACTCGGGGCTCTGCTTGCCCTTCCAGGGTGCCCGCGGCTTCCTTTGGGGGCGCATTTGGGGTGTCTGGGGCTGGAGGCTGCTGCCGAGCCACGTGTCGACCCAGCTGTGAGGGCTCTCGGGGGGCGGGGGGCCGGCAGCTGTGGTCGGGAGCAGGGGTCTCTCCCCGGAGCACGTGGCCCGCACTGTGCCCCCCGGGGCCCCGGGCGCCCTTCCCTCCTGCCTGGCTGTCTGGGGGGCTCTGGGTGCTGCCTGGTGCTGGCGTGCTGTGGCCGGGGGCACCCCCTGCAGTGGCCGGTGCCTGCCCCCCCGAGGGCCTGACCTCACAGGGCACGCAGCCCTCCGCCTCCTGCTCCGGTGCGACACGGCAGCCGGCCAGGGCGCTGTGTGCAGACGGGGCCTCCACCCCCGCCCTGGCCAGTGGCAGGACCTGGAGCCCGGCCAGGGGCCTCTGCACAGGCCTCGGTCCCTGCGGGCTACCAGGGTCAGCACGGCCGTGTCCTCTGCACGGGAGGTCGGAGGCCTCGCCACGCAGCGGGGCGCCTTCCCCACTGGGCACTGGTGCCCTGTGTCCCCTCTGCTGCTCAGCCAGGCTTGCCCCTGAGTCGCCCAGCCAGGCCGTGCCTTCCCCCACAGAGCCCACCCTGGCCAGGGCCACAGCCACCAAGCCCCTCTGTGACAGGGCCCTGGGCACCGGAGGCACCCGCACAGCCGGGGTAGGTCTCCCCTTAGGTGTGCTGGGTCCCACAGGTGTCTCCGCAGGTGTGCTGGGTCCCACAGGTGTCCCCCCAGGTGTGCTGGGTCCCGCAGGTGTCTCCGCAGGTGTGCTGGGTCCCACAGGTGTTCCCCCAGGTGTGCTGGGTCCCGCAGGTGTCTCCGCAGGTGTGCTGGGTCCCACAGGTGTTCCCCCAGGTGTGCTGGGTCCCGCAGGTGTCTCCGCAGGTGTGCTGGGTCCCACAGGTGTTCCCCCAGGTGTGCTGGGTCCCACAGGTGTCCCCCCAGGTGTGCTGGGTCCCACAGGTGTCCCCCCAGGTGTGCTGGGTCCCACAGGTGTCTCCGCAGGTGTGCTGGGTCCCACAGGTGTCCCCCCAGGTGTGCTGGGTCCCACACGTGTCTCCGCAGGTGTGCTGGGTCCCACAGGTGTCCCCCCAGGTGTGCTGGGTCCCACACATGTCTCCGCAGGTGTGCTGGGTCCCACAGGTGTCCCCCCAGGTGTTCTGGGTCCCACAGGTATCCCCCCAGGTGTGCTGGGTCCCGCAGGTGTCCCCCCAGGTGTGCTGGGTCCCGCAGGTGTCCCCCCAGGTGTGCTGGATCTTGCAGGTGTGCTGGGTCCCGCAGGTGTCCCCCCAGGTGTGCTGGGTCTTGCAGGTGTGCTGGGTCCCGCAGGTGTCCCCAGAGGTGTGCTGGGTCCCGCAGGTGTCCCCCCAGGTGTGCTGGGTCCCACAGGTGTCCCCTCAGATGTGCTGGGTCTTGCAACTGTGCTGGGTTCCTCAGGTGTCCCCCCAGGTGTGCTGGGTCCCACAGGTGTCCCCCCAGGTGTGCTGGGTTCCACAGGTGTCCCCCCAGGTGTGCTGGGTCCCACAGGTGTCCCCTCAGATGTGCTGGGTCTTGCAACTGTGCTGGGTTCCTCAGGTGTCCCCCCAGGTGTGCTGGGTCCCACAGGTGTCCCCCCAGGTGTGCTGGGTTCCACAGGTGTCCCCCCAGGTGTGCTGGGTCCCGCAGGTGTCCCCCCAGGTGTGCTGGGTCCCGCAGGTGTCCCCCCAGGTGTGCTGGGTCCCGCAGGTATCCCCCCAGGTGTGCTGGGTCCCACAGGTGTCCCCCCAGGTGTGCTGGGGCCCGTAAGTGTCTCCCCAGGTGTGCTGGGTCCCACAGGTGTCCCCCCAGGTGTGCTGGGTCCCACAGGTATCCCCCCAGGTGTGCTGGGGCCCGTAAGTGTCTTTCCAGGTGTGCTGGGTCCCACAGGTGTCCCCCCAGGTGTGCTGGGTCCCACAGGTGTCCCCCCAGGTGTGCTGGGTCCCACAGGTCTCCCCCCAGGTGTGCTGGGTCCCACAGGTCTCCCCCCAGGTGTGCTGGGGCCTGCAAGTGTCTCCCCAGGTGTGCTGGGGCCTGTAAGTGTCTCCCCAGGTGTGCTGGGTCCCACAGGTGTCCCCCCAGGTGTTCTGGGTCCCACAGGTGTCTCCCCAGGTGTGCTGGGGCCATCTTGTGTCTCCTCATGTGTGCTGGATTCTACAGATGTGCCCACAGGTGTGCTGTGGTATGCAGGTGTCCCTCCACGTGTGCTGGGGCCCCCAGGTATTCCCCCAGGTATGCTGTGGCCTCTAGGTGTCCCCCCAGGTGTGCTGGGTCCCATGGGTGTCCCCCCAGGTATGCTGGGTCTCCCAGGTGTGCTGTGGCCCCCAGGTGTCTCCCCAACTCCAGGCCCAGGCTTGGCTCCCCGACTGTGAGGGTCTGTGTCTGCTCTGAGGGGCACCCCCTGCAGGGTGCTGGGAGCGACTGGCATTTCATGGACCACAGGTGTCCCCCCAGGTGTGCTGTGTCCTGCAGGAGCCCCAGTAGGTGGGCTCTGTCCCCCAAGTACCCTGGGCTCTGGGAGCACCATGGCAGGTATGCTCTGCCCTGCAGGTGTCCTGACAGCTGTGGGTCCTGCAGGTGCTGCAGCAGGTGTGCTGGACTCATACAGAACAGCAGGTGCACTGAGCCCGGCAGGTGGCCCGGCAGGTGGCCCGGCAGGTGCACTGAGCCCGGCAGGTGGCCCGGCAGGTGCACAGAGTCCCCCAGGTGCCCCGGCAAGTGTGCCGCGTCCCACGGGTTCCTCGGAAGGTGCGTTGGGTCCTGCAGCCGTGCTGGGTTTCCCAGGGGTGCCTGCGGCTCCAGGCCCAGGCGTGACCCCCGGGCCCCGAGGGAGGGAGGCTCCCCCCTGCAGTGTGCTGGGAGCGCATGGCACCTCGTGGGCCGCAGGGAGCCGGAGGGTCCCGTGTAGGGCCTCCAGGGCAGGCTGTGTGCAGCGCGTGGCCCGGGTGGTCTGCACACTGAGTGGGGGGATGTCTGTGGCCTGGGCGTCCCTGTCCACCTCCTGCTTTGAGCCGTGATTCCTCGTAGTGCTCCCCGGTGCTCCCCGGGGGATGGCCGCTGTGTGCTCCCCTCCTGCTGCCCCGGCCCCCACTGGGCGGGCAGGTCCGGGGGCCGCCTCGTCCTGGAGGGAGACGGAGGAGGGGGCAGGCTCGGGGACACTGTGGGGTCCCGTGTCGGGGACCCCCGATTCCAGCGAGGCACAGGCATCCCCAGGAGCCACAGCTCGGAGCGCGGGGGCCAGTGAGGCCCCCCCAGCCAGCGGGCCCTCCTCTGGCCCGGCCCCCCCGGGCGTTGCAGCCCCCTCTCCTGTGGGTGCTCGTCGGGGACCCGAGGGCCTCCTTCCGGGGCTGGGGCAGAGCCGGCTCCCGGCGCTGCCCAGCACAGTGGCCACACTGAGGGCGAGCGTGGGCTCGGCGGCACAGGCCAGGACGCGGGCGGGCGGCGCCTGGAAGCACGAACTGGCCAGGGCAAAGGTGCGGAGGGGCCGGACTGTGGGCCTGAGCACCCTGGCGGCCGCCCCCGGCTCAGGCCTCGGTGCCCCGGGGTGCAGGCAGCTGCTCTGCTCGAACTTCTCCCGCAGCCTGGCCAGCGCAGAGCCCTGCCGGCCTGTGCTCTTGGGCCGGGTGCTGCCCCTGGCCGCCGGCCGCTCCTCTCCCGGCTCCGTGGCCGCCAGCAGCAGCCTCAGGATGTGCTTCACGGGGCTCTTCCCTCCGGGGGGCGCCCCCCGGGCCTTCTGGCTGCGGGCCGCCTCCTGGCCCCGCCTCGGGCCGCCGGCCCCCGCCTTGGTCCTCTCCAGGAGCTTGTGGATGGTGGCGGCCACCGTGCCGCGGCCGGGCGCCTGCTTGTCCTTGGCCACCAGCCGGCCCACCTCCCGGCTTCTCTTGACCAGAGGCCCCCGGCCAGAGCCCATGAACTTGGCGCGCAGGAGCTGGAAGCGGGTGGGCTGCGGGAGGGTGTCCTGGGGCTCTGCCGGGCTCTCTGCAGTGCTCGGGGGTGCCCAGGCCGCGCGGTCACTGACGTAGAGCAGCAGGCTGCCCAGGACGGCGTGCAGGGCGGGGCTGCCCACTGCCCGGGCCAGCTTCCTTTTCAGGGCGGAGGCCCCCAGCGCCGGCACGCGGCCCCCTGCCGAGCCGGCCGCGGGGCTGTGGGGAGAAACTGTTGTCACAGGTCTGTGCCGTCTGCCCAGGTCACCCTGGACATCGGGCCGGCCTGCCGGGCTCGGGTTCCAGGCAGCCGGGCCCAGCTCGTCCTCCGTGCCCCTGCGCTGGCCCGTGGTGCCGAGCACTGCGGACCCCCACGTTGCTGTCCTGGCCGTGAGCTCGGCGCAGGGCCGACTGCCCGTGGACTCATGACACCAGTGGCTCTGTCCCCGGCCCTGAGCCCGCAGAGACACGAGTGGCCGCGTCCTGGCACCGTGGGGGCGGCGCTGCCAGGGACAGGCACTGGCCGTCCGGAGGGAGAGGCTGGGCCCAGCGCCTCGCCCTCTGAGTCCCCAGACCATGTGTGGCGCTGGCTTGTGGGGGTGCCTTGGCCCCGGGGGCACGAGGCCACAGTGCTGAGGGAGGGGGCTCTGCGCCCCAGTGTCGGCCCACCTTGGCCCCACGTCCCGCCGTGCTCCGGGCGGGAGTTGACGGGTTCTGGCGCCCAGTGACCGGCCAGCCCTGGGTGCTGGAGGCCCGACGTGGCCTCGCCCGGGCAGGAGGGTCCAGGCGGGCATTTCCTGTTGGCCCCAAGGGCTGATGCCACCAGGGACTTGTAAGAGGGGCCAGTCCCAGCCTCAGCCGGTCTGAGAGCTGATGGCCAGGCTGAGGTGGACCAAGAGGGGTGAGTATATTGGGGAACCTCCTTGGGCAGGTGCCCCTGTGCTGGGCCCTGGTGCTGGCTCTGGGTGCTGGGCTCTGGGTGCTGGCCCTGGGTGCTGTCCCTGGGTGCTGGCTCTGGGTGCTGGGCCCTGAGTGTTGGCTCGGGGTGCTGGGCCCTGGGTGCTGGCTCTGGGTGCTGTCCTTGGGTGCTGTCCCTGGGTGCTGGGCCCTGGGTGCTGGCTCTGGGTGCTGGGCCCTGGTGCTGGGCCCTGGGTGCTGGCTCTGGGTGCTGGGCCCTGGGTGCTGGCTCTGGGTGCTGGGCCCTGGGTGCTGGCTCTGGGTGCTGTCCCTGGGTGCTGGGCCCTGGGTGCTGGCTCTGGGTGCTGTCCCTGGGTGCTGTCCCTGGGTGCTGGGCCCTGGGTGCTGGCTCTGGGTGCTGTCCCTGGGTGCTGTCCCTGGGTGCTGGCTCTGGGTGCTGGGCCCTGAGTGTTGGCTCGGGGTGCTGTCCCTGGGTGCTGGGCCCTGGGTGCTGGCTCTGGGTGCTGTCCCTGGGTGCTGGGCCCTGGGTGCTGGCTCTGGGTGCTGTCCCTGGGTGCTGTCCCTGGGTGCTGGGCCCTGGGTGCTGGGCTCTGGGTGCTGGCCCTGGGTGCTGTCCCTGGGTGCTGGCTCTGGGTGCTGGGCCCTGAGTGTTGGCTCGGGGTGCTGGGCCCTGGGTGCTGGCTCTGGGTGCTGTCCTTGGGTGCTGTCCCTGGGTGCTGGGCCCTGGGTGCTGGCTCTGGGTGCTGGGCCCTGGTGCTGGGCCCTGGGTGCTGGCTCTGGGTGCTGGGCCCTGGGTGCTGGCTCTGGGTGCTGGGCCCTGGGTGCTGGCTCTGGGTGCTGTCCCTGGGTGCTGGGCCCTGGGTGCTGGCTCTGGGTGCTGTCCCTGGGTGCTGTCCCTGGGTGCTGGGCCCTGGGTGCTGGCTCTGGGTGCTGTCCCTGGGTGCTGTCCCTGGGTGCTGGGCCCTGGGTGCTGTCCCTGGGTCCTGGGCCCTGGGTGCTGTCCCTGGGGCTGTCCCTGGGTGCTGTCCCTGGGTGCTGTCCCTGGGTGCTGGGCCCTGGGTGCTGTCCCTGGGTGCTGGGCCCTGGGTGCTGTCCCTGGGTGCTGGGCCCTGGGTGCTGTCCCTGGGTGCTGGGCCCTGGGTGCTGGCTCTGGGTGCTGACTCTGGGTGCTGTCCCTGGATGCTGACTCTGGGTGCTGTCCCTGGATGCTGGGCCCTGGGTGCTGGCTCTGGGTGCTGTCCCTGGGTGCTGTCCCTGGGTGCTGGGCCCTGGGTGCTGTCCCTGGGTGCTGGGCCCTGGGTGCTGTCCCTGGGTGCTGGCTCTGGGTGCTGGCCCTGGGTGCTGGCCCTGGGTGCTGGCCCTGGGTGCTGTCCCTGGGTGCTGTCCCTGGGTGCTGTCCCTGGGTGCTGGCTCTGGGTGCTTTCCCTGGGTGCTGTCCCTGGGTGCTGTCCCTGGGTGGGGCTGGGGAGGCTCCTGTCCTTGCTGTCATCGCTTGCCCGGGCCTCCCTGCTGTCTGTGAGGAGCAGCCGTCCCCCGCGTCTGTGCCCACGTGTGAAGTGCTGGTGGGGACTGGCCTTAGCCCTGATGCCCCCACGGTCTGGGCAGCCTGACGCCGGGGACGTGAGAGGCCGTGTCTCAGGCTCGGGAGAACACGTCCCCCCCGTCCCCGCACACCACCCGTGACCAAGGCCCGTGGCCGTCCAGGTGCCCACACAGTGCCAGTCCGGGAGGGCGACGCGGCCTCTTGCTTCCCTGCTCTGCCCCTCTCTGGTGTTGTGCCCCGTGTCGAGGAGCCGGGGAAGGCCTGGGCGGCCACAGCCGCTGCAGGCCCCTCGGGTGTGGGCAGCCCACACTGCCCGGGTTGGGGGGCAGGCTGGCCAGGTGGGCCGGGTGGGGGCGGGGTGACTGGTTCTGGTGGGCCAGGTGTACCGTGTGTGCCAGGAGTGTGGCTGTGGTGTCCACTGTGCCGGTGTACCAGTGCATGAGGAGCAC